>NC_091526.1:14053716-14389397 GCF_041682495.2 Bombus fervidus
TTATAATACTATTGTCCCTTTCTCGGCCTCCTCTTAGAAAGTGCGTTACGCGCTTGATTTATGCGTCGGTGGTTATTTACGCGCGGCAAAGAGCAGGGAACCAACGCTATTTTACCGTATGTTGCGACAAAACGAAATTGTCTTTAACCCGACGATGGTTTATGCCTTGAAATTCCCTTAACGTACCACGTATGCTTATTACGAGATTCGATTATCCAAAGTTACGTATTTCGTTATTCCTCTCTCGTTTTATTCTTTCTTCCGTTATTCGTAAGACCATAGATCGTCGATATTACCGTATTACACGCGTATTAGCAAATCGAAGAAGCAAGAGGACGAAAAAGGCGAAGTGAAATTCTTCTAAACACAAGTTACGAAAGCATGTCGCTAATTAAATACTCCTAGTTAATATTCGTGTACTTGAAAAATATTCAAACTTACTTATCTTCTTCCAGTATCGTGTAAACTCTCAAATACGCGGAAAAAAGAATCGGTTGTTGCGGTATTTTACGCTGTTGAGAAAAATACTTTTCCTAGGCTGTACTTTTCTCGAGGGACAAATAAACTTTCTTCTACACGTGTTTGGTCACATCTCGATCGAAAGATCGAGAGACTCGTTTCGTCAGCTAGTGGCTATCCACGAGATCCAAGTGGCAAGTTGACGAATTTTTGCAAAGAGAAAGAAGATGACCCCACTCTTTTCCCACGATTCTTACCATTTCCACCGATGTTGCGATTCTATTCGCGATCAAAGAGATTGGCCGTCATCTCGGTAACCACGCGTCGCTACCACATCGACTAGAAACAATTTCTTTTTCGTATCATAATCAGCGTGTACAGATAATTACAGCAACCGTAAATTTCCTACAAGTCGGTTCGTTCCGTTCGCGTACGTATCTGTTAATACTATTATCGTTTGATTTGTCCAATTTAAAATCAATTGGCACGATATCTAAGCCCAGCGATAATAATTCACTCGGTAAAACACGCTCGGTAAAAACGACGA
The DNA here is from genome assembly GCF_041682495.2 of Bombus fervidus. Lineage (NCBI taxonomy): Eukaryota > Metazoa > Arthropoda > Insecta > Hymenoptera > Apidae > Bombus > Bombus fervidus. The sequence goes on from NC_091526.1 coordinate 14,054,723, forward strand.
TTAACAACGTTCGAAAATCCCGTACCGTCGTCGACGCCCGTTGGAAAGGAGCAAGAAAGCGATTGAAATTCGCGATATCGAGATTATCGTTTTAGTGGACAGCGGAGAAAGCGGGCGAGATTAGATTTGGTTAAACGTTTGTAAAAGGGGAAGATTTAACGGTGCTGTGTCAAATCGTTTTCGTTCGCTGCGTTATTTTTGAACGAACGCATTTGAAATTCAAACTTCCGGCGCGGCGGAGATCGGCGATCGGCGATCGCCGATGCCAATTAAATCGAGGCGGCAAGAGGACGTTGAACCCCTTACGAAAGAAATTGTAGGAACGTGTATGCGGAATAGCTTTGCATTTCGAGCGGGTCGCATACGGTTGACTCAATTTTCCTCGGCTTTAACTGAATTTCGTACGTCGTCGTTATATCTATTCAGGTGAATCCATTGGTCCGTGATAGTATCGTTGCCCTCTGCGACACCGTCCAGCCGCCTCTGGCCGATAAAACGGTCTCTTTATTCTTTATTCGATCGATAATATTCGGTCGGTTAATTCCACATACGTATTAGGATTTCGTCACCGTCTTTTTCCGTACGCAGGCAAATTTCTCCGTTTCTAACGCGTTTCGAGAATGAAAATGTCGCCTTTCGTTATCACGCGCCCGCTCTCCGCGCCTCTACAGAGATAAAAATAGATCGCTCGAAACGTTAGTTATTGACATAACGCTGGAGGCTCGTTATTACATTCCTCGCTCTTCTAATTGTTACGCGTTCAATAACCGAACAATAAAATCACTGTTCGATAAGACGCTAAGGCTAGCTTTCTTTTACTAATTATCCAGTATCATCCAGACGAGACGGCTAGCTGTATTTTCCTACATTCACAAAAGCATTCAATGTGCACTCGATGCGCGTAAAAGATGCCATTGTCATTCTTCCTTTTCCAAGTTGGCCATCTCATCTTTCAGGGGGTTATCTTTGTTTTTTTTTTTTTTTTTCTCGAGGTTATCGTGAAATTAATTTAAATATAATACGAACGTAAGCACGTCGATAACGCGGTAAATAATACCGCGGCTATGCTGCCCATCGGCATAGGTTATAATTATATGCACTCGATAAAACGGTGCCCTCTCATCGTCGGATGAATCGACCGAGCCAATTTTGTCTCCGTTCGAGTCAAGTGTTTGCGTTATCGTTCGTGACTCGGCAAAGGGAAGATAAGGATGATAATCCGTGGAGTTGTGCTTTGAAAAAAAAGAGAATCCGAGAAAGAACACGAGCCGAGGGACGATAGAGGGAATAGTAAGTAAGAAGAAAACACGTATAAAATCATATTCGTTAATTTAATCCGTACAACGATCGTGCGATCGAGATCGTGTACGCATTTTACTGGATTCCTATTGCTGGTTAATATCAATTACGAAACGTTCGTGTAAGTAAGTAGAGAATCACTGAATGACAGAGAAAAAGTGAGAAAAGTGCAGCGTTATTCTCTAGTATAGATAACCTCGGCAACAATCCATAAACGAAAACAGACTTTCGTGATAAGCGTCGAACGAAATAAAAGGAAAGGGTTACGTACGTTAGTCTTACCGATAACTTTTAACCGAATCGGAGAAAAAATTAGTTGTTCTTATCGTGCCTCGTTCGCGTCAATTCCTCTTATCTTCGTCGAACGATGTTGTCCGCGCGATGTTTTACATGGATCTAGGAATCGCGAACGTCCACGCTATTATCGAGCGTTTATATTCGTACGAGTAAGTCGATTCAAGGGTTCATCGTTATCAGGCCCCGTAAGCTGGTCGATGCGCGTTTCGTTGGTCGTTGGTCCATCGGTGCTACCTACGGCTGCATGCACGATCCGTCTTTTTCTCCCAAGTCGGAAACGGCTAGAAATTTTGTCTGCTTCCCTCGCTGTTCCTTCCGTCGCGTAACGGTCATTTTCAGATTTATCAGAGGAACCGTATTTTCTTTTTCCTACTGTTACTAGCTAACATAAACGAGTTCCCTTCTCATCGAGTCGCCTATTTAAGCCGATCGAAACCTTTCGTTCGGTAAAATATTTCCGTTTATTTATCGTTGGCATGTAATACGCAAATACAGCAAAGATCCGCTTATTTGTTAATAATAGAATAGAATAGAATAGAACCGTTGTTCCGTCGCTGATAAAAGGAAACGCTGTTGCGACGAAAACTTCAACGTTGTTCTTTATCCATGATGATTACCTGGAATTTATTGGTATAAATAGGATTGATCGATGTTGTTTTCATTTTTGTAAACTGATTAATTCGCGTGAATAGCGTGACTCGCTCGGACGCATTAATCACTGTTATTACGTTTCATTTCCACCTTCGATTTCTATCGACTTGATAAAAAGTCATTGTAAAACGCAATTCGTTTCATGACACGCGGTAATTCGACTCAAAAATGTTTAACACGGTACGTTGCTACTTTTCCTTATCGCCACGTACGATCATTTTTTTATTACAAAGACGCGCGATAGTTATTGGCAAACGAGTATTTTAAAAGAGAAAATGGTAAAAAAAAAAAAAAAAAGAACAATGTGGTCAATTCCAACAGTTAGATCGAAAAAGAATAGACTTTAAAACGATACTTCATACACATATTGCAACCTAATAGCAAATACCTAATACGTATTAGTGTACGGACAAACGTAAACGTTTACGTTAAACGTAGTTTATAGTATATTAAATTAATGTATACTACTACTACATACTACTACATACTACTATATATCTATATATCGCGGTGGCTGTCCTTAAGATATCGTTCTTTCCTTGAACGCATGCTCGATGCGTTATACACTGTATAACTCGTATCGAGAAGAATCGTCGGTGGAAAATTCTAGTGACCCTACCAACGAACGAATAAAAGTAGAGAACAACTCGTGTATAGCGTATATACGAGCGGCACAATGATTTTCTCTTGATTCAATCGAGAGAAACGACGATTGGGCAGGCGCGGCTCGAAAAGCAAATGGACGACTGATAATTTCGGTCGTGCGAGTGACGTCATAACAGACGGCAACGAGGGTTGGTACATTATGACAAGAAGGGACCATTTGACCCCACTCATTGTTTCTAATCCCACAATAAATTGAAGCAGCTGTACCGGCAATTGATACAAATTTACGTACAGTCCGAGGCATAAGGCGTCGATCTTACCGCTTGGACTCCTCTTTGCTCCGCAAAGCGCCGGATCGCTTTGCCGGGCGATCATTTTTCAAACGTACGCGTCTTTCATAGAAGAACGCTCGTCGATAAATCTTTATCGTACCGGGAGTCGCGACCTCGTCTCCAACGTGAAAAAAGGATTTCTCGTTTTACATTGCAGCGACGCGTGACCATCAGGGTCTTGGTTCCACGTTGATTAGAAACTTCTTTGCTCACGAGAGAGTCGTCGCTCGAAATACTAGACATTTTTTAACGGTTCACTATCCCTCCTGCGTACCTATTCGAGAGAGAGAGAGAGTGAGTGAGAGTGAGGGGGGGGGGGAGAGGAGAGAGAAAGATCCTGAGGAGTAAATCACGTCACGCCACGCCACCAACACACGTGTAACGACAATGGACATTATATATGCAGGAGACGGAATGTCGCGCTGCATTCACGGCATTGCATTTTCTTCTCCCTTTTTCGCTTCCCTTTTCGACTATACCGAACAACCTATACACGACTTTTTACACGTTCTTCGCGTTTGATTTATATTCCGCGCGTGGGAACATTGTTCGCGCGTCTCCATGTATCAGTAGCCGTAACAGGCATATTTGTCCCTTCTGTCTGGCAATATTTTATAATTACCATTAAGGAAGTTAAGTACATCGTTTATTAGGATGCCGTGCTGCTTTCGACGGTTTTATGCTCGTTTCGCGTTGCATACGTACGCCATACCCGTTACATACGGAAAACGTCCGAAATTAATTAGCCAGAGGTCTCGCGTGCTTTCGTATCAACGGTTTGTTTTACGCTCGTATCAGCGCGTTCTTACGCGCTGCTTCGTGTACATTGCTCGACCTTTGACAAGCCTTTGAACCCTTCGTTAGAGACAAAATATCGAGTTTACGTATTTCGATAATTTCGTTATATATGTTCTCGACGAGATAAGTGCAGATATCCGAGATCGAGCCGAAGGGATGTACAAAAGGGATGTTACGTATTCAGAAAGGCAGTCGGGCTCGTAGAACGTAGGACGTAGGAAGTCTGCTACGTGACGACGGTGTCAACTCGCGGTAAAGAAACGGTAGATAATAATAAAAAGGTAGTGAAGCGGCTAGAGTGAAATGGAAGGCGAGAAAGAGGGCGCATAAACGATCGTTTCGGATCTTTGCCTCTCGCGTATACAATCTCTATTGTTGCCAGCTATATACCCAAGTACATAGAACGTTGCTCGCATGCCCGAATAGAGCGACACTTTCTCGTCGTGTTAAACTTCTACGAATGTTTTTCGATTCCTGTTTCCATTTATTTTACCTAATAAATGTTTCACTTGCTTTGTACTTTTTTCCAGTCGATGGAAATTCGAGGCAGCAACGGTTCGTGCGTCTGCTGACGCGAATTTCGCAAAAAGAAAGTGTCAGCGCTGCCACGTTTTCCATTTAACAGCACGGTCGCGTTATCGGAGCGTTCCTAGTATACTTTCGTAGTAAATAAGATCTCGGTGACGAAAAACTCGTATTCTTGAAAATTGTGAGCCGAGTCACGCTCGCCACTAGCACGCACAGCCTCTTTTATCACTGCAGCCTGTCATCGTCTAAAACGGCTCCGATCCACCTTCTCTTTTTACCACGCCAGCACGAACGCACGTCGTAATACGAATATTCTAATATTCGGTTAAAAGCATCGTCTACCTTGCATTTCTTCTACGTTTGCGCAATTAACGATCATTAAACGTTATTAAAATCATCGAAGCGTGCATTTTGCAAGAATACAAGTTTCAATTGCGTGTTTGCGTTTCGCCTAGATAAGCGTATACATAAATAAGCATTAATAATTCGCTGCTATATGCATTCACAGATATGGCACGGACACACACGCGACCTCGCTTACACCAATGCGTACCCGTTATTCGCGGTCGTCACGCTGTTGTCCTTTATTACAAAACGTAGTAACCGAGTCGAGAAATTTGTATCGGTCGTGTAAATGTTTAATCAGGATCGTCGACCATTCGGATACCGTACATCGAAGACGTTCTCGTTACGTAATAGGTTTTCGGACAGGATCTGCCGTTTATGTAAATAAAATATTCGCGGTACGATCGTTTCGTGTTTACCTCGCGGTGATTTTTAAATAAACGCGTTGCGTTATTTATCAACTACGAGCCAGATGAAACGATATATATCCGGAAACCGAAACAGCGCGTTTTCATCGAGTTAGAACCTAGACAAGGAACCTAGGCGCGGATCGTCGACTCACGCATAGATACATTTACCATAGGTACATGCGAATGGATACGTACACACATAGGTATATCCGTTACATATTAAGTACATCGTACATAAGACGTTCTTTCGACGCTTACTCCTTTTCAAGGTGACGCTTTGCCCATTCACACGTACAGCCTCTCTTATCTCTCTGTCTGTACACACGTCCGTGTATACTTAGATAGAGACGCCGTCGAACCACAAATTAAGTCTGCTGTGTGAGTACGTTACCGACACGTCACCGTGCGTGTTCGGTCTTTGAGACGAGTCTGTAGGTACAGTCAACGATAAAACTTTATTTCTCCGCAGTCGAAGCAAGATGATGCGACTTTTTTCACGCGAACCGGAGATAGAACCTGACCTATCCGAATGCCGTTCGGCGGGGAAAGACAAGAGGTGCCCGTTGCCGCAATCCCGTCGCCAGCTAATACGTACTTACGATTTTATTTATGGCAAATAATTATAATATAATGATAAAAAACGGACGTCTATTCGTATCATTTGGTTAGTCGCAACGAGCATTCGACCGAATTGTTTCTTTCCGTTTAAAATGATGATATCACGGCTGCCAAACCGTTTGGAACGGCGAGTATCGGGTTTCTCAGTTTCGATAGTTTCTTAATTAATTTTCGAAAAGGGGGTTGGTGAAAAAATGTGGTCTAAAAAGGGAACGCGACGCGCTACACGATCTAAAATAGCAAGCACTATTTTTTTCGTGTAAGGTAGTTTTCGTGAAACTCGCATTTATATTCTTAAACGAGACATCCTGCGTGTTCAGTGGCGGATACAGACGGTTGTGGTGGAAGCCGTGTGGCAAAGGCGAAAGACGAGATGGAAAGGAACCCATTCAGTATAGTTCGCGTGGAGAATGCGACTCGTAGAGACTACAAACTACGATGGGTACGCACTGACAGCGAAAGTTTCGCTTCTTTCTCTTCTCCTTTTTCGACTCGTACGAGGACACGTCATAAATGGTAATTGATATTTTTCTTGGTGACTGGAGGCTGTGCAAAGATTCGAGATCGTTGACAAGAAAAAACACGCTCTCCGTCTCCGTCTCCGTATTTGATTTATCAGCTCTTTCATTGAAATTTTTCAATGTATCGATATCAAATATCGCGTTCAGGATTTTAATTCTTCCGCATTGTTTACGAAGATAATCATTCGTTGAACTAATAATATTTTCTCAATCGATGGAATTTTTTACAAAAATAAATAAGAGAATCGATCGGTTCTAATCAGTCATTGATACATATTTACAAATAATCGATCGTTTTATAGTACGTGGACCGAATGGGACGGTAAACACTTGCGATAACAGTTTATCAAGGAAAATCGTCATACCGCAAACAGTAGCGTATCTTGATCGATATTATTTCACCGCTTGCTGGTATTAATGGAGCGGTAACGTAACTCGATACCTATAGATAATCAACTACCGTGCGCGAGTACTCGCTTCGGTAAGAATTTCGTTGCTGTAAATAATTTATCGAATAGGAAAAAGTTTGTTCGTCGCAGCTGTACAACGACTCTTATTCCACGCACGAGCCACCAATTCCACGTTATTTCACGATATTTTATGATATATATTCGAGTTATTTTCAAATTCCCGCGTAAATCATATCGCGTTGCGAGTTCCAAAAGGCGACGAACGAAGCATATTTCATCGCAGCGTTCGAGCGTTCTGTCCCCATAAATTGCGACGATTTCAGTAAAAAATCCGTTCGAGAAAATATGATTATTTACAGAGGGTGCTATTTATTTTCATACCTACGCGTATCTCTTATCGCTAACTACGCTGGTATACGCGTTATATGCATTTGTACTTACAATATATCGCCGTATTTGTGTACGTTGTCTTTATATACTGGGTGTGTCCATAAAACTACGTCCAATTTGTAATTTACAAGAGCAATCGCACGAAATATTCTCCAGACCTATATTTAGTTCCATTACGAAGATCGTTGCTCTATAGTTCTGCACCGTGCTTCTGCGAACTGAAGTTATTTTGAAATACCATTCAGCCAAAGTTTTAAGCAAGGAATCAAGAGACAATAATTCGCAGACATCTCGTATTAACGTGGAAAGTCGTAATCGTTCGGTTTCACCAGTTGCACGAAAGTAAGTAGGTACGTATAAACGACGAAAGCGAAGAAGAAGCTTAATCACGCTCGCGTATACAATTTGAAGACGAACGTTAATAGACGGAGTAAATTTTCATCGATAATTCGGTGAAAGTGAAGAAACGGCTATGTAACGATATACGTATTCGAACAGTAGTTTCACGTAATACAAGTTTTTGCACTTTTCCTTTTTTCACAGCGTAAACGTTGTCGGTAGAAGGAATATAGAAGCTTTATGTAAAAATCACTCGGACGACCGAGGGCTTAAATTACGTTTATGTATATTCAACGAAATAGCAAAAGTACTTTCTATTTCCTCTTGCACGATGCTTCTTACGCGATGAGTAATCGTATAATCGCACTTTCCTTTCGGCGGAGAAATTCTTAACGATTCCATATTTATGCGGGCGTTATTATCACGCAGCGATATATCGTACGTCACCTTTTCTAACGTATTTCATTCAAAACAAACAACGTCTTAATCGCTGTATCTTTCACATAGGACAGAGGAAAAACCAGGTACGTGGTATATCGCGATCGTGATACGTCTCTCTCGGTAAGAACTATTTTACGAATAATCCTAATTCGGTCGAGTAACCTCCTCGTGAAAACCAGTATTATATATATATACATATATAGAAATGTTACGTTATCCGATATCTTAGGATGCATATTTAAGAAACGCCCTATGATTTTAAAGGAAATGGCTGTTAGACTCGAATCTTAATAGCGTAAAAATATAATTTTTCTGATTTATATCTATAACACATATCGTAAATGGTTTAGCCAGCAAATACTCCGTGTATCTACGTACACGCACAGATATGGAGAGCGAATCGTTCGTTCGACGTAGAAAATTTGTTATTTCGTCATCTAATGGATCGAAGATAGAAAACGATCGAATATTTCTTCAAGGGCCATAGAACTTTTGCGCATGCTACACGTTGACTTATATTAGCTTACTGGGATGGCAGTATTTACGAGCTGCTATGGTCGATTCGTTTTAAGTACGATGATGGTCTCAAGTGGCCAAGAGTGACGCTGACGTTTAACGACAAGCGCCTGCTGTTGAAAATTGCCGGCTAACAACTGGCTACTTACAAAGTCCACCACGGGTCACTATTGCATTAAGCAAACCTATGAAACTGTCTGTCGATGGGCAAGTAACAACGCGTACTCTGTTAAGATTTATTTTCGTGCAGTTTCGAAAGGGGTAGACGTACTTTAATCTTTATTATTGCTTTCTCCTCGTTAGAAGTACTCTGTGACCGATATACACACACACACACACACACACACGTGTGTGTAATAATAACAATAACAATCAAATGTTTTCGATCATCGATCATCGATCATCGATCATCGATCATCGATCATCGCTTTCTACGAAAATGCTACAACTTTTGTCGATCTTTTGTCATTAAAATGTCGTTAAAAGACTAACAATGAAACATAGGAAAGTAATTTAGTGCTACGTAACGGTTGTAAGAAGCGATCTCGATAGTCTGCGGAAATTATATATGTATATATATTTTTTTTTTACTTTTTAGTCAGTATATATATCTTTATACATATGTATGACGTCTGTCGAGAGATGCAGATAATAACATGTGTTATATTCGTAACAGGCCGATGTCCTATATCGTTATATATACATGTATAACGATATGAGCGTATTGTTCTAGATTTAGCTTAGTACTTGTAACAACGATATCTACGCGTCTGTTTGAATAACAGTTTATCGAAAATTTTCGATGCTAATTGCACGTTACACGAGTCCTGTCCATAACGTGCGACGAATATCGCATATACGTAATACATGTGAAAAGCGTATTCCGTAAGAAAAATTGGAGGAAAGACAAGAGGCGGATGGTAAATATCAAACGATGTTTCGAACGTTTCAAAGATGCGAGTCGTTCGATTGGACGTAGAAAAAAGATTTCTATGCGGTTTGTGCCACAACTATATGGTTCACTATATGGTTAAGAGTAACGATCTTTCTAACAATTATAGCGTTTCCCCCTCTTAATTAAAAATTACTGCTCGTTATTACAGCGTTTTTCAACCTTCAATTAAGAAATATGACGCGGCCTTTCTAATTAAAATTGTTCTAATTAAACGATATTCCTATGCCACATTTACAATCGATCGGATGATTATAAATATGGTTCGAAAGAATCGAACAAAGTAGTAGACTCGTTCCAGTATACAGTATTTTGACAAGCGCCTGTAAAAATCGTTGAAACTAGAGATCGTTTAATAAGCATAATTAAAACTTTCGACTCGGATGCAGAGAATAATTCTCTGCTTCAACGAGTGTAACGTTCTATCATAAATAATTCATTTCGTTGAGGATTTCAAAATATATATGCAAGTTAGTTAGGAGAGGGCGCGTCACGGCTAATTTACATGAAAAAGGTAATCATTTTCTATTTTTATTATCTTTTATCATCTTTTGGATAAATTTTACAACAAGCTGTACGATTCTCTTAGTTCCTATTTTACCGAATCGAATGATTTTCTAAATGACGAAAGTCAGTTTAGATATCTTCTTAGTGTCGGAGAAAAGAAAAAATCACGAAAATATTTATCAAGCGTTACATCGAATTTTCCAAAAGAGAATCCACGCATACGCGTGAACTTATCAAGCAGAGAGTACAGAGATACGTAGGACGAACTATATGAATCTACTAGGTACGTAAAACAGATAAATAAATACCGTGGAATCGTAAGCTACGATCTATCGTAGTGACAAATGCTTTACGACGATAATAAACTATAAATAGCGGCTTGTTCAAGCAAGGCAAATATATTCATAGAAGTTGGAGGAAGCAGCGATTCTTTGATCTGGCGAGTGCAACGAAACGTCGATATCGCGGAAGAGCTAGGGGAATACTGAAAGTCGTTGCGTTCGCGATTGCAGCGGTCATGATGCACAGGCGACACGATTGAAATACCACGGCGTATGCTTTCCGCCATCGTGCATTACAAAGAGGTCTTCCATGGAAAAGAAGGGGGCGCCATGACGGATTTTCCATGACGAGCTCGCCGGGGTCAAAGGCCGAGAACCTTATGCCGCATACCTAGTCCGGCTAAATACCAATAGAACCCGTTTTTTCCGCTCTTTTTTTCTTCTACGAGTCTCATAACTTTTATACTATCGTACTTTCTGCAGTTGCTTTCATCGAAACGCGCAAAGTGCCAAATGATGCGCGACGAAATGAAATTTATAAGAGATAATTTATAAGATGTCTATGAAATCGTGGATAAAACGATAATCACTTTTAGTAAAGAAACAAAGAAATTGATAAAAAACGCGTCGATACGGAAATGAAATTACTTGGAACCTTCGTCGAGTTTAAAGTATACCGATGCACGAGCGAAAGAACAACGTTAAAACTTACGGATAATGAAATATGGCGATAAAGGAAAAGCAACGTACACGAAAAATCAGAGTGGATCGTGCCGGTGAAACGGTAAAGGCCGATCAGATTCGACGACATCAAACAACGTAGTACAGTTTGCATGTAAATGAAATTTAAACAAGTTTACAGAATACGCGATAGATGATCGATAAGAGACGAATAACGAACGACGATTAACGAGATACGATTGAACAAACCAGTTTTACGAAAGGTGGCTGTACGTCGGCGATTTCGTTGCGCGCGACGGATGACAGCGAAGACGGAAAAGAAAAAGTTTCGGAAGAAGCCAACCACCGATCAACGAGTTATTTGGTTAACAATATTCTTATCGTATTTTTCATATCTTATCTCGCGTTGTTTCTTATTCGTTAATATTGATTTTAACGATTAAAATACATTTATCAGGTTATTTCGTACACGTAAACAAAGTGGTTCTCGTTAACGAAGTTTTTCGCAGTTCGAGGTCCCTGTTAGAAATAGAGCGGGATAAACGTTATTTCGCCGATTGCCAATTTACCGTCCGAATTCGATTCGATTCGATTCGAAGAATGGCAATTCTCCTCTTCTTCTCCGAAAAACAAACATACTTCTTCGATCGCTGCCTGTAGCTGTGCCGAGCTGCTCGCAATATCGTTCTCTCCTGATCTGTAACAGTTGTGTTATGCAATTTCCTCTCTCATCGTACATATCGAAATCTCTTTCGCTGAAATAAGTTTCCTTATACTATCGTATTAACGGATAACGTTGTTTAACGCGAACGATAATTTCTTCTTCTATTTACGTTTTTCGAAGCTGTCCGTTGCCAGGTGAATGCAAGTTCCTTCGCAACGTTGAACAACGTTCAAACACCGAACGACGATAATTAACGAGGGCCCGTTAAAAGGTCCGAAACCGGTCCCCAGCGAGGGAAAAGCAAGCTGTGCCAGCAGGACGTAATAAAAGAAAAATCACGGCCGTACTCTATTTATCGTTCGAACGGTGTTAGACTCTCTTCGTACACGGAACGATCGCGGTCACGTAACCACGGGCACGCGATTAGACCCGATAAATCGATCGGAAGCGTTCGACCGCAAACGGAATGACGCCGTGTAGCGTCGATCGATCGTCGCCGATCGAAATCGAAATACGTATTACCGATCGTCGTGCAGTCATCTCGGCGAAACATACTCGAGCTGCTTTTTTCTCGATCGAGCGCACACCGATAACAAGGATTATCGTAGCGCGATGACAAACGATCGACGGATCGCCCGATCTAAACATTCAAATCGATATTCTTAAAACGCATAGACGAACATTGAAAATCCTCCATTCGGCAAAATTAACGATACTTAATAAGCAGCGATCTAATGAGAAACTTGGGCAGGTTAACCGCGTGCCTCCCCCGGAAATTTCAATAAAGTAACCACGTTAGCTTTTATCGGTAGATTGAAATGCAGGTCGGTCGATAGGCTTACGGATAAGATAGTCGACGACACTCGCATCTGGTAACACGAAACCGGAAACTATCGCAGGTTTTTGAGCGGCAAATTTGCCGTTGTCGCTCGTTAAAAGTTAAATCATCGTGGCGTTTAATGCGAAAGATCGAAGGTTCGATTGAAAAGAGAAAGAAAAGCACAGCCAAGGGGGTCCAGGAGAACCCGTTTTACGACTCTTACTTCATTCTTCGTAGCTCTCAGCATCGTCGGCCACCTTCTCTTTCTTCCTCTTTCTCCCTCTTTCTTCCTCTTTTTCCCTCTTTCTTCCTCTTTCTTCCTCTTTCTTCCTCTTTCTTCCTCTTTCTTCCCCTTTCTTCCTCTTTCTTCCTTTTTCTTCCTCTTTCTTTATTTCGTTTCGCCGGAACATTTTCAACGAAGAACCAGCCAAGAATTCGCTACCGCCGAATTTCACCGATCAACCTCTCGTCGCCCCTTTCTCCTTCTCCTCTTTTCATCTTTTTTTTTCGTAAAGAAGATTCTACTTCGTGTTTCGGATTATTCCCTCGCGTATCTCATTTTCTTCCTCATTAAAATCAACGTTGCGATCCAATTAAAAGTTTCTTTTTCTTACTTCGAATCGCTCGAATGCAAAAGAGAGCGACGAAAAAGGCTCCTAGAGACAATGTCGCGCTCCACGTTATCGTATTTCCTATTCGAACTGCAATTGTTCGGCAATCTTTCCAACAGGTACCTATCCATTTCCAACGATATCTTCGAAACATCAAAAGCCTGTACCGAAACACAGAAAAAAGATATTCTTAGGTGCATACTATTCGAACGTTATGCACAGCTGGACGGTACAAGATCGCAAGAGTCAATCCTTCTGCTCGATGGACTTGGACGCTTCGACGATATATTTTAATTTCAGCAGCGAGAACATGGAAACATTTCCATTACCTTGGATTAAACTCTGACTAATTGAACGTATTTTACGAATGCGTTAGACTTCTCGATACGCGTGAAACGCGCAGCGAGCATTCCCGTGGGAAAGAAGAAACCGAGAAGCTACTTAATCGCCGTGCCGTTGGATGTCGGATGTGGGACACGCGACCGGACAATCGGTCGGAACGTTTCAGGATCCAGGTTTTTCGATTTCCCTGGTTGCGTACCCGCATGTCGTCCAGCCACTTCAACTGATTTGTAAATTGCTCGTCCAGCCGCTTCACCACCCGCTTTGCCGTCCAGAAGGCCAGGGAGGTGTTACGTCAGAGCAGGCAGCTCGTGTGCTCTTCGAAAATACGGGCTTTTAAATTGCCGTACATCTCCCCTCGAGCGCGCTCCACAGTCACAGCGACGACCACGGCACAGCGGTCAGGTCGCTTGTCCATGTGCTTTTCGCGTTTAATAAATTAATGGAACCTCGCGTGCCGCTACAATTTCACGCGTAAAGGGAAAATTTATCGCGGGTGCATAGATGAAACCAGGTAAGGTAGCTCAACACCCCGTTCTTCGAAATCGAATCTCCGATCGATCCGACAAACTTTTTTTAAGATCGGGTCAAACGACAGTTTCTATTCTTTTTATTTCTTTCTTTTTTTTTTTTTTTTTTTAAGCAGATGGAAGGATTAGTTTGCTAAATGATGTCTCACAAAATTTCGAATAAATTGCAATTGATCGGAATGTATATACGCTGAGAATTTTATCGAGATCGGTCGACACAAGCGACAGACATCGAAACTGTGATTTTCGCTACTTGGATAAAAAGGTTGCAAAATGATTCCGACCAATTGCAATTTCCTCGAACTTTTTTTTTTGTATCTTATCTGGTTCATTAATCCCCCAACTTCTCGAAAATAGCCAATTTCAAGAAAGCTATTCGGTTTCAAAAGGTGTTGCGACAGTTCTGCATATTATTTAGAAGCTATAATCTGAAATAAAAAGAACAAACCTGTTAGGTCTCGCATCGGCAAAGTTAGAAATTAAGAGAATTTCTTATGTCTGGATACGAGCTGTGGAAATCAAAGTGTTGGACCACAGCTGGCCTAATGTGTTCTATAGGTGTCCGAACGTTGCAACAAACTCTTGTAATAAACTTATCGATCCGAAAATTCGTAATTTATTTTTGCCCCTGGAATGGGTCTTGATATTAGAAGAGGTAGTCCTGCTTCGCGTGGCTCGGAGCAATCGATCGCTCCGAGCGATTTTCACTCGTGTCGAACGAAATTATTCATTGGTCGGTCGCATGCAAATTATTCTCGCAGAGAAAGGCGTGAGATGTTCCTCTCGTTACGCTTTTGCCCGGTAATTCATTCGCGTTCGAAACGGGCATGCCGTTCGTGATCTTCGAATTTATAGCGGTGTTACTTTATGATATATCTCTGCTGCAGGATATTCGAGAAATTTTCATCTAATTCGTTGTAGCAATACGCGCTATATCAATTATTGGATCGATATGCTCGATCGAAACCTGCGGAAATTTTATTTCGGATAAAAGGCGGATAAAAGGCGAAAGAAAGAAAAGAAGTTGAAGTAACGAGTTGCTTGGAGGGGAAGGAAGTTTGTACTCTCCACTGTCGATACACTGGAATCAAAAATTATTTGAGAAATTATATCGGGGATCGTTTATCGAGGTAAAAGATAGAAACGACTCGGATTCGCGAGTATACATATACAGGATCGATTACTTAGACTTAACTCGATAAATTTTCGACCTCGATTTTCTCGCAAACTAATCCGATAACGAGCAAATTTTGTTCCATACGTTTTTCTTATTTTTCCACAAGAAACCACGTCGTGGCCGCTTTTATACGTTATTCGACCGGACACTGTACGTGTCGAAGCTGATTTCATCGCCGTCGATATGCCGCTGCTCGAGTGTAGTCTAGGTAGAACGAAATATCTTCAATTGTAACTTAATATCTCGCGATCACGGCGACTTAACATCAAATCTTAGTTGGAAGCGGTCGACGAAGAAGAAACGAAGAAACGAAGAAACGAAGAAACGAAGAAACGGAGAAACGGAGAAATCGCGGATGATCGTGTCACGTTTAAGGAACGGTGACAAAATCGAAAACCTCCGTAGAGAGAAAATGTTAAGGTTAAGAGCCATTCGATGCGCCTTTTACGATCCGGCTTTGCATTCGAATCGAGGAACCGTGCAGCAATGCACCTCTTTAAGTATTCTCGTCGTATCGCCGGTACAACCGTGTGATTTCCTCCTACCGAACGTTTTCTAAACGAATCCTGAACGTCTCGAAGGGTCGCCGATCCTGAATAACGTTGGATCACCTTGAACTCTCTTCTCGCTCGCTCGCTCACAAGGCGACAAGGCCCGCCGTTTCGTCGTTATTCCGTAGGCAGGATCGCCCGATTCTTCGAAAAGTATCGCCGCATACTCGTTTTATACGTCGTTCTCGTCATCCTAAATATTATACGTTATACTTGCATTTACTCGAGTTACAGACCTATCGCATTTTCTTCTCTGTAATACGTTTGATCCACTTGGTTGCCTAACTACAGTCTACAACGATGATAATGAATTATCATAAAGCGTATCCATCGACGTTAAAGGCTTGATTAAACCTCGATCACGGCAACGCTGTCGTGTCAATCCAAATAGGCGTACCTGGTTTTAAGAAAAATGACTCTTCGTTCAGCTTTAACAGCCAGTTATATCTTCAGTTTCAACGCGGATACGGCTTTCTTATATAATATACCTATAGATGAACTACTTTTCCTACTAACTGGCAGCAATCGCTCGATTTAAGCGAAAGTCGCAAAGACGCCCTTTTTTTACGGCAGAGCAACAGTTTAGCTACGGTTTACTCGATAATGGTTAACACGGTTGAAATATCGTAGACATCCTCGTATGGCACGTTCAGAACTGCCAAATCACTTGCCTCGATTGCCAATTAAAGACCATTAAAATCTTCTCGCTCCTTTCTTATCCTTCTGAAAATAGTCGAATAAATTAAATTCGCTTAAATTCATCGAATAAATTTATCTTATCTTTTCTTCGATCGAATAATATTATGCTTAGAAAAGTATTTCGTGTTTCCAATTAATTTTTAACCAGTATTTTCGATCGTGTTTATCACGGGTAACTACGATATCTAATCTATCGTTAAACAGATCGCAGATTTTGTGTAAACACCTACCGATAGTCGATAGTCATTTTGGAATTCGTCACTCTGATTCCCTTTCTTTCGCTATGTTCGAGAACGTAGGACGAGAAAGGAGGAGGAGGAAAGAAAAGAAAAACTAAAACGAAAGCAAAAGGCAAAGATCGAGCATCGTTGGTGAAATCTCCGATACACATTCTGCAGCGGTTGTCGTGATTTCTTTGCTCGACGGGAACGGCGCTTATACGCGGAATTATTCCTTCCAGTTAACACCTCGTTTGCCGTAGTAGGATCGAGAGGATCGCGTGATAGTCGGTGAGAGATGCACCACCGTGGTATCAACGCGACGTTCGACAGCGACAAGGGAGTCGGAAATCGGGACTCCCGGGCAAGATTTTTGGTCAGTCCCCGACCGGACACCTGCAGGCATCTCCGTAGGACGAAAAGAGGGGGTGAAAGGTAGATCTTGACGGCGAAGAGAGGGAGGACGGCGTGAAAGGAAAGGCTCTGGGCGAACGTAGGGGCGAGCGAAAAAACGAGAGAGACGGAAAGAAAGCAAAAAGAAAAAAAGGAAAAAAACGGAAGGGGAAGGAAAAAAAGGAAGGAGAACGGGGAAAAAAATTAGACGCATCTCGCGGAGAGGTAGACCGGTTCGTCTGGTCTCTTGATTTGAAGCCAACACACTGTGTCCCTGGTTCTTTTTCCTCGATTTTGATTCCCCTCGGTCCTCCCTCGGTTCGACCGTGTCCGCCATCCCTGACTGCTTGTCGTTCGATCCTTGCCGCGAACCCTCCTTTTCCATCCTTTTTCCCGAGGGCGTTGCCTGCTACCGTTCCTGATACGGTGGTTCCTCGTCCTTCCGAGATTTATATTTGACCGCGCAATAAGACCGCGGTATCCTCTAATTGGTCGCCCGATGATTCTTCTTTCCTTCGACGAAAACGAATCGAACAGGATCTGGCGCGGCAACGCCACGTACGCTCTTAAAACTCGTCGTTTTTCTAACTTTTTAACACTCGATTGTTTCACATTTCTATATATATCTCGAAGGATCTCGAAACGAAAATCTGTATCATTAAAATTCACAGTTACAGATTTTGAAAGGACAAGGTTATCGGGGCTTCCGCTGTCTTCCGCTGCGATGGTTTTCCATTTCAGGAAAACATCGAATAATGTTCTATTTATCGTTTCCTTGCCTGCGATATTCAGAGAAAAACCCGATATTAACTTTTCTAAGAGACGATGCACAATTGCTTAAAGTCCGTAAGTTTACGGTAACAGAATAATAAAATTCAGGCACTATGCTAGAATATATACTATGATATATCGTGATGTGACGATAGATGGGGCAATTTTTCTAGAGAAACAGCTATAGATAATTTGCTCTCGTTTCTACTATTTCCATCGCGTTACGCACAGTATGGCATTTATCGGCATTTGCTTAAAATCGAGTTAACGATTATATTCTAAAGTGTTTGTTAAACAATTTCTGTAAATTTATATACCTGGAAAATACGAATGTTTCGTTACGACCAATATAGTTATCGCTTCGAAATAATACCGTGGCGAAGACATCGATCGATCGTTAGTCAAACCGTTCGGCCAAAATTACACGTTAAATTCTACGATAGCCGAACGTACGTACGGTATGACTAATATCGTACCGAACTCTTACCGAACGCTGATAAACGCTGACACGATTATCGCCGTCGTAAATCGTGAAATATTTCGCGTTCTGACTACCGACGAGGATACCTCGCCTATACTGTGAAACAGTATAACGCCGAATTCGATCGGCCACACGAAACGCATCTTAGTTTTTGACAAAAGCCACATTTTCATTCTATATTTCTTTCGAGTAACTCGCCCCACGAATCACGTCCACGATGGAATCTTACTCTCTGTAGATCTTTATCCGCGCTTTTTACGTACGATAAAAATATCGTCCTTTACTTACGAAGTAACGTTTAAACTTTTGCGTTTCACGCATTCGTTTTCGAGTTATCGCGGTTCGAAGCGATTCTTTTTTCAAGCGAATGCTTTTAACGTTTTTTTTTTTTTTTAACTTATTTACGATTTTCTAGCTAAAAAACGTGATTTATCGCTAAAGAATAAATTTTATTTATTTGCATAATTCTAGCTGGATGTTGTTAACGTTCTTTAACGAGGAAAGTTTTTAGCTGGAATGACAATCGGAGAAAAATCGCGTGTGGGAAATGTCTTGTTCCTTCATGGTCTAGTTGCTTTAGTACCTAAACACGTTTCAACTGAAAGTAGGTTCCTTTTTATAACAGTTGCTTGCGTCAGATTTAACGGCGCGGAAATAAACAACTCGATTTTCGTTATCTTTTATAGTTTTTCCTTTCTTTCCAAGCATTTGAAAGTCAATTCGAAGTTGTAATTATTGATATGACAAAACAATATTTACGTTCGAGTTTGCGATATCGTTGATTTAAGCATTGCCTGATACGCGCAATTTAGAAGGCAGCTATGCAATTATTTCAAACTATAATAACTACCAGAGCCAAAGAAAACGATGTTCGATGTTCGTTTTACAAGTAACAAAACTAACGAAACTAATGTAATAAAGATCAACAAAGTGTGCCAAAGATCGATAAAGGTATCATTGTAAATAGGTATCGTATGTTCCTGTCTAATTGGTCAAAACATATTTATACGCGTTAAAAAATCCGAGTTGATACTTTGTGCAAATTATCGAGCACAAAGGATTTCTTTTTGAACGGTGAACCGTGGATGACACGTAACGTCAGGTACTCTGCGATTAAGGGAACTTTTCATTTGCTATGCACGGTCGGCGATTCCGAAACAGCGAACGAGAACAATCGCTTAATTATAGAGTTTGTCTCAACGGTGTGTTAACGGTTATAAAAAACGGACGTGAGAAAGTCCAACTAAATGTCGCTGCAAAATTTACGCTCCTTCGTCGTTGACCGACCATTTCTTATCACGCGGTTCCTCCGTACGAAACATTACACGTTATGGAATGGACAGGCACATACCCGAATTACAAACTTTAACGCCGAATTACAGATGCAAGAGTAATTCGAAATCGACTTTTTACGTTTTTAGGTTCAATTGTTCGAGGATAAGGTCCAAGCGCCGATAAAAAGCCACGGTAAAACGGGATTCATCGATCAACGTACATTTAATCATAGATGATTATGAGTCATGTTGCCTCGCATCGGCTGGCTGCAAAATATTTTACGAATTAACGCACGAGCAGGTTCTCGAGACTCGTTTTGCGTCTAAACTGAATTTTAAGCCGTGGAAACTTGCGAAACCGAGGCGACACGGTTACCGGCGTATGACGTCCGCAAACTTTTACGCCTTAATCCTAGAGAATATGACCAAAGAACTGGGCCAAACGTAAATCGAAAGGACACCAATCGCGCAAACCTTACGTCTCAATAATCACGCACAAGTATTTTCCTATGTTATACGAAGTTTCATTGTTCGATAATTGTGCCGGACAACGTGGCTGTCCGTAGTCTATTCTTCGCCCGAATACATCAGTTTAATTTCTCCAACTTTAATATTAGTTTAATATAATAATAAGCTCGACGCACAACGTGATACTTCGAACGACGCTGCATCATTTAATTCTATTTATTAATTGAAAGCTATAACGTATTACACACGTAAATAACTTTATTTAAGCGTCGAATGTTAAGAACAGAATGTAACGTAGATTTGATAGATTTGATCGTGGAATAGGTGATAGATAATACAGATTTAATTAATCTGCAGATCAATTATTACCTCTTATTTATCGAATGGTAACATAAAAGCGCGATAATTATTAATTACAGTAGTCATTTTTGCTCATTTGGATTTCAAATATAATATCTATTTATAATATTATGTCGTTGCGTTATAAATTTGTCATTCTCGATAGTTTTGAGCTTGGTCATCCGATCTGAAGTATCTTTCATAATACGACTGGAATTATATGAATTACGCATAACAGACCGAACGATTTAACGATTCGACGAATACAACGTTGAGCGCGATATTTTCAATTTCTTTTCATTAGGATGTTCGTTAAGGTCCATCGATAGAGAACGATAGATACGTGGAACGAATCAAGCTATCGATCTAAAACCAACGGCCAAACTTCGAACAACTTATATACACACATATATAGGAATGCGGTAAAAGCTTTGACATAACATGAAATGAGAAAGCGTATGCCTGTTGACGACCGTAACAAATTTATACCTACGGTGCGTGACAAGAAAGTAATTAGGTGAAATATAATCCAGTTATTCGATAAAATTCAAGACGTTCTTCGTCCACATTTTTATTCATATTTTCAGAAGCATTACAAAAGAAGCCTGCATTACAGAAATATCGTATTTCTGAAAAAGAAAAAAAGAAAAAAGGAATTAGCAGCAGACCAAACATAAATACATCACGTGTGTACCACGATTTTCCGACGAAATGGAACAATTTCAATAATTTTAACGATTTAACCGATTAATCGGTCATCCCATTATCTTGCAATTCCTTTCGCTCTCCCCAATTGCATACTCTTCGCTCGATCTATTTTGGCTCTCGCTATTTAAAATCGCTTTAAGGGCTCGTACCGCCACAAAATAAGCTTACAGTAACTAAGATCGGTAACGATCTATTCGCGAAAAATAAACACATCGTTGGGTGGTGGCTGGTAGCGTGATAGCTAACGTTCAGAAGAAATAGAATTTACTTGGCTGCACAAGATAACGATAATCCTACCTTTTTACGGGCACGAGCAATTGGAATGTCGACGTTTCCTATCAAATCGGTTGAAAGTCACTCAACTTTATTTTATCGCTACTAATTATACGAAAGTATATATCTACCTATGTACGAGCTGTGCAATTTGTGTGTTTATGCGGAGAAGATCACGGTGCGTTTCGTCAGGGATTACTAGACGAACAACATTCACATAAATTTATAAAGTCGGCGGCGCTTCGGCGTTCGAAAAATAGTTGTAAATACATGAAATATGAAAAAGACACTTTGTTACGTTATTACATACTAATTGACCAAGTATAGTCTATTATATCGTTCGCCACATTGGCTGACAAGATTTCACTAATATTTTCACGTCGTCTTGTTTTCGCAGCGCAAAATTACGGATCAAGATCGTTCGTGACTAACAATAATAAGAAATTAGCGTCATGACTTTCAGTCATTGATTCGTGAAGGACACTTAAAGAGTAAAATTATTTAACTGTACGCAGCATCTTTTCTGTTCCCGTCTCTTTAAACCAGCACTTTTCCCTTCCACGGTCGCAACCGACGCCGCTTGTTTCTTTCGACTCCTCCTTAAGCTAGCAACGAGAACGGCGGTTCACAGAGTTCCCGGACTAAATTCGACGGATTACGCCGAATGTTGTTTCGTGGTGCTTCGTACTTTCACTGTTTCTATCTTTCACTCGACTCGATCGGTAGATAACAGAGTTAGTAATTTACGATCCATTGAAGAACGCTCGTGTCACTTCCGCCGGTGGAAATTAGTCGCGTGTCGTCTTGAAGGAACGATACGTTCGTAACGTGACTCGAATGACCACCGTACGCATGATACAGCGACTGAAACAAGCAAATTTATTCTCCTTTATAGCTATCGAGTATTCGTTGCTTTCTCTTCTTTATAGGCATGCTTGAGCTCCGACTCGTTATATCGTAGTTGGGTCGGAGCGTACATCGCTCGTGTATCGTTCTCAGCCGTTCGAATTATCCAGAACGAACTTAAAACGTACAATTTACTTAGCTAAAGAACACTATATCGAAGGTTACCTTCGGTTGACAAGCGGGGTAAGAGAACAACTTGACTTTTCCAAAATCGTCGCCGGTCGCGAGCAATTTGGAATCACCGCTACGGGTACAATTATTTACGTCTGTACCATCGGCTCCTTCCGGCCATATCCCAATCGTTTCGAAGGATATTACACAGGTGTGACTCGCCCAGTCCATGTCCCTCATCATCGATGGTTGTGGGATCTGACGACAAACTCCGGGATTCCCTGCGGTTTTATACGTATCCTTGATTATTGAATATAATATAATAAATCATCGTTAAAGCGTAGATAAGCCCTTCGACTCGCAAATATTCTATTTATAAAATGCGAAAGCGTTTCACAAGCATATAGAAATTATAATTATAGGTGCAACGCAAGTTAATTTACTTACAATATAGCAGTTCATAGTCTCCGCTGTTGCTACGTAAATATTGTCCGTCCATTGACCAGTCCAAATGAGTTATGAAACTCGAATGTCCCTGAAACAATTTTTTGCCGTCTAAGCAATGAAAAAATATTCCTCGTTTCTCTCTCTCTCTCTCTCTCTCTCTCTCTATAAGCTGCGAATAAAAAAATGATATAACATTATAATAAAATGATTAGCTTCGCGAAACAGCTGGGAATGTCCGAGTTTACAGCCATTACTATGAAAGGAGCGCCAATAATTTGTGCAGCAGACAATGACTACCGTGCGTGCTTGACGTAAGCAATTTTTAAAAAGAAATTTCTGCTCGTATGCGACTATAAATAGCTGTGGCAATATCGTATCGTTTTTAGAGACATTATATCGTCTACGAAATAGTACATTTGCATTATTGTTCGTGACAATCGCGTTTCATTACATAAATAAATCGGTTGAACTATATTTCGTATGAAATCCGGGAAATACATCTGCCATAGAAATTATCGCGCAAGGTACCGGACGCAAAGAATCGCGTCCTCGTAATTTCCTAAAATTGAAACTGTATTTCCTCTGCGTATTCCTCGGTCTTTTTTGGAAAAATCGATGAAATTACTTTTACGAAATTGTAGAATAAATGCTTTTGTAACATAATGTCTCTTTTTAGTTCTTTGATCAACTAAAAACGTGTCTTATACCACGCCTGCGTATCCTCTTTGGCTAGAAACGAAGAAAGAACGTATGTATTATGATATTTTTTTGATTTTACGACGTTACTCTAATCGTAAGTAAATTTATATCGAACGTGCGGTTGCGAATTGTTACCAACTTTCTTCGTAAATTAAATATCATGTACTATGGGACTACGATATCACTATGATATACGATGATTTGTATGTCCTAATTACGCGTACTTCGCTTAAATACGTATATCGATCCTTGTGGTCGAAACAACGAATTGTAACGTTAATTCTCTTCAGCGATCGCTTTAATATCGTAGAGCGAATAACGAACAATGAGATATTTACAATGCGTGTAGTTTTACATTCGGCCGATACATTTACTTCCATTCATATTCCATGAGAAACTACGTATAAATTTTTCAAACAAAGCGTGTATTTGTCTGAAACGAATCGTCTCTGTATATATATATATATATATATATGTATATGTTACAACACGCTCGTAAATGAAAGTAGCTCGCTTTACTATGTAGAAACACCGGTCGAACGAACATCTAAAAGTACGAGTATCGTCGAGTGCCTTTTATACAAATGGTATAACTTTAATACATAAAAGCAATTTGTACAGCAAATTTTAAACTCATCGATTCAATATCAAATGTACCAGTATGTTTTCTCAGTTGTTTATACATGTATGTATGTACGACATTTACAGTACACGAAGAACATAAAGAATTAGAATTACTACACGGTTTGAAATTGCACCAGTTACTACAATGCGTATAATAAAATGAAATATCGAAAAGTTAGTCGACTGAAAAATTTCGATGCCAATAAGAATCGTATTATATGTACATGGTAACAAATCTGTGTTCTATAGATGCGTTAATTTTTCGTATCAGGTAAGGAAATTTGTAACGAAGAAAACAATCTTACCATACATCGTCCAACTCGACTATATTTCACCGCATCTTCGTTTACCTGATAAACATAAATATAGTTGTCTCTGGAACCCAGAGCTAATAGCGTTCCATCCGGTGAAAATCTAACGACCTGAAAGGAAAAACAAACTCGTTAGAGGGTCGTTGGCGAAATAAAGTTTATCGCCATGGGAAATAAAACAATTTTACAAGGAGTTTTACCTGAATAGGTTCAGACCCATCGCTGTGATGAGTGTATAATTCTCGAGTTTCACTGTCGATCGCTAACCATTTTCCGGAAGTGCATCCGACCACCATAACATTACCGTCTGGTGTGAAACCGATGCTCTGTGCTTGCTCCTAAACGAATGAAAATTCTGTTCAATCGCTGTAGAATTATAGTTACGGTACACTCGTTCTTTCTCACAATCTGCACGCAAAGTATTCGACGTTTATCTTTATTTGTGTATAACGATTGAGATACGGTCGACGCGTCGTTAGAAATTATCGTTTATTTCGAAACCTTCGGCAATCCATATACGAGACGAGTCGGAACGAAAAACAGCACACGAAAATATCATCGCGTGACTCGCCGTTTTATAACAAAGTTTAAGTTACACGTTCGCGTAGAACGGTGCGAAAACGTCATATCCCAATACGGTTATTCCAACAACGAATTCATAGGTGTGGAATATTACGACGTTAAAGCGAGCTTGGGGCCTTTAAAACTTAGATTAACAGACCGAAGATTAAACGCAAACGGAAAAATAATTCGGTGAGATAGAGTCGCCGCTTCCGTTAGATGCTATTCCGATCTAAGTTATAATTTACCCCGATATCTTTGCTCCAGACCACAGTGTGACTGAGACTATCCCACATTTGCAACAATCTATCGTGGCCTGCTGTTGCAAACTGCGGTAAAGTCGGATGAGCTGCTAGTCCCCAAACTTCTTCGGCGTGTCCCAACATCGCCGGACTAAATCCCATTCCCACATCGCCGACTAAAATGCAATTTCTGGTTGTTCCAATCAGCAACTGCGAACCTCTGCCTTCCGCGAGTGTTCGAATCCCGCCAAAATGATCCTCGATCTAATAAATCGAAAATATTATATTAACGTTAACGCGATAATACTGCCACTGCGCGTGTTCCAAGTATTTTGAAGAAATTCAACGAAAAAAATTAACGGGCAAAGTGTCAACTCGAAACGATAAACGTCGTGGATAGGAATAAGTTTAAGTAAATTATTGCGTTTTAATTTCTAAGGGTCACGATTAATCTTAGAGAACAGCAATAGTAGCATCGGTATTATTTTCTTAAGCTTACTTGCGCTTCTTCCCCCGTCAGGTTTAACGATTCGTCAAAGTACAATATTTTGCCATCTTTGCCACCTCCGGTGACGATAAAACCATCTTTCAAAACGCAAATCGAAAATATAGATCCTTCGTGAATGTTCCTCGCTATCTTCGAAATCGTGTTTGTTCCTATAAAAAAAATGTTACGATTAAAAGATCGTTATTATTACAAATATAGGATGTTATATTATCTTTACACACATAATATCGTGATTATGACGGCAAGTATCAAACGCGCGACAAAACTATTCACTTTTTACGTTCAACGATCTATTAAGCGATATGGCGTAAGTCGAAATAATATCTTGAAATAATTCGAAACACTTTTAGGCTCGAAACTTAAAAGAAAAATCCTTTTGTCAAGCTGCGTTGACTGCCCGCGTCGTGGCATACTACCCTGTACACAGAAACGTGTACGCAGTTTCTGCTTTTTGTTCATTTTCCAACGCAAAGTGACTAGTTACTAGCCGCGATACATCAACGGTCGACGCGAACAGTAACACGAAATTCCTCTTACCTCTGCCCCAAACGATGATGTTACCGTTGCTATCGCCAGTAAGAACATCACCGCTCTGATTAAAAGCCACACAGGTAACGTATCTTGGTTTTTCTCTGCTCTCGAAAATGCCCATCCGTTTGTACAGCATGCCACCGTTATCGAGGGACCAAAAGGACACGTGTCCCTTCCCGCAGGATACGATCTGGTTCCGTTCCAGCGGATGCCATTCGGCGCATACCACCGTGTCCACCGAGCACTGCAATTGACAATCGTCATTCGTGAAATGAGCCGGTTCCGGTTTCGAATCGCTCTGGAGTATCGAAGTGGGTATCTTTGTCGACCAAAATTCTTTTCGTTCCTTCGATCGGTTCGGATATACGCGCGTACATACACGGTGTCTAACAAATAGCGCTAACATATCAAATATCGTAACAGGAATTTCAAACATTTTTCGAAAAGTCGCAACGAAAGTACGTTCGTACGAGATTAATCTTGACGAGTCTGCGTTACTTAAATCTGTAAGTGCGCATAGAGCGAAATCAACGTTGATTGGAACTTACCTTTGTTTCAGTCACTTTGGTACCTCGTTCTCCTTTCTGCCAATCCCAGATCGATATGTTGTGATCGGAAGTCTCGTCGATAGCACACAGGTAATTTCCACCGTCTGCTTTCGAGAACGAGAGACAACAAATCGAGCCATCGAACTCGCCGTTACCGATCACGCAAAGAGTCGTCAAACTGACCGAGTTCCATATCCTTATGTGAGGCTGAGAAAAATTCGAAACGTATTTCTTGCACGTACGTGGTATGCGCGAGAATCGAACGAGAAGCAATATACCTTCGATCTTACAACCTCCCAACGGAAGTAGTAGGTAAATTTTGAACCGAATCATACCGAACAGTCATTACGCGATTGTATTCCCTTCAATTACGATTACACGATATCTTGCTGCGATTTTATCACCCGTTCCAAACATATGGTAGGCGTGTCAAGCGTCGGTATCGTCGATCGTCGTTTTTAAACTATTACTCCTCGTTCAAGCCTGGTATAATCTAATATAATACGTTCTTACCATAGCATCTCGTCTGTCGGTTCCACAAACTTGACCAGTGGCGACCACGAGTTTGTTTGGGTGGATCGCTATGCTAAAATATTTCTCAATTAATATAAAACCACGGGACAAGTCGAAAGAAGAAAGAGATCTATCTACTAGTGCAAATAAGAAATCTTTTGACCGCGGATGTTGAATCAAATCTTCGGTAGCGAATTGCAAGTTGCTTTTTATTTCGTTTACCTTTAGAGACCGCGAGAAGAGAGAAGAATGTATCGAAACTATCGAAAGAGATCGGAAACGTTCGAGCGATAACGCACATACATATACGCGAGGAGAAGGATTTTCTTAATTTTTGTTAATCTATTCGTAGCATTTTGGATTTTACAACCGCGAGCGGACCATCTCGTTTCAGACGAAATCCGATTAATTAACGTCCTTTCGGTTCGGTAGAAAGATCGAGAGGAAAGTCGTTCGAAGACGCGATACCGCCGCCATTAGTTCCGCACGATCGTTACGATCATTAAGATCGACGGAGCAGATCCACGCATGAATTCAATTAACCCACCACTTGATATCGTCCGTATGACCCAAGTAGTGCCTCTGGCTATGCTCTTCCATGTTGTACAAGACCACTACGGCCGCGACGAAATAAACGATTTCGCCGGTTGGCAGCAGATGCAGATTACTTCGACAGTCTCTGCCTCGATAACCGTACACCCAGTCGAGTTTTAGTTTACTCTGGGGCGGTGTGCTGACTTTGTGAAGGTCGTACAACTCCATCAAAGGCGTTGGGACGCAAAGGACGACGGGCCGACCCCGTAGGTACATGCGGACGGTGCTCTCCTCCTCGTTGTACTGCATGTCTCTGGTGCTGCGAATTCATAGATACGTTCCTTTTAATCTGTTCGCGCGAACCAACCTTCTTTCTTCGGACAACGCGTTCGGAGAACGCGCGTCGTCCGCCTACGAAAGTGAATTCGATCGAAGAGAGAATTTATATAGACGCGGATTAGGATAAGAAACGGTAGATAAATACCAAGGTAGGTAAGTTTCGATTGTTCGAGGCGAACAGCTACGTATACGCACTTGTAATATCTCGAAATAACTTTCTTTCGTTCGCTATCGCGTACGTTCAAATTTCCATTATTACTTTCCACGATACTTTCCACGATCGGTCTTTCTCGCAAAAACGAGAAACGTTCGCATTTCACGTTTCCTCGGTCAACGCGTTACCGCGTGGCAGTACTACTTTCCACTTTTATCCGTCATTTATCAACTTTCGCGTCGATAGCCGTACCGCGACAATCGCTTTATTTACTTTCGTTTCAGTTTTTATCAAAGGAACGATCAGGCCTCGATATAGTCGATCGAGGACCGCTCTAAAACAACGAAAGAAGAATCACCGTGTCTTATCGATTCGCTTTAGTTTCACGGATAGCGTTACACCTATCGAGCTCGAACGATATACCGATGGAAATCACGAAAACGCACAATTTTCCGTGGCGACGTGTTCGAGAAATCAGGAAAGAGTGACTCACGCGTGGTGCGCGAGACTGCTTTTATTACTCAAGCGGGCATAGTTCTGCGCGTTACCACGTTACGTCACTTCGGCCTTCCTTTTTGCTCGATCGTCTGTTCTCCTTCGCGACTGGATTACGATCAACGACTGTCTACCATTCGAGACGCGATTTACGACTCGTTGGAAAAGTCCGAAACTGGTCGTTTGGCGAGGCGAGCGATGGAGGTCGTTCGTTCTTTCCTCCATTTAAACCACGTTTTTGCGTTAACGGCGACCGTGAACCATTCCGGTGAATGCCAATCAGAGAGAACCGAATATTATCCGGTTGCTGCCGCGTGAGATATCTCGCCGAATCAAATATTCCACAAGATGTACGACGCAGATTATTCCATCGATACGAATAAGAAGAATACGTTGCACAGCGTGTGGCTCGCGGAGCATGCTACGATATTGTTCTACTTGGCTATGCGTCGAATAATCCCTGGTTTGAAAACACATTGGGAGAAACGGACGTATCTTCCTCCCTTTAAGCGAACAGAATCTATCTACTTGTAAAGTTGAAACAACTTCTGTGTCATGAAATTGTTGACTGTTACATAGCATGCTAACAAAAATTACGCAAGCTCGACCGTATGGAGTGGGATTTTTGCATGCAAGTAAATCTTCTGACCGGATAGTCAAAGTACAGAAGCGCGTTCAAATACCGAGCCAGAACGGTTAAACAGACAAGTCGGCGAATGAATCGGTAAAGCGTGAAAAGGAACTTTCGTTACCTGACAAATTTTTTCCCAAGCGTCTAAGGTACGCTGAAAACGCATCGGCGTGTACCAGGAAACGGGGAATTCACGGTTGTATAACGACAAGAATCGCGATTCACTTTCTTCGGGAATGCAATGGCGGTGCTTGCTATGCGCTAAACGGCCCGTTATCCACGTGACTTTCGTTCGTACCTGTTGCCTCGTAGTCGTGCTTTCAGCCAAGTATTCCTTGGATTATCGTGTCCGAATCTATACGGGGCAACAACGTCTCGCAGTCCTCTTCACGTGTATCGCGGATAGCCTTTAACGCGTGGATTCGCGTGATTCCATGCCGTTTGCATATCGGTATACGCCGCGGTCTTTGTTCGTCTCGAATCGTTCAACGGAATTTACCATTGCGTTTTTCGAGCCGATCTTTAACCCGGCCACGCTTTAACCGTATGCCGAGAAAATATAACGTAGCGCGGATACAACGTGCTTCGATCAATTTTTTCAAACGTTTAAAGAATTACGCACATTTTTCACGATTAATCGTCGTGCTGTTGTTTTCCTTTTTTTTTTTTTTCAGATATCCACACATATATATATATATATATATAGATGTATAAAGTAACATCGCTGCGAGGAAAACACGAAACATCAGGTATTCGATAACTCACCCGTTCGAATAGTCGCGTCTTGTTATTAGACCGAGTCTTGGAATTTTTACCACGCTCGCAAATCCAGAGACCGAGAAGCGCGTCTCTGAAACGTTCCTCGAACGTACAGTGGATTACGGAGGGCTGATCGAGGAGAAATAAAAAAGCGAACCGCGTTCCAAACAAGATATTCCTTTCACGAACGAAAAGAAAGTCATGCTCGAGTTACTACATTCCAAATAAGCGTTTCCCATTTGAAATTAAAACAAAAATTAAGATGGTTCTTGGTGGTTCTGGCGTAACGCATGCAAGGACCTTTTCTTCATTCTACGCTGCGAAGGTGTACGCTCGTCATCGCCAGCGGCAATCTCGTGCAACCTCGTGTTTTCCGCGTGCGAGGTCGAACGTCGAAGGTAACTTTTATTATGGTAATTAACGGCATGCCACGTTATCGCAGTACGATATCGCCATGTTCGCAAAATTCAGTAAGCTTACTGAAATTCAATTACGTTACAAGTATAGTATTAATCGGTACAGCTGTTGCAACCATACGGAATGGGCCGATGATTTTCATCGTCCTAATAATTGTTTTCGTCGTTTTCCGAGATACAAGAAAATATTTAAATCATACGGATACGAAACGCGACAACGACGACGTGTTTCTCGCTTTATTGTCCATCGATTCATCGATTAGTACTATTGGAAGAAATTAATCGTAAAAGATCGCGAGTAGTAACGCGCGAACGAAAAATTATCCATGCCTTTCACCACTCACCTGAAAGAGGTGTAAAAAGGTACGTCTTAAAACCGGCTGTACATGTGTACAACGTACAATAATGTGCACCATGCAACGTGTAACGTGCAACGTGCAACGTGCAACGCGCACATGGCGTGTTCATTCGCTTAACCCTTTCGTGACTAGTGAAACGCGTATGTCTCACTTGAGTATTTAAACTGTAAAAGATACAGGGTGTTTCCAAAGTCGCGGTAAAACCGAAAAGCAAGCGATGCCCGGTGTAAGAGTAAGTCGAAGATATAGAATAAAAGTTCGTCGAGCGATCTTCTTAGTTTATCCAGTCTGGCTAGCCAAAGCTTTATTTAAGACGCCGCGTTTGACGTACAAATAAGTTAATAGGTTGACACCTAAATTTGTTATTTGTTATTCGACCATTAATTTAATTAGCTTTCGATCGTTAATTTACCGATTTGCGCGTAAAAAATGGTTTTATAGCCACGAAAAGGTGAAGCTTCCAAGGGTCGGGAAAATTCTACGAAAATCGGAAAGTGCGAAAAAATATCTTTATTTACCCGTGTTTCACGTTGTTCAGCGCCGGTGGCTTGAAGAGGTTGAACAGAGACTTGGTGGAGGCTGAGAATCTATAATGAACGAAAATGCAAACGAAAACCATGCGGTGCAAAACAAAGAGAATAATAGTAATACAAAGAAAAAAGAACAGAGAGAAAGAAACAGGAATTTCGCGACGGAACGTACGTGCTTTTCTTTTCTTTTCCATGGACGATTTGCGCGCTCCCCCCGCGACGAGGAGAATTATACACTTCCGGCAGCGCTCTCTCGATTCAGTTGCCACCAAAGGGAAGCTCGAGCGAATGAAAAGCAACCGGGAGACAGTTACACGCTTTTGACGATTAATGAGCTGCGAAGTGAATTCACATCGCGAGACACAATCGATAGTCCGTTGCCCTGTTCGCCGCTTTGTCGATAGGCGGGTGATATTCACTTTTCAGGCTCGACTTGTAAAGTTCCAAGGGTAGAAATATGTAAATACGTATTTTATAAGCGAAAAGAAGAGATGTTATTCAAGGGTAACGCGAGTCTCGCGAATCTTGTACCAGCCACGACTCGATATCCAGAAACGAATTAGTACGAGCAAATGTACGAACTGCTTGTAGCATCGGTTTGACGTTAAAACAAACAACGAATGGTTTATTTCAGACTTTAACGATGGTTATAGATGATCGTTCACCGTGACCACTGTTGGAATTTTTTCGAGAGGAAATTGCACTTTAATGGTTCGACAAACCGAACGAGGTGTTTCAAAGGCGTTTGTAGTTGTGTAGGCGCGCGCGCGCGTTCGGTTTACTTTCATTCATTCAAGAAGAAAAAGCACGTTCGACGGTCGCGTAACGTAAAACGTAAACGTAAAACGTTCATAGAAGCGAAAATGTGCACCGAGAGAGGGTTCGGCCAGAATCGGTGTGTGAAAAAGAGGGAAATCACGAAAGCAGGCAAATGTGCGCTCGCTGGTTAATAATATCGACCCCTTGCTTACCTGTTACTGACAAGTTGCGAATTGCTTCCCTGATTTTGCGGGGAATGCGTAAAGTCTCCTGTCGACGACCACCGTTTCGCCCTTCTTAAGCTGCTTTGCGGTGGCCCGTTCGATCTCGCTGTCGGCGATCTATCGAATAACAGGATTACTCTGTGACGAAAAAATCTCGTTACCTGTATGACGAAACTGTCACTCTGTAGCCAGGATTCGATTTATCTCAAGTTCAATGAAATTCTCCCCTCTCGTTCTCCTCGATTATTATACAATAATCTCACCGACGATTCGTTCCAACCATATCGACGTTTAAATATCAAACGATTTGACAAGCGCAGGCGACAACTCGATTCATCGCCCTTTTATCGATTACCACTCGCATATTCTTAATCGCTTAACCTCGATACGCAGCTTTTCTCTTCTTTTTTTCTTTATTCTCGTCCGATTCAAGGCGGACGTTCCTATGCGTGCGCGTATGCGTACAACGTTTGTTCATGATTTCTAATCAGGTTACGCTGTTTCTAACGTTTACGTCCTATTCGACGTAAAAAAAAAAAAAATCCTGCGAATCCACCGTTCGGTACGTGGCCTAAGATCTTCTTGCAACAATTCTACATCTTTCGTCTACGACAAAACGCGTTTTCTCTAGATACGATTCGAAATCTGAAAGATACGTGTACGATTCGGCCGGATAACGTTTGAAAGGATTAGATTTCTCTATATCTAGCGTTTCGTCTCTAACATCTGTAATAAATTCGAAAGCGGAAGACCATACTACTGTGTCTTTTCAGAACTTTCATGCTCTATAAAATTAACAAAACAACGACAGAGTAATAATTTATAGCAATAACATCGATAAATATATGGTTTGCATTTCACTACGAACAAGCACCAAAGAGAATGATTTCTCGAAGGGTATTTATCCAAAGAATAGAAACTTCTTTCCAATTTATACCGCTAAATCGTAATTCGAACAATTGTAATCGTATTCGACGACATGCACATCGAGAAGAATATCTACTTAAATCGTTAATCTAATGGGAGCAGTAAGTTTTGCATACAAGGGTAACGAGTTGGTAAGCAAGTCGACCACGTTCGTTTCGATTTGTTTCTTCGAATAGTCGTCATTTTTTGCTATACCGTGAATCGCTTTCTACATCAAAGATAACGAAATTGCTGGCATTCTTGTTTAAGTAAGAAAGCTACGAACGAAATAGAAAATGAACGAATTTGGTTGAAAAACATGTACCTGGCTACTGGCAGTGGCGTGGCTCTAGGACTCGGCGATGGCACCGGGGAAACGCTACTACTACTGGGACTGTCCGAGTGTAACGAACCCGTTGATTGGTAATGAACTGACCTTCTGAAAATTTAGTTTAATTTGTTCCGTCTATTCCAGCCCATAACCGGAATTCTTGCCAAACGATATTTATATATAAAATACGTTGCACAGAGAGCAAAGAAAGTAAGCGTAATGAGGATCGTAGCGTGATTCTACATCTTGGAATATCGATTGTCTCGATCGTCAAATTGTTAAATTAATCGCTGAAAATGATATCGTCGCGCGTAAAATTCTTCCATTATTTCTGTGTTTTGATATATCTTTAATTGATATATTCTTGCTGTTCCATCGACAACACGTTATTTATTTTACTAAAGAGGTAGATGTAGGTATAAACGTATAAATATTAATATATCGCGTGGTTTAAGAATTATTAAAACTTTAACATTTTTGAGAAGCGATCATTTACGATCCATTATTTTCTCTAGACTTTCGTTCCTGCCGATGAGTCGATTACGATACGTACGATGAGTAGGTTGCAATAAAAACATTTAATCTTGAATTTCAAAATCTTTTTACTTATTTACTTACTTACTTACTTACTTACTTTCTTTACACACTGTACATATCGTGGCATGAAAAGTTT
Source organism: Bombus fervidus (assembly GCF_041682495.2). NCBI lineage: Eukaryota > Metazoa > Arthropoda > Insecta > Hymenoptera > Apidae > Bombus > Bombus fervidus. Next base: position 14,089,075 of record NC_091526.1, read on the forward strand.
AAAATGATATAAATACCGTTGAGGAAGTTGCGACGAGTGCGTGTAACTGACCGGTCTCCGTGGACTGGAGATCGAGTCCCGAATATCCTGGGAAGATCCCGACGAAGACGAATTCCTCAGACAAGAGCTGCCAGTTTGTCGTAAACGTATGTCTTTCTGGGGCGTTGAATTTTGATTACCTGAGACACGCGAAATATCAACAACGTAACATTATCGATCACTTTTTACAGAAGCAGACGAAGAGGCGCAAAGCACGGGGAATACGCGATTCGTTTCTCTTTCAGTTTTACGTTCCGTTTAGATTCGTTTAAAACCAATAGTAGCCCGGAATTCACCTCGAAGCGCACCGATTGCTCGATGAAACGCGAAGGTAACGAAACACGACCCTAACCAGTCGCGTGCTAACAGCTACACCCGATGAACTTTGTTTTAAATGGGCTGAAACTCGCGAGGCTTCCCCGTATCTGCGATTTGCGACGTGCCTCTACGGCTTCCGTAACAATTAGCTTCGAAACTTTGGAATTCCTAGCCGCGATACGGCCTTTCGTATCTCGAAAATTTATATCCTTTACCCTTTTCTAATCCGCGGTCCATTTTTCCAAGTTAATCGAACCCGTAGCCGAAACTCGCGAATATCCATTTCTAACGAACCACCGATTTTCTTCATATCCACGCGAATCTTTTCTTCGTCGATTCTTCCTTTTTCCGCTACTCGCTAATAACTGCGCAACGAATATACATATACATATACTCACATACATATTCTTGAAAATTAAAAAATACCTTCTAAAAATCTTTTCTTCGCGAATACATCTAGATAACGAGCGAAGAATGTGCGAATACCGAATTGATTCGCGTAACGTATATACTCACTTCTAAGCGATACATGACCGTTCCTTAAGGGCGAGGACACTATTCTTTCGTTTCTCCTCTCGTTTCTCTCATCCTCTCTTTTCTCGCGTCCTTCCAGCTGGGCAATTCGCCTCAGCGCATCCGCCAGAGTAGCTCGAAGACAAACTATCTCGTCCCTCTGCGCCAAGGATTGCCTCTCGAGGTCCGCGACTCGGCCTAACAGCGATCCGGTCTCGCACTCCAGCATCTCGTCTGTAAAAGGGAATTCGCGTTCAACGGAATAAAAATATGCCAATAAAACGTGGGAATTCTTTCGTCTTGTAAACGTTCAAAGGCTATTTCACAGCTACGCGTTTATCAGATCTCTCAGATTTGTCAGATTTCTCTAGTTTGCGATCGTCGAGTTACGATTTGTTCGCGTATTATAGCGTCCACTTGACCGTTGTAAAAAACGATCCACCATCCACAAATGGTACAAATGTGCACGACCATCTAATCCGGGAGTGCAGGCACGCGCAAGTTGCAAGATACCTATGTATTCGCTACAAACATACATTTCCTAGAATCGACCATCATCAGCGTTAATTGTGGATTTAACGCGACACGACTATTTCCGCGAGTAACAGAGGATTGAGAAAAGGGAAAAGGGAAAAATATGTTCGAAATTCTAGCGATACTCACGCCACGCCTGCTCCGCTTCGTCGATGGTGTCCATCGCGTCCGGCGTGGACATCGCGATTAACCCTTTACGATGACACCGACGTATCAATACGTTATTCGATCGAATTGATTAACGAACGCGAACAGAGCCAACGTGCTCCGTTTCGCAGCATGTCTCCTCGACCGAGCGTGACTTTTCTTCTACGAAACGCCAGTAAATCTGCTTTAACGTAAATTCATTTTCCTTCCTCAGCCGGGTAATCACTTTTCTTCGAGCGTTTATTACGTTCTATGGGTCGATGTGTTTCGTTCGATCCATCGTTTATTTCCTAATCGAAAGATTTGAAATTTCTTCGAACATATTGCGTTAGAATTTATACGGGTACGTCGCTAAGAACGGTCGAACGGGTCTTGCGCGTGTTTTCTTCAACTTTCGTGCTTGTACAAATCTGGCTACGAAACTTTTATCAATCAGACAGAGAACTACCGAAATATCTTCGTCGAGTAGAAATATCGACGATTACGCGTAAAAGGGAATCGCGAGTCCAATGACGCTGACCTTGACCTTGAGATACGTTGTCGAGGAGAAGATCTTGAGTAACGCGTACTTTGTACGAGCCGTGTGACGATCGTGGTTTAAAAGTTAGCTTGGATTAGGTCAGATGTTTCGAGGAATCTAGGGATTCGGCACCCCGGCCACTCAATGTGATCTAAACTTACGTAACTTAACTATCACTGTTATCACTGTTAAGATCGCAATCCTATGCAAATGCGTATGCAATTTCACTTTTAACCAGTTATATCGGTGTAAATGTAATTTAGCACGATCGCGCCACGTTTCGTACAAAGCGCCTGTTACTCAGGTTCCACGGGATAAGTTTTCTTTTATTTTTTTTAGAGAGAGATCATGCTTATATAAAAAATGGTATGTGTTAAAAATTTCTACGAAATAGAAATATCGTGATTTCTCGGTATCGAGAGTGGCTTGGAGCTTTGGAGCTTCGAAGGAAATGCCTCTAATAACGTACATACTAAAAAGCTACGATCGCTATAACATTGTATTCCCGTAAAGAATACGAGAAAGAAGCGAAAGAAACTTTTCACAAGGTTTATAACATACACGTTTACTCCGATTATATGCAAATCATTCTGTAACGTAGAATTATTTAATGACCCATTTCCCACGATTGTAACGCTAAATAGTAACAGCAAACTGTTCCATTTACCTTAATAAAGTATTAAAGTATTAATTACAATGCACTCGCAGCAACCGGCTAGATCAGAGAGATCGATATAACAAATAATTTCTCTCCACATGAATCTAGTACAAAACGAAATCAACGAAACATGTGCAATCGGAATGTCGTTATACGTGTAACGTGCTGATACTCGTCACGCTCGAAATTTTTTTAGAATTGTCCATCGACAGCCAAGTTGCACGTTCGTTGCGTTAATTCTTCTTACCTGAAAAGAACGCGGTTACTGTTAAAACTTTTATCGAACGAAAGACGAATCCTCCGTTATTTTTCGCATTCTTCTTACAACTTTCCATGACATTTTTATACAACACTCTCTTGCTATGTTTATTCTTAGAATATATTAGTACCGTTCGGGATTAGGTTGGCGGAAAGGATCCAGGAAACTCTGTATACATAATCGATTCGAGTTGCGAAACATCATGAAAGTCGGTATCGTTAAAACATTATTCGCAATTTATGACTAAGCACGTATTCTTTCAGAAAAACGTCTTCGTTGGCAACAGAGCACACGGGGAGAAGCAGAAAAATAAATTTCGTATTATTTCGAATTAAATCTCTGTTTGTTGAAAATAGAACGAACAGCGAAAAACAAGAGATCGATTAATACCTTCGTTTGTGAGTGAGTAAACAAGTGAGAGGACTTTAATGTCAATAAAGACAAACTGTAACGAATAGAGGAGATAAGTAAAAAGAAGACACGAAAGTAATAAGATATTTATTATCCGCCGTATGAAATTGTAGAGATAGCGTGATAGGTTAAAATTTGTGGCGTAGTCGTTTGAAAACATAGCGACGTAAATTTAATATCGCATAAATCGGTATTTCTAAAAGAGAGAAATTATTCCTAACACCGAAATTCATTGGACAAATGTTGTTTTATATTCAAAATATAAATAAATCCATCGACTAAGGAGAAAAATAATTTTACTACTTACTTGCTATTCTATCATCAGACTCGAGAATATAATATCAGCGTTATATAAAACTATATCTTCCAACGGATAAACGAAGAAGCGTTTGGTATTTCCCCTTCCAATTTGGAAAGATAAGCGTTGAATAAATTACGTTTGCTTTTAAGGCTAAACATTTCGATCGACTATTCCACGTTATATCAAACTTTGAAACAGTTATTTATATTTATAGTTGTCATTCCACGATTCGAGAGAAATATACATGTGTTGTACAAATACGTGTGTTACGTACTACTGTTATTCGGATCTAGGAAAGTTTTGCTTGACATCTTTATTACACGAGATAACACCATTCGCATGGAACCATCATCGTTTCAATTATTTTTATTCCACTTTCTAAATCGTTGTCTTCGTTTTATATAATAATTATATCGATATAAATGTATCTTTCGCGATCTGTATTTTCGACGCAAATAAAATCATTTGCCTTTCTGCGGAGCAGATTCTTATTAAAAGGTTAGCAAAATTTGTACAAACACCGAGACGAAAACGGATACTGAAAATTCAACGGACCGTCGTTCTAAAATCGCGATGCACCTACATGTATGTAAATTATAAATATAAACTACATTTCTTGCTAAAAACTATTACGGAAAAGGGGCGGAACCTTTAAAACACCGAAACATAAAAATTCCAAAGATTCACTGTCACTGATCCGCATGTTCGCAGAACCTTTCTCGGTAACACCGTACAAAACACGACAACGCGTGGAACCACGAACCAACCTTTCGAATATTAAACCATCTGTTTACCCGAGAAGCGTAGGAAGGAAAAATCGCGTTTCAACGAATCAGCGACCCGACCTGTTCCGTTCCGCTTTTTTTCATTTTTATCGACCGCAACAGTACTTGGAAATCGCTTGGATCGATCCGAGACAAAGGGCTTTGCACTTTCCCTCGAGTTTCCCCGTAGCTAGCAGAACGACGATAGCACCGACGACAACGACGTTTCCGTCGCGAGAACGAGTACACGTGTGTTTTCCGTACGGTCGCCCTAACGTTACTGTCAGCCCGAGAGTACAGCTGCTTAGCCGCGATCAATACGTTCTAGATACTCCAGATGATCCAGATGACTCGGCTACGTTACGCGAGCCATTCACCGGGGTCACGATACCACTGACAACTGCACAAACACGCACACACACGCACGCACACGCACGCACACCGGCTACCCGTATTTTACGTGTTTTTTCTTTTTCTTTTTCTTTTTCTTCTTCTTTTTCTTTTTCTCTCTTTGTTTCCTTCCTACTCTGTCTTTGAATTTTAGCCGTGTCAGTGTAGAGGGTGAAAAGTGGATACGTAAAATTCGAATCGTACGTAGTTCGAGGAGCGACGAAAGAACGTTTCCCTCCTACGATTTGACAAAACATACGAGTTATAGTAAATTTAACGAAACCTGGTTAAAAACGTATCTTTTACAACGCTGAACGGGCATCTTTCTATAATTATATTATAATTAACCAATGATCATATGAATTTTTATTAAATAGCAAGTTTCAACCTGCGTTATCGATTGAAAGATAGTACAATATTATACAATGGCAATGTCTTAAAATTTAATCAGTCTAAGATTAGAGATGACGAAGCGCAAGTGAATTATTCGCACAAGGCACCCTGAAGTAAGCGACACACTTTTGCCAAATGGCAATTCTCTACGAAGACTTAAATGACCGATTTACGACGCTCCACGATTTACGTACGAAAATTTTACTTGGCCTTTTTGTTCGTTAAATTTTTGTATTCTTTCGACTTAATCAGCGTTAACGTCACTAACACTGATCGCGTTAATAACGTCTATTCTAACTTAACCGATCTTTTCTTTTAATTATACACACTTTTCTAAGTATAGTACCTTTAAAATATTTTGCATTGAAACCAGGGACAAGCAGAGAATTTGTACGGATATTCGATAGTTTATTTGTCAATCGATATAGATAGATATCGATATTTACAGGCAATTATTCGATTATTTATCCGTAAACATCTTGAAAAATATTCGTTACGAAGTTTGCTCGCTCGATCGCGAGAAACCTATCCCATAAATGCAAACCAAACGACTCTACTCATTTCCGGAGATGAGATTAGACGCGTTCGATTTATCGTTTGGGGTCGTCTCTAATGAACGAGTCGCATCCTGATTATCGGACACACCCTAGCTATTCTTTGAAATCATCTTGTCCTATATCGACGGAGTCGTTCCATTAAAAATTACTTCGGTTATGTCATCCTCTGGCCCGATTCCACCGAATCGCCCAGTCTGAAAAACAAGTCAAACTCTATCGAAATCGTAAAACGATCACCAAAACTTTCCATGCGACAGGCAAGTTTTATTTTAAGCGATTAAGAGCATAGTAGACTATTTACGGGAAACGATTACCGGCAAAAATTTCCTGGTTATAAAAAGGAAGAATTTTTCCTCAAGTCGATACTCATCGTAAACATCTGGTAGCCGATATTTCTTTCGCGTTCTTTACCAATTTCTGTTTGAATAATGCGCAAAAAATTGTACATTTTTCAGAATTTTTCGAAACATTAAAGAATTTCATTCGTTAATTTAATAGGAAACCGATGAATTATGTATCCAATAGCAAAATATGAGTTTAAATTTTTTAATTAAAGCAATAACTGCATTGTCCGTTTTTTAAAGAACGTGCGTTGCTTCCATTACGCCATTTATCGATCCACGAGCATCCAACACAACTAATACGACCCTTTTAATGCAAATATCGAGTTATCCATTATCGCTGTTGTTGGAACGTAGTTGAAATTGATTTTCAAACTGATACACTAATTATAATATAATATATATATATATATATAAATTACGATATAATAATAAAGTCAGGGTAAAAACAAAATTCAGTTTTTATCGATACATTTTGTCGTTACGTTGGCAACATAACGGCAAAATACTGAATTGTTGTTGGTTGCCGATGATATTTTTAGTCTAGACTGACGTTTCGTTACGTAGGTGTAGAATATTCAGTGGTCATGCTAGCTAATTTCGATATATGTATGTATATTAATAGCGAAAAAGAAGGTTACGCAAATGTAGAGCTATATATATATATACTACTTATCTTGTCTACTGTCTCCGGATATCGACGATTTCTAATTATATCGGTATCAGATTACACCAATTTTCGTTCTAATCTAACGCAATTAGAGTTTTACGCTATTACTAATACAATACCATCGCATTGTTATTACTCTGGTTATTTATCACGTATCTTATTACAGTGTTGTATCCTAACATAATTGATTAAAATATAAAACGTAAAGTATGATAAATTAATAATATAGGAAACTACGATTATCAGAAATGATCGGTTGTATAATATTCGTTATTATTTCGTTAAAAACTCAGCTATATTATTCAAAGATGAGATAAATTAGTCGATCGAAAATTTCTTCCCTCGACCAAAAGCAGTTTAAATTCGAGATTGGCACGCTTGATAACGACAACGGAGCTTCAATGACGCTTCATAGACCGAACGTTCCGGCCACACGATCCGATGCTCCACAAACTCGACGAAGCATCGAAACGTCGAACGTTTCCACCGAATTCAGGTGCTTGGTGAACGTTGAAATTTCGTGAAATTCCAACCAAGGACCGTTACAACGTTACGATACATCGTCGACTAGAGAAGCGAAATGTGGGATCGATATTAACGAAAGAACAGGATGAGCATGGCGCACCTTCGCGTAACGTCATCGCGCTACCTTCAATGCCTTATATAACAAGTGACACCGGTCACCATACAATATCTATTTTTCGCATTTACGACGCACATTCGGCTCACATTCGACTTCACAGCCAACTATTTCTACGGCAACGCGCTACTCCAATCGTCTTTTCCAATCCATAGTTACATACACGTGTAACAGATATTCATATTTGTTTCGTTACTTTCAAATAAATTCTTTTTATCTTCTTCTTCGATCATCTCGCGAAAATTATCCTTTTCTAACTCTGGAAATTTTTCAATGTTTCCGACCCTGGACTCCTCGATTCTAATTAAATTCACACAGTATCGATTCTATCCTTCGACAGATTTTTAATCTGCAATTATATTTATTCGAATTTACCAATTATCGTGGAAAGATTTCGCGTTATATATACGCATAGTCTATGTAAGTCAACGGGATAGTACGTTTACTTTGCAGATGACGCAAGTTTTGCTAATCGCAAATAAGTACAAATAGAACCGCAGAAATTGACTGGAAAACCCATTTTTACAATACGGATTTTATCGTAAAATAGATTTTTTAAAAGAAGAAAATCGAGTTCATATAGTTAGAATATGTAATTTACGATTCAAAGAACGTACAACGTATTTGTTTGTGAATACGTACGCAATAAAAAAACTTACTCATTTCTTGCTTCGCGTCCTGTGTCGTATGCCCGTTTACGTGCATCGTCGCGTCCGAATTTTTCTTTTCATACTGATATTGCTCCTTCGTTGAAGACTCCGTATCTAAAAGAAAAGACATTATACCGATCGACTATATCCTTATCAAGTTCGTTGATTCTAATATATCATAATAATAATATACGTAGCAAAATATACGTACATGTATCATGATAATTATATTTGTGTTCTTAAATGAATAAAATCTATAAACGAATAAAATCCAGCTGGCCGTTATATTCCATACAAAAAGACAACGGGAAAAAGTTTTCTTGCCTTTTTTTAAACCCGAGTGTCCATTCGAGAGTAAAACTATCGCGAGCTAGCTCTCGGGAGTATCACTCTCAAGTGAACACAGAGAGTCGAGAATGACTGCTCGAAAGCCTCGTTCAAACGTCTGAAAGTTAAACCGTTTGCGATTTTCTCTGAAATGAATACGGAGTCTCAGAAATCGATCGCGTTCTTACACATCGTACGTTTGATAAAGTTTCGCTTCATTTTTTTTTTCCACGTTTCTTCGTCTCTAAACGAGAATTGAATTCCTAGCAAGAGGAAGAATAGAAACCCGACGCGACCTTGATCAATGAAAACGAATGGCGCTACGCGATCGCGAACCCAGGTGAAGTTGCTTTAGAAACTAGGACGCGTTACACCTTTCGCGCTTGCGTTCCTTTCTATATATATATATATATACGTGTATAATATAAAGAAGAAGAAAGTCTATCGAGTTAATTATCGTGAATTTAGATGCGGCAAACTGGCAATTTTCTCTCTTCGCAGCTTATATATGTACGTATGTATGAGTCTAATCGTTTTTAAAGCATCTGTTATCCAACGGCCAAACGTAATATTCGATATTTCCTTTTATCGAAAACCGAATGTTTATCTGTAACGTAAATGCGGAATTCGATTTAGAATCTTTTCGCTACATTAACAATTTACACCACTTTGGACGGTATTATACAACCTTTTCAAAAATAAACGAGATACAATCTGATTTATAGTACATATGTTCTTCTAAGCACGACCAAAATCAATTATTAATCACGTTTAAACGTTGCAAGTTTTCACCGCTGCTCGGCTCGTAAAACCTCGATTAACCGGTTTAATCGGGACCGGGTTATACCGTTTAAATTAAGGCATGCCGGATAGTCGAAACCCGAAATGATAAATGTACAAGAATGTCAAATGCTGCAGATCTGCGGACCAGATATCCGTAACCCGATTTAAAAAATGCCTAAGATATCGTATTCGTACGTACGTACGTATGTAAGTAGATTATATGGAATCTCGCGATGAGTTAATTTTACATTCAAGTGTATTTTTTCTTAAATCGCGTTGATCGCTAAATAATATTTCGCTGGTGATTCGCGCAACTGAAACGCGACTGCTTATCGCTTTTTTGACTACGGTCGCGAAAAATATGTTAGAGGAAGGAGATAGCGTGGGACGAGAAGGGTTATCAAGTTGGACGAAACGAAAGGGATTTGGTTCGCAAGGAATAAAATGGTGGCGGGGAACGACTGAAAACGAACGGGCTAATATTTGCCGATACGATGAATGGAGGAGAACAGTGAATCAGGACGTATCGAGAAACAGCTGGCTTATCCTTCGAAGAAGGAAGCCTATGCTCGGGGGAGTCCTTCTACCAATGTACTTAAGCAGTGTAGGCAAGTATAGAAGCATTTCGCTCGAAGCGGAGATCGTTGAGCGAAGACTGAAAGAGCAAGAGACGCGGGAACGAGCTGAAACGCAAAACCAGTAAGCATTGACCTGGCCAGAATGCTGCCTTATTGGTGCATAAGACTGGCCCCCACGAAGCTTATTTTACGATACAGCCTGTGAACAGACACACGCGCGTCTCTCTTAGCGTTCGTTCCTTATATGCGCGTATTTAAACGCGACGCGGATAATTGGTTCGCCGTTTGTAAGCAACCTCGATATCGAGTCAGCGTTAAGATTCGCCGGTGTTCGGTTCCACGTATCCCTTGACAGCAACGTTCGACAAAACTTTCATTCTGCTTGTAATAAATCTCCGTTATGACGTACATCGACAACGAATTCACGTGTCGATCTTACCGCAGGAATACGATAATTAAAAAACGAATAAATAAAAATTTCTTTTCTTACATTTTCCTTTCTTTATCAAGATCGTTATCGCGTTACGTTAATTTTAATCAAGTCAGGTTAAAGTAAAGTTAGATAATTAGTCAGGCACACCTCCGCGATTAATCGCGCGCGCACAAAACACGCGTTAATATATCGTACGTACGCAGTGTCTACGTTTATATTTATAATAAGTTACTTGTACTGTTGCGCTCTTAACACGTAGTAATTAACCGGCCCAATTTAGCGACCGGCAACCGTAAAGAAGTTACTACAAGTAAGCACGTGCGCGCGCGCTTATTCCTTGCTTTCTACTCGTATCGTCATTTTCACCACCGCCATTCGTTCGAAACGATTCTTCCACGCGTCCGATAGGCCGCCGTCTGGAACGGCCCTTCCCTTTTATCATTTATTCTCGTTTCTCAATCGCTCCACCGCGCATACTTCTCTCCTTACTTTCTTCCTTACGTAAGTCGGACAACGAATGACAATCTCTCGCCGGACATCAGATTATGTTAATGATAAACTGGATTTGCATTCACGCGAATTGATGTCACCACGCTATGAATGGTGCCCGCTGCGCATTGATATAGCCTGTTCGGCTCGAATAAAACTCGCCAGTCTCGTTAAGCGCAATTCCTGCCAGCCAACAGGCAGACCGACTACGCGCTCAAAGTAGATCACGTTCGTCGACGAGAATGAGAAAAGTCTGTTTACTCGTTCCTCTGATCTTCGCTCCTATATACCATTTTCGATATACCATATCGAAACGAAACGAAAAATAAATGTTTCTAACGAATAATCCTACGGAATTAAATGGTTTATCTCTCGACGAATCGAACGTCGGTCTTGCAACGAAAAGGACGGATTAATAAAATCGAGAAATTTACAAAAAGCCAAGTTGACCGATGTTGTAAATTTCACTTATTTTGCAATATGGTTCCGTGATGATAAAATCATACGGAGAAGTTTCTCGTTGCGGCAACACGCAGATGGTATATTCATTAGACTTAATGAAGCATCTTAATTAATCTGGAACACCTTATATAAGCGTAGACGCAGTTGCGTTACGTCTTCCTGGTCTTGCGCTCGCTTAGAACGCGAGTCGCGCTCCGCTATCTACGATAACCGAAAAACTGTGTACGCTTTTCGTTCGAATCCGTTCGGTTCCAGTTGCGCGCAGCTGATTAGAAAAACGTTTGAAAATTAAAATCGTCCGTCAGTTTGCAAAGAAACGAATACGAGTTAAAATCGAGTTTTCGATTATGTATTCTACGCGATTGTTTAAGACCTTGAGAGCGGTTTAAAATAAAACATAGAAAGCGGCAGATACTGAAAATAAACCCTCGCAGAGAAAAATATTCGCGTAGCTGGTTCTATTGAACTTTAAGCAGGTTGCGGTTAGGTATACTATATGAAAATGATATTAAACAATTCCGCGTGTCCCTCTGTCCCTCCCAAGTCGCTTATATCATACGACAAATTTCTACTTTTTCAATTATTTTTCGAGACCGATGCGTTACAAACGTAATATCAACGTAGTATTGGAGTGAATATTAAAATTAGAAAAGACCGACGAAACGATGGTTCCGAGAATCTCGATGTCTAACTTTGAGCGATCGTAACCTATCTTTTTATCGTTGGTGGTACACACATACACACACACACACAGTTCATTTCCTTAAACATCACTTAGTACGAAGAAGTATCGAGTTTTCGCGACAGACCTTTGTAATTGTGCGCAAATACTCCAATAGCATCGGCCTTCCAAACATAACGACCTTGATGCAATTGCACCTGCTTATAGGCAAGAGAAATTTTCAACCCACTGCGTTGTATAAGAAATTTTTCAACATTTTATATATCGCGATAAATAAAGTATATATTATTTACAAATACGTAAAAGTATCGATTTCAAAGTTACGACTGTACAAAAATTCCATTTCTCGGAAAGTGACGACCTTTCCTCGAACGATCGGAGAAAATTGTCCAAGTGGCACGTTAACCTAATTAACGTTCCATACAGGCGGTTGTAATTGTTATTTATTATCGAGACATATCGTTACAATACGACGCCGTACTCGTTAAGATACCTTCTTGAAAGCGTTGCGATGTATGCGGTTACGGATATCAATCAATTCGAAATAGGTATATAATTATACGAACGTCTTCTGGTCATGATACGACTCGACGAGTATAAGAGTTTGTGTAAAAGATACGTTTTATTACCGAGATTGTGCACGATTATCTTGAACATTTTTCAAACTTGGTACGATTACACGACATCTCTAGCAATTCTCTCTCTCTCTCTCTCACTCTGATCTCAACGCACAATTTACAACGATTTACAATTATGTTAATTAAAGAGCACAACTCATTGAACGTGGATCGACGTTAACGCAAAAATTGGTTTGGTATGCGTATAGACCGTTATCAGTGCGTCTAGGATTCGACACACGTAATGGGAAACGCGTGACGTTGGCTCGTGATTAGAAGCTAGAAGTCTATGACGACTATACTCGCATAAATCTGATTCAACGTCGGCTATCTGTCCTTTGCTACCGTGTCATTAACACGGAGGATAGGATAGAGCAGCGAAATTTACATAATGCTATCATCCCACGTTGCGTTCGACTAGGAACTGCGCGAATAAGAAACACGTATACGCAATGTAGCGAATAAAAGAGAAAAGTTAGGCAAGTTGCGGTCCTTTCTGCGAACGACGGAGATAATAAAATCGCAGCATTAAGCGAGAATAACATTATAGCCGCTAGTACCTACGTATTATGTACGTACCGTGTACCGAAAATAAAGAGAACTTTATTGTCATCCGCGTTGGTATTGTCCTACGATGGAATAGTTGAAATTCCAATGAGGTGAATTTAACCGCCATCGTTACTTCGCTCGGAGGTCGCTCAACTGCGACGCGATGCAAACTATGCACTTGCACGTACAGCACAGGATTAATTTATGACTACACGTTTTGATTTATAACTATTCGACTGGTTGTTAAGACGATTTTTTCCGTATCTTCGAAACGTGTCTCTAACGTATATCTTAAGTTCATCGATTTACCGAGTTGCTTATCGAGAAACACACGCCTTGGTGCACGTAACGCCAAGGTCAGTAAACTGCGATGCTATGCAAAGCGTGCATTCGCGTGTCGACGACGGAATTAATGCGCCAACTCTGTCGAAACTTGTCCACTTTCCAGCGATACTAATTAAATACGTGATACCGTATTTTCCGAAATGTATTCTTGCGTTTTATACGTACGAGCTCTAGTTTGAGTTTATTCGCGTAACACGCCATAAATTATCACGGCGCACTGCCGCTCAAAAAGACAGATTATATTTTGAAAAAAACGAATTCAAAGAAAAAGAAGAAGTAACGCGAATAAATACGATTCAAACGGATAATGGTAAAAGGATGAATAGTTACGTAATAAACGGTCGAATAAAGATCTTAATAAATGCGTTTTCTAAGCCCACCTCGTTTAATTACAGCCCACCTCACGTATCTCGCGTATTTTACGCACGTACACCCAAATTATATCGTTAAACGTTTATGTTAGATTTAACTGCTGATTGTTCAAGGTGTCTTCACTCGCAAGATAGCTGCTGCGGCATTCTAAGATCGCAATTGAAATTTTCGTTCCGGAGAATGGAGAACGAGTTCCAGCGGTCGCCGATGTTTCACAGAAAATCATTATTCTACTTTTTCTGAACTCCCCCATCAAATAGACGGAATTATTACCAATACAAATCAACGAAAAGCATTTCGCGTAAAGTTTATCCTTCGAAAGATAATCGCTAAAGATCGCATCGTTGCAACTACCTATTACCATTATCTCCGAAATGTGTTTCATTACGAATTTACGATCGGTACGTTGATCATATCGTTCGAACGATTACTGTAAACGACAAATTAATATTTATGTAAATCACCGATGAATATCTTCCGTAGCTATCTTCTCGAATATCCACGTTAGTCATTTTCCTTTGAAATAAATCGTTAACGAGACTAGAGTAATCGTAGGCGCGGAAGGCGTACGGACGAACGATTCTCGATGAAAGGTGGACGATGGTGTGTGTCGAGCTGTAATTCCGCTTCGGCTTGAAATAAAAAGCGCCAAAGCGTTCGTTGGTCTTTATCGCGACTAATTGCAAACGAACGTTCGAAATTGTCGATATTATTCTACGATAGGGAGAAGCACCTATCGTTCTGTTGGAAATAAAATTGAAATTTATAATTGGTAGCGTGTGTGTCGCCGTTATCGCGATATTTACGAATGCATCGATTTTTCTCAAGCTTTGTTCATAAACGCTGTTCCAGTATTTACCGGATTCCCCGTTAATCTGGCGGAACTCGCTCTACACAAATTTTTGTACGTATTCAAGTATGTACGTGTCATCGTCGAGTCCAATATCCACGCAGCCTGTTTTTAAAAACTTCATTTGCAATTCCTTCCTATTACGTATCGGCACGATTAAATCGTGAAGGTTCTCAACAATGAACTTCCTGTCGGTATTTCTTCCTTGTATTTCTTTTTGTTTGCATCATCGCAGGATTACAACAATTTTCCACGCAATTTCGACGATCTAAACGCCTTAAACGAGCGCCTTGTGATTCACTATTCCAACAACCTTGACACTTATCGTGAGCAGCCGAACACCGTTCTCCATTACGAAAACGCGGCTTACGTGTCTTACGTATCTTTCTTACTAAAGATAGGAGAACAATATCGTACAACGATATCGATCGTTTAGTACCGTAGTTTCGTAACGTGTACCCCTCGATAGACGATCAGATTCTCCATACATCGGATTTTCTTTTCTTTATAGTCTTTCCGAGAATAAAAAAAGAAAAAAACTTCTTACGATGTCCGCGTAAAATAAATTGTTGTCGATCATATTGCTCTGGCAACATATCTCAAGATTCTCTGGCAATTCATCGAATATAGGAAACTGTGAAAAAGTGAAAAAGCATTGACATCTATCGTTTCGTCTCGTTGCATGATACACGGTCTACGTGGAAATAAAAGCGTTTTGTGAAAAATAAAGCGAACAAGATTCGAAGCGTACCGCTTTGCCATTTACGAGCACTGGTTCTGACAATGAGCCAACAACGTGCTGCCGGATTTCTCACGACATTCAGCGTTGTAATTTCTCTCGCCATTGTCTCTACCTAACTACATCGAGTCGTGACGCGTAAAGAGTGCGACTCTTATCGATGGTGTTTGGTAGCGCGAAAAAAGAAAAAAGAAAGTGGAACGTAACGGCGTCGATTAAAACATTTCTGTGTCTTCGCCTCGAGACGATATCTTGTTTATGGTCCGTCTGGAGACGACGTCTGGACACGCTCACCCTTACCGAAATCGAATCGACACGTTTCCAACGGCGGATCCTAGCGATAGTTGATTGAAAATCGGTGACGACGACGCGCTCCTATTTTCAGTTTACATATACCACACACTCGCACGATCGTGTCCACAGAGTCCATGAGTTACTTATCCATTGGTTAGTTAGCGACGGAGCGAATGGAAATTGTGTCGTACTCGACGACGAAATTTGTGCTCGCGCGGCTGCGAATGGTGCGCGTGTTAATCGCAAGTGGGAAAGAATCGTGTCGTATTTCGGTCGGAATATATGGTTGTCGCCATTTTCTTATTACATACGAGTAACGGTAATGTTACCCGTAGCTGCCACGATCTATGAAACATTCGTGAAAATCGACGCGCCGAACGCAAATACGTAGTAATGAATCGAGCGTTCGGATAATTCCGAACCGATCAAGTATACTTCGAGTCTGCAGATTATCTGGACGACGTTCGTTTATGCATAATGCATAGTCGGTTAGACGCACGTAGGTATACAGGTACGCCTATGGCACGCAAAGAGTTCAAATCGTCAAATGTTTCAGAAATACGAAAGAAACTAGAAAAGAACGTAATGAAAATGCACGTATAAATCCTTAACGATCCGTGTCGAGTCGACATTATGACGCGAATGTTGGACTTGGCGATCACGGAATGTCGTTTGCTAGAAAATTTGCAACCGCACGGTCCGGCGTTTTTACGCGAACGAGTACACGCTTGTATCGAAGGAATAACGTTCGATTAAAGATTATTTTCGCGGCGCGCGGCGAGCGACGCCGATCCGAAATTACTTTTAGGGAAAAGTTGAGAGCGTGGTAGTCCCTTGGGAGCTGTGGGAATTATACTTTCACCAGCCTGGCTGACGAAATGAATTTCACACGGGTAAAGGACTAAAGACGGGTGTGTAAGAAAATCACGCAATACGTTATGCTTTCTGTCAACCGTATCCTATTGCGGCAAGCACTTGTCAAACAACAATCACGCGCGTCACCGTCTTTTTATGCGTATATCGATGTCGAGTTATCGTCTTTCACGTAATTATAACAGATAACGAATCTGAATCCAACAACCATGCGTACAATCACGCAACGAAACAAATAATATCAACGTTATTACATATTCGCTTTCTTATCGTTCCAACGTGCGTTTTTCTGCAAACTATTTTGCTCAACCGAAACGAACGAATGTCACTCGAATCCAAGATTTCTTTCGCTTTCTCTTTCCTAAAAATATCATCCGCGACAAATAAAATTTATTCCATATAGACTAATTTCGTCGTTTCATTGTACGTTACATCGTTCATTGTACGCACACACCTATGTGTAAGTACAAATTCTATACTAAACGCTTCTCATCTGGTAGCCTTCTCCGAGTCAACAAGGTAACGAATATACGAAACAACTTGTACATACGTACATTCTTGCTGCTTTGAATTTGTCTCTAAGAATACGCATTGTTACGAGATGTAAACGCTATCGATCTAACACTATCACAAGGTCAAAGCATAGCGCACTGCCTTTCGTATATACATATACATATATATATATATATATATACCAATTTATCACCAAAATCCAGATAACAGCTTTCCACTTTTACTTGGAATCTGCTTTAAATCTTTTTCCTAAATTCAGTCACGCTTTAATCGCTTATCCGAAAATCTAATTGAACTGGTAATCTTACGAACGTGGTAACTGATACACGTGCATCGTGCATCGAACTCGATCGCGAGAAGATCCAAAGAATCCAAATATCAAATCGATAACAGTTTTGTAATAATCACAGTCGTTAATTAGTCGCCGTTAAATAAAGAATATCCATGTTTCTTTCGAACGTAACGGCGATTCGACCGATCTACGGAAAACGCGTGACGAACACGCGGGAAAAAAAAACAAAAGAGAAAGGAGGAAAGAAAGAAACGCAGAAGGAATAACGAGACAAAAGAAAAGAAAAGAAAAGAAAAGAAAAGAAAGGGAAAGGAAAAAAAAGGAAAAGAAAAAAGATGCATGGCATTACCTGTGTGCGAAACGATCGTGCGGTATGCACGATCGGACGGAGTGGACCTCTTCCACGGGAAGACAGGAACGTTAGTCAGCAGCGTAAATAACGACACGATAGCCGGGGCTGAGGCTGGTGGGGTCGGACAGAGGCAGAAACAAGCTTGCGGATATTTCCTTAGGTATTTGCATACAATCCGGCTCGAGGCGAATTCACGGCGTTCAGGAATCCGTGGAAAGCCCTGCCGCTGTTGCTCTTCTTCTCCCCTTTCCTTTCTTTTCGTTTTTCTACCACCTACCAAACGATCGACGCGTTCTTCGTTTGTCGTTTTCCCTTTTGAATTTTCTGGGCGTCGTCGATGCTTCCTAGCGATGCCGTCGCCCTTGTCCTTTACAGGGATTCGCGAAACGCCAAATCCCAACGGCCGAGTGATTTCTTCAACTCGAAACCGCGATTCGTACGATTCGAAACTCTCACGGAAACGCACCACGAAGGGACCGCGGAGACACGATAACGAAGCGATCGCGAAGCAGCGCCGGGCGAAAGGAACCGCACGCTCAACAACCCAGCCAAGCACTGTTGAGGCCAACAGGTGAGCCGTGCCAACAGTTTACGGCCAGTGACGTATCACCCGCGTGTTCTATTCAGGGCAACAGGTGTGAGCCGACGCAGTGACGTACCATTGCGACAGAAAACGATCGACCGGTTTCCAAATATACTTTGCTTTCGATTTACTTTATTTTCTTCCTTTTTTTTTTTTTCTCGCGTAAATTAACGCCACGTTTAACTCTATTTTTCCTCGTACTTATCGCTTATCGCACGCTCAACGCTACGAGTATCTTTCTCTTTCGTTTCCATTTTCTTTTTTTTCTTTTTTTTTTTTTTTTTCACACAAATCGCTGGACAAATTTTTATTTCATGTCAAGATCAAGTAGATCAATTTCACGTAATATGTTTTCTTTAATCAACGTTCTCGAGTTAAATAAACGATAATTAAGTAATACGACGTAATAGTATTTGCTTCTAGAATTGTTTTCGTTTCAATTAAATTTTAGATAATATAAATGTAGGAGTCGATGTGCGCGTTCCAATTAATTACAAATTCTTCTCTCGCAACGCTGTCCATGGCTCGTTCGAATTATTAAATTCATTGCATTCTTGTCGTGTGTTACTTCGTATTCGACCAGCACCTGCAACGTTCAAACAGCAAATCTATTCTTCTTTCATCGCCGTTGAAACGATGCCTCGTTGGTAACGAACGATTCGAAGATCGGCTTTCGCTTACAACTCGTTCGAGAAAAATGAAATCGACAGCAGCGACGAAATAAAGAGTAAAAGTCGTTACTTGCCCTTAAGGGTACGACGAACGTTGCGTAATCATCTCGATTTATGATTTACGACTTAGATACGTATATGAAACATACGTGGTAGACTATTCGTTGTTTTATTCGAGAGCGAAAAATATCCGAAAGCAAGAAACGACGGAATAATTTCTAATCTGTAAAAGAAAGATACCTAATTAACGAAATATACGTTTCATCACTACCTAAAACTTTCCCAACTGTCGTCTTTTCGACACTGTCCTCCATCCAATGGCCAGATACGATTAACAGAGACAGGTACATAATTAGTTACGCGTACAGATCGACTGAAATAGATCCGCGGGCGTGAGAGAAATAGAATAGGATCGAACGTGGATTACTCGTTACGTACTTACTCGTTAACTTACTTACAGACACTCGAACCGCTTCCTTTCGCGTTTCCAGACTTTCTTTCGTGCGCCAGGTAAAAGTGTATCCTTTGTTGGGCTACGCGATGGATATTGTGCGTGGCCAGTTAGTTTTGCAACTCTTATTCGAATCTTCGATAGACCGCTTTGCATTCCGAAAGTACTCCACGCTTATCTTCCTTTCTCCGTGCATTTATCTGTTACGAGGATCCACCGAATCCGCCCACTTCCACAACCATTTTATTCCTCTGGATTCGATTCCATTGGATTCGAGTTCCACTGCTTCGTCTACTATTAGAACGATAGAATTATAATACACGATGAATTTTGTCGACGATCACCATCTTTGGTATCGCTAATCCGTCCGCAAAGATGACTTCATATTTTCCGTCATTTTTAGACGCTATATAATTTTGTAAAATAAAGAAGAGAAACGATCGGTTCATAGCAGTGTCGTACGTTCGGCGAATTAAATCAAAAAAGAAAAGAATCGATATGCGTATAAATATGATAAAGTTGTTGCGACAGGTGCTACATAATTTCCAAACTAAAAATCCGAGTAGTCCACGTTGACGTTAAATAACTCGTGATTTCGGTTGAAAAAGCCGTAAACGGCTAAATAGCACGCGTACGCATGCGTGTACACAGCTTGAAATTTTAACTGAAATTACGCTATCAGGGGAATACACGAGGCATCTATGAGAAATAATTATCCATTTACGTCGCATGTGCGCGCTTCTAAAAATCTCTTCTACGAACATAATAGTATCGATGTTTGTCAAATCAACGATCATATCGATCGCGAAAGTATAAATTTCGATGTATTTAACAGCGTATTTAACAACCATCTATTTCTACCGTATGTGTACATGAAAAATTATTTGCGTTGCCGTAATTTGTCAAGTTTTAATTCCAATCACCGTCAACGTTTCACCACGGACGAATCACGTTGCACACTCTTATTCCACACCGAGTCGATAACGCGTAGCATATGGTAACACGAATATGGTAAGCGAAAATATTACCACAGCCGATATAAATGTTTTCTGTAAATGCGTGTACGTACCAATAGCGATTACCAGTGACCAAAACGATTTTGATCATTGATCCTGATAACGATCATTCCGGTTAACTCGTAACCAAAGTTACTTTTAGCCACCGTTTGAATCTGATACCGTACCTTTTTTAAATGTTCGATCACTGTTGTAATAATTTCCGTGAAATATCTAAAAATAGAATCGATACGAAATATACTATGCAAGACTGTTCTACTTTTTCATGTACGTTACAGTTTCGAAAGAAAATTCATAGGACTTTTAGCTTTGTTTAATATTGTTTCTTTGGATATTGTAATTCGATAATAAAGAAACGTTACGAACGAGCGTGGCGTAAGCTGCGGTGTCCGAGTGGTTAAGGAGTTGGACTCGAAATCCAATGGGTTTTTCCCGCATAGGTTCGAATCCTATCCGCAGCGGCGTTTCTTTTTTCCCGCCATTTCTTTTACCTCGCGTAACGCATAATTATTTCTAATAAAAGCCATTGTTGAAATTTATGCGTACGTAACAGCATGGAACCGTTTACACGTATACGATAATATTAATTTCACGACAAAAGCACGTCGTCTTTGTCTTTCGTACTTCGTATTTTCTTCCTTTAACTTAACTTTCGTATTTCATAGTCGATGATAGTTGACAAGCTATTTTAGGCGGTAGTCGTTACCGACCGATCCTAGGCATTTTAATAACGTAAGTACGTATGTAACGGGAAAGGATAAACAAACTCTTATTAATACTTGTTCGTTTATTTTATTAAGTTAGCGAATGGTAAATTTTAATCGAGATTAAACGCAATAAGACGGTGAAGCACACGTGGTTAATGTCACTTTGTTATCTTAATTTGAAACATAAAACAACATTCTTGCTCTTCCTCGTTCCAGATTTTCCATTTAAGATCGTACGTTCGCTGAAGTAAAAATAAATTCTAATTAACGAACAATCGACACCGTTGTATAATTTGGTAGCAGTACTGTATGGACGACGAGGCATAATATAATATCTACACTGAAACTATTTTCATAGATACGTTTGCGCCTTAAGTACAAACCCATTTCTTAACACCTCGTGTACGTGCGTGCATTTTCCAAGAAAATAGCACGTTGCCGAAAGTAATAAAGAGAAGTTTAACGATTATAAAAAGCATATCTGATTAAGAATTTAGTTAAGAAATGTACTTGCAACAGAATTAATTGAAACGTAATCGATAGACAGTACGTTACTAAAGGAGATACGTATACCGTTTTACAGACACATATGTATATGTTGTTTCGTCTACTTACGACAGGATATTTCTTTAAAATTGGTACTTCCACGTGGTACGTATTCCTTTGGCCTGCTTCGATCGGACAGGAAGTCGATAAACAGGCATCGGGACTCATTCCCAAAAATGGAATATCCATTACCTGACTTGCCCAAAAAATTCGACCTTGTATCTTTTCCGACGAGAAAGCTGGGAAATAGAAGACGAACAGTCGTTCATTTTCACGAGGTATTTCCAACTAAATTCTTGCGATCCGTTGATTTACACCGTTAAATTCGATAAAGACAGAACCATGTTACCGCCATATCGTATTTCATTCGTCGCGTTATATTATTTTTATCCCTAAGTCGTAAACAAGGATAGCAGTACCAATACTTACAAGGTGTATAGTGGAATGTCATATTCCCAACGACTCCTCTTTTTAATTTACATGGTTTTCCTTCTGCACTTTCTTTACAAGGATCTATGTATACTTCGTGAATAGTGCAGTTCGACTGAGTATCGGCTATAAAAAAAAAAAAAAGACACAAATTCTCGACGTTAGTCGACTTTTACTACGCAGAATGTGAGAAATCGAGTCCAAGCTCCAAGTTCTCATCAGCGATGCTTCTGTAACGTTTATAAATAAATTTTGCCGATTATCGCATCTCTTCCTGCTACGAACGCGATATTGCGAGAAGCTTATTATATATATGCACATATATATATATATTCATATTTGCGATACGGTTGTTTATAAAACTGTGACGAAATAGTCAAACGCGATATGCCGTTGAATTAACTTTGTACATTTATCTCCATGTACTATGTACCATTTACGAGTCTAACATCTTCTATTCGGTAGATAGAGGACAAAATGCGGTACGTAGAAATTGGGTAGAAGCGTTATAAAGCTACAAATGATAATTTTGCAAATTCTTTTGCAGGTCCGCTAAATTGATCTTATCGAGAAACAACACAAATTAGTTGATTAATCTTGAACGAATAAAACATTTTTTCACAACTGTTGGTATACATATATATAAACGTTATAACGACCACAATAACTCGCGCTTTTACGACCTTTGACCGAATTGCAGTTTATCCAGTAAATACAAGAAGTTAGAGATTTTTATGCGATATGCATGATAATACGTAAATGATTGTTTGCTATTACGATTTGAAACGAATATATCGCATACAAGGAATTATGTAAATGAGCAAAATAAGCCGTGTCGCCTTATTTCCTTTTATACCGGGAAACAATTTTTTTTCGAATATTTTACGATTATCGACTTCGCAGCATTATTTATACTTGGTTATACCTTTAGTTTCTTATAAAACTTAATATCGATTTGTTATTTTTAAAAGGCAAACTTTTCTCGACTAGGTATACCGTATTGCGATAGCCGGGCTAAAATAGAAAAATCAACAAAGACGGAAATCATCGTGTTTTTTCCGTGTGTGGTCTTCGGCCTGCTCTCGAATAAAATAATTTATAGTTAATGAACAAACGACGATCCGTAGATCTTACAGATTTTTGTCGCACGAAGATTTGTCCAATTTCAGATCGAACTTGCCACCGTTTCGCGTTTTAAAGACTTATCAAGGTATAAACGGAGGAATAAAAGAACAAGAAACGCGACGCATCTTTCAAGTATGGAAATTCACCGATTTACGTATCTATCGGATCTGATGCTTGTGACACGAAACTCGATTCGAATGCCGATTTGTAGAATCGAACGAGCCATACTCACGATCAGGATAAGGACATTGCCGCCACGGCACGAGTTCCGCATAGACCATGGACAAGGCCACGAACAAGAAGAGGGAAACGAGTAGCGCACTGTTTCGGTTCATCCTCGATGGACGGTCGTTGCGATGTGAAGCGAACGAAAGACGACGATTCCGTTCTATCAACAGAACGTGTACGACTGTTGAGGGGAGTAGGGAAGGTTCAAGAGTGGGGCCATAGGTCAATTGAAATTGTATCTCAAGTAGCTTACACACGGTGAGACTCGTCTCGCTGCGTCTAGCGAGAAACCATTATACGTACGTATCCCTGATACAAATGCGATGATCGTGCGTAAGGAAGAAACAGCGTACCCTTTGGTCAAGCGGGTAAGCGAGAAAAAAGTATCCGCTCGTAAATCTCTATACAGCGACTTTTGTTCCAGGCGTCGACTATCGACCACGTTAACTAGATTTCTCGTTGAAATCGTAAATTACGTTGTAAATACGTAGATGATGATTAAGCGGACGAGGCAATGTCGGGATGCGCAAGCAGGCAACGCGATACCCTAGATCGCTTTGCGCGAGATCCGCTCTTGGATCGTGCGGCGAGGCAAGTCTCGCGGTGTGTAAAATGCTTTAGCAACGAGAAAGTAGCGAGTACAGGCTTGTTTCGTCCGTTGTCGAAGCAACCGCGCTACACCGTTGTTCCGTTGATTCAGTGACCATCGCGTTTCCGTAATCGTCATACCCGATCTAGTTCTCATAATCGATCGCCGACTAAGTATTCGTCCATCGAATCTTTATCTTCGATTTCTCTTCCATTTATTTCGTTTGCTGTGGCATATAAATTTCCCTATTGGTAGATATTTAATTTATTTCATTTAAACAAGTACACGGTAGTGAAAACTTTGTAATAAAATAAACGGTTCTAGTTCCATATAAATTACCAATGTCGTATAAAATATTTCGAATGCCACATATGTATAACGTATATGTCGCATATTTTACCGATAAATATCATCATGTCGTCAGTTTCAAAGTTTCTTCAACATACCTTTCCTAATTGGAAACCGCTTCGTATGTAAGAGCAAACTCTCATTAACGACATTTCTATATCGATATCGAAGAGAAGAAAATCGTTATCTTGCTTAACGAAGGTATTTGCTTTCTACGAAGATTACAATTACATGGAACAATGGGCTTTCAGCGGTTCGACGTACTTTAGTCGAAATTCGCAACTTTCCATGTTGCTGGGTGCTTGATCCCTTTCCAACGTCCACTCCATTATGCGGTCGATCGCGCCACTTTTTAGATCAGCCGCGAAAGCAGCAATCTCGACAAGTATAGATACGCGCCGTATCCTATATAATACAAGGCACGTTTGAACCATCAGAGTCGGAAATAAGAGTTCGACGATCGTTCGAGTGGCGTCGCTATGCGGATCGAGCATAAAGGCCGGCAAAGGGCTGCCGCGGCCCGAGGCCAACCTCGGATGACCAATCAAACACGAGACCTCTGGAAAAATAATTGGACGCAATTGTTAAATTGTGCATTTCCTGATAAAAGTGGCCCGGCCATGCCGGAACTCGGTCTCGCCGCCGATTCTGCCGAAATTTCAAATACGCGATCCGACCTTATCCTCTCAACGTCCGTTTACTTCTCGTTTAGATGCCGCCGCAACCTGCCGTTACGATTCTGATCATCGCAACGGTCAATTTTTCGATCGATCTTCCTGCACTCTTATATACGCGATTTAATTAAGAAAATCCAAAAGTAAAACATATTTAACGTAGTTAAACGAATTTCGGCTGGCCTAAACCGATAGTTTACGATTTACGCCGAATGCTAATTTATTATTATTAAACTATTAATAATTTATTATAGTATTCGCGTCTATCTCGATACAGTTACATTACAGAGATTGTAACTTGCAAATCCTTCGAAAGGTGGAATCAAAAGTATACTTTCCAAGTATCCCGTGTAGTAAGCATACATCTAAATGTCATATATTTTGCGCATATATTTATAGCTCGATGTCGGCTAAGGTCTAGCCAATGTCTAGCTAGGGTGTCAGGCAAGTAAAAAAAAAAAAAAAAAAAAAAAAAGAAACGCGAGATTTGTAAAAGATCAAACTAAAAATATAATCGGTACGATTCGAAGCGTGTATCTTACGTAAGATGACGTAAAGTCAGTAAAACTATCTAACTCGTTTCATTAACGTTTGGAAAGTTCTCCGAGAGAACTGGGATGAAGCTTCGCGTTGTTACTTACCTCGAACAGAGTTTCACCTAATTTTTGAATTCTAATTCCCTTGGGCCAAAAATATGACGCAACCTTGTAACAGTTTATACAGAATCAGGCCACCGTTTCTCAAAGTGCGATCCATGCCCTATTGGCGTTTTGCAACTTTGCTCCACGTCGAACCTATCCAAACGTGATCGCATCGTGCTTCGACATAGAACGTAATTGCATCGTTATCGTTAGTGAAAAACCGGTTATAAACGAAATAAAAAGGAAATTGAAATTGTGGAAATAATATTTTACGTTGATAAAAGAAAATTAATTTTTACGTTGTCTCTAACGCGTATAGCGATTTTTCGGTTATTTAATAAAATTAATACGACGGAAGAAAGCGGTAACACGGAACCCTGTTAGAGAATCGAAAAGTCAGAATCGTGAAAACATCTTAGATAGATAGATATTAAATAAATAGCATATTATCGATAAAATCGCAAAAATCGATTCGTGTCTCTTCCTTTTCCTTTCGAACAGTCTAAAGTAATCGATCCCTGTCATTTTTCACCGGTATTCCGTATATCGTGCGTTTTCAGTTGGCTCTTTCGCATCGTGTATCGTTCTAACATTTTGTTCAACGAGAAAAGATGTTCGCGGCCGAAACCGAACAACGACGGTAAAATGTTGGAGAAGCGATGACTCGAAGGATGAAGCAACGAAGCGTTTACCGCGGTTGGAACGAGCAATTGGAAGAAGATAGATAGCGTGGTTAGGATCGATGGCGTAAAATGTAAATGAACAAGATAAACGAAATAATTATTATTCGCAGTGTCGATTAGAGCTAGTCCGATGGCTGGGGCCATAATAGTGGATCGCTCGGTCCATACGCCGCACACCGTACGTTATAACAGCTAATATGCAATTATTCAATTGAAAGAACCGGTTGATTCACAAGGTACTAGTCGGCGGATAGTTTAGAATTTAGAATAGAAGATGTTTTCGTGAACAGCACGCTTCGCCTCTTACTTTTCGAATCGAACAGAGATAGGAAACCGAGATGCATACGAATCACGAACAAGATTCGTTGGAAACAACTTGCGGTTTACAAATAGCAGCTAAACAGCAGGCAAAATAGAAAGTTTTCAGCAGATAAGCAAATATTCGAAATTTATAACCTGATCGAATATCTTTAGGAAAGGGTTGGAAAAATACGACGTTTCACAGTTAAATTCAATTTCATTCGGTCACAAAATTTTCTTCGGTAACAATTTCGGTAACGATCGTTCGTATAATTCGAGTCATTTTCAGAGAAAACGTTGGCAATTTTTCTAGCTTTCCATAATTTTCACACAAAGATACTTACAATCTCCTCTATTCGTATTGGAAACGCTTAAATCAAGCACGCGTATGCTTCGAAATATTGGAATGCTGCATATTTCGTTCAGATCCGTTCGTCGAACTAGCGTGTGTAAATAATTTATTAAATAAACGATTTATTGAACCATCGTATGGCTCTCTTCACTTATTTATTACATACAAGATTTAACAAAATAATAATAAACTTATAATAATACAAATATTAATCGTGTCGTTAACGAAACGTTCTTACAAACGATTAACTGTACAGAATTCGGCGTAAACGTATCGACGTTCGTCAGAAACTCTAAAAGTTTCATCAGGCATCAGTGTCGAACAGCACCAACTAGAAAATGAATTCAATGACATAAAGAGATATTACTAGACGTAGAAATAACTGTTAGAAAGGTGGAACGTGTAACGATGCTTAGTAACAAATACTTATCGAACCTATGAATATTAGTCGATTAATGAAATCAATGTGAAATTTACCGTTAACGCTGATTGTAAGTCACGTGTCACGTGAATTCGATATTGATCAACAATTGATATCGATCGAGAACCGAAGCGGCGTGTCATCTTTTTACATAATCGACATCATTCGCAGTGAGATTGTCCTTGTTGGAGCAATCGTCATTACAGAGGAGCAGGTATCGATTCTTTGGTATCACCGTAATGCGCGCGCGCGTGCGCTCCTGTGTGTGTGCGTGGTCGTTTGACCGTAATCGAAACTGCTTGTTTTTCCAGCTTTTTCACACGACGACAAATTCGTTTATTCGAACGATCGATTCTTTCGAGAAGTAGACTTTTATCAAAACCTCTGGTGCATTTTCAACGCGTTTTTATTTTATTTACCTCGAATTGCAAATTACCGTCTGATTATTTCATCGTTTAAAACTTTCCTGAAAATCTATAGCTACAAAATTTAATCGCAACGTTTCCAATTCTTATACCAGGCGTGATCATCGGCAGCTTTCAACTTTACGATTGCCGTCAAATTATTAACTAACTTGTTAAACTATTTCTCTACGACAAGTATTTTTCGTTATAACTTTCTAACGAGTCAAGTTCATCCTCTAGCTACTCGAGAGGAACGATATTCATAAAATTACGCGATCGATGCTTTTACTAGGAAATGTAAATCTATCGAAAATTTTGTCTCCAGAACCAACGACCGTTACTTTCCTTTTCGACAAACCGACTCAAACGTTTGATTTCTCGATAACCGAACGATCAAACACAAAATAGATACTACTTAAGATAATACGACGCGTTAAATAAATAAACGTACGTATAAATATCCGTGGAATTTTCAAAGAACGAAGAAAGAATCTGTTCGCGTTGCTGCACGAAGACTATGTCGGTCGCCGTTTGCAAATTCGTCGAACACATGTAAACAAGGGAGAGCTTTTTCAACAACGAGCGAAACATCCATGTATTTGACGCGTCGACGATTTTCTATTCAAAATCAAACGATTCGTACGACAACTAGCTTGAACCTTATTCTTTTTTCTCCTTTTTTTGTTTTTTTTTCTTTTTTTTTTTTTTTTTTCTTTATTTTTACGTCGGATCGATTTACGGAATAAAGAGCTAATTAGAAAAATTTCGCGAAAATTTTCCCCATTATCGAGATACAAGCGAAAGTATCGATATGGATCGTATCCTGAATATTTAATCGGTTTAAACTTCGAACGATGACCTCGTCTAGCTGATAATTTAGTCGAACGAATACGTGTTTGCTATTTTTATCGTTCGAGCAGAATGTCTTTTAATTTTTACGTAGGAAAACCGGTGATTCGATCGTTAAAAGGAAATGGGAAATCGCAAATAAATAGCTGAAGAGATCGCAGCTAGAAATTCATCGCGTAGGCGCGACAATATCGCGTAGAAACGTAGAAAGGTAGAAAAATTTGAGAAATTACAAACACATAGAAAAAAGTGAAATCGTTTACGACCATGCGATCCAAAACGTTGGATATAACGAGATAAACAGCGAGATATTTGGCTGGAAAGCTGAAATAATAGTCGTTGAATGGTCACAAGTCAAAAAAAAAATATCACACTTGGGAAGAAAATTTCACTCGCTTCCTCGAATGACAATCTCCATCGACACGCACCACTTGATCGGCGACGTTCTCCCGTCTCTTTGGCAAATCTATTTTTGCTTCTCGTTTTCACAATGCGTGTTCACGTTAACTGCTCGAGCTTGTTCTCAATCGAGACGATCGAGTCGAACCGTTCCACCGACCCGGACCGATCGATCGCAAGAAAACAAATCCAGCGCACGCACGGTCTGCCTAAGAAAACATGTTTTATCCATACCATCCTAGGTGATCGATTAACCGTAATTGTACGGTGCGGTGTACAAAATAAAAAGTTACGCTAATGTTATTACAATTGAACGTTCGTTTAATCGACTGTAAACAATAAAAAATCGTTCTTGCCGTTAATTAAACGATTACCTCTTTTCTATATAGAAAAGTTTCTTTCTATTTGTAACTGCTCTTTTATGTATTATAAATTTATGTATTTCTCGCGTATATCACTGATACGTGATTCAGGCAATTATACATGATAATACATAAGTATTATACGCGTATCGATGTGCTCGCTTTACTAATAATTTATAATAAATTATGGAAGCAAAATTAGAAGCAAAACAAGTTGACGAACAACGGAATCGCAAATAATCCTTGTCGCTTAATTGGAAAACTTAGATCGTTGATACATTTCTGATCTATCCAGCACGTATTAAACGCGATACATTGCAGACATTATACTTATTACGTATTAATACTACTAGAGTCGAAAACAAAACACGTTATCTGTAATATACGAATCGAAGTACGGATACGTTTAGTACGCGTATACGACTCGTAATTAATACGCGCAATGAATATTTAATTTATTTCGTCGTTAGACTCGCGTGTCTTTCAAATATTAATTTAATTTTCAAGCGAATAGTCGTTCGCTTTAACGTTTCGTTGTTTCATCGTTTCATCGTTTCATCAGGGAAATCGGCTCGTCTTTCGAGCGAAATCAGAAACGTCGCGCTTCGCTATTCAAAATCGATCGTTGAAAGCGTTCAAACGGATAACGATGAAACCTGAAAACTCGAAGAAACACGATCCTATCGAAAAAACGAAAGGATAAAAATTCTCCTTCAGCGGCTTCCGGATGTACCTGTTCGGAGTTGGCTGTGTATAATCTTGCAGAGAACAACGCGTTCCGTGCGACTCACACGACGTAAATTGGATCCTTACACACCGATATCCTCGCTTCTTGCAGAATCCTCAGCCTTGGTCCCAAGGGAACACCCATTTTTTGCAACCTCTCTTCGCTCAGGTAGGGAAGCTCTACCATACCGACTTTTTCTTTCTCAAACGCATTTGCATATTTCTGGGACACGTTCAATTTGGTTAATTGAAAAAAAAAATAAAAAAATAAATAAAACGAAAAATGATATTTTAGTTGTGTCTGTTAACGCGGTAAAAAAGAATCGCAGGAACGAGGCGTCTGCGCCGCTTTTCGCACCGTTGCATCAATTTGTATGAATAAAAATATCGGTATACGGTATACAGCGAACCATTCAAATGGAAATATCTGTCGCGCAAATTTCTTCGACGCTATGTCGATCGCCGACGTTAATTTGTATGATTAGGGAAAAAGAGTATTTTTGAAAATTTGCTCTGCGATTCGTTTCATCGCGATTTCATTTAATAACGCTTATTTAGTGGATAAACGCGCGAATCGATAATTCCATCGATCCAGATTAGAAACATTGATACGACTAGAAACGAAAGCAGCGGTAATTCGAATTACCTACCTCATACCCAAGTTCCCTGAGGAATAGTCTGATGAGCGGTGGTTCTGTACCGAAGAACTTGGTTAACTTTTTCACCCTCGAAGGGTTGGAAAGAGCCGGCAGCTCGGAGTCCTTGATCAGCGGTTGAGACTGCGACCTCACCATTGCCATGCTCGTCTGAGTCCTGAGTGCAGCAATCTCGCCCCTTATGTTCTCCATTTCCTGCGAATACCTGATAGTGGTGAGTTTCGAAAATTCTGACTCGCCTATTCCACTCTTTCCTATCTCCTATGTTCCCTCCTATGTCCGATTGCTTGCTCCACTTTGTTAGAACAAGTAATTAGATAACAGTTTCGGACAAATTCATTTCGATTCAACTATACCGTATATGAGAAACGATATTTTCGTTACGACAGACTGAAATTCTGACAAATTAAAATATAATATTTCAATCGTACTTAGATACGTATGCATATACGTTATATATTAGTATTTCTAAAGAAACTGACGATGTAAACAACGCCTTTGAATCGTCCTCGTCTTTGCCGAGCACGTTGCTTTTTAAACTTCAAGTATTTAAAAAATCGTTATTGTATGTTACGTTAATGTTATATGCTTATACGTACGATTAAATAGATGTACGATCAAAGATAAACTGCATACAGCGATACGTAAAAATAATTTAAAATTCAAGTCAAGCATCTCGCCTTTCTAAAGATCTCTTCTAAGCTAAGCGTTTTTAAATCGTTAACCAGATTCTCTCACCTGTATCATCAAATGTTGCGTCCTCATCTCCGAACTCAAGTGTGCCACCGATCTGGCAAGCGTCACTACGTGAGATTCTAGTCGTTGGAAGCGTTTGTTAATGCTCTGTAAACGCAAGGGCAATCTTTAATCAACCGCGTACCCGTGAACTTAATGAAAATTACGATAGCAAGTGTAATAAAACACCGGCCGCTCGATAACGGCTCGCGACATGTGCGACGTGACGCTCCTTTCCGTAAACGGTAACATACGCGAGATTGTTTCTCGTTCGACATCATTCCACCTTGATTCGTTAAAAAAAAAAAAAAAACTTATGCACACGTCTTGCAGATACACCAAGTACGGCAATAAAGTTTCGCGAATAAGTAACAGTAACGACCGCTATAAAGAAGATTCACGCGTAAAGAAAAATGCCGTTTTAGTAAGTAAAATTAGCTAACGGAATCTATGGTAAACGGTAACGAATGGCCGATGAAGATTCGCGAAGGATGGACGAAAGTGAAATCGACGCGACGCGTCTTTAATCGAACCGACCTTTATGTCTTTGGCTTTCTTCATTCTGTCGTCGATCGCGTGCGATCTACGTTTATCATGGTGCCTTGTAACAGGTCTCGATGAAACGGATGACGTCGGCAACGATGAGACGGAACCGTAACTGGCCAGACCTCTGGCCTTCCGTCTCTTTTTCACACTTCCGCCGAGCAATTTCAGTACCTGCGATCGTTAGTAATCCTATTTTACTACAACTATTCTTGTCACGATGTTATAGGTCCAAGTTACAAGTGCGACTTAACGTTTGAACATCAGCTAATTTGTGAAAACTACGGCAACGTAAGTTGCTACTTGTCTCACCTCGCTGTACATATTTTCTAGACCTTCCAACTGCTTCCTAATCGTTCTTGCGTCGTTTGTACTTAAATCGGAATCGCTTCTATCCAGCATCGAGTCTAAATCGAGTCCAGTGGTGGTCGAAGTCAAGTCGGCTGCTTCTACACC
The DNA here is from genome assembly GCF_041682495.2 of Bombus fervidus. Taxonomy (NCBI): domain Eukaryota; kingdom Metazoa; phylum Arthropoda; class Insecta; order Hymenoptera; family Apidae; genus Bombus; species Bombus fervidus. Next base: position 14,121,624 of record NC_091526.1, read on the forward strand.
GAAAACTAAATAAACGATAGCCGTATAGAGTCCTTAAAGAGGAGAAAGTAACGATGATGAAAAAGAAGAAAATCGAACGTTACTTACGATGAGAGAATTTCTTCGCAGCATCTTTTTTGGAAGCAGACGCACCACGATGCTTCGAACTACCCGGGAACCCGCTTCTTTTCTCTATAGCCTTGCTGTAATCGCTGTAATTGGGTTTCGATCCGTATGGTAAGCTACAAGACCCACAAATACGTAACCGTTAAGATTGCCAAGAATTCCATGGCAAGAAGACGGTTAAACCGACAAAGATTAGTTAACGCGACGACAATATGATTAAGCGATAAATCGGCGATTACAGTAACACGACTACCGTAATCGACCAGCGAAACCAACCGACCTTTACGCACGAAAGCATATCTCCTAAATCGAACGATCGTTTGGAACTATGGTTGGCGGTATCGCGAAAGATATTTTACGCGACGAAATAGGACGAGAAAGAAAAATTCTAGTTTCTCGGTAAGTAAGTTGGTTGTTCCTAAAAGGAGCACACCCGTCTGCCTACGTTCGACAATTTGCGATCGGTTGGTTGCGGATCCGTTTTAGCAGACCCGTATCGGTGCCCCGACTGTACGCGAAGGCCAGAAATAATCGGAAGCAACCCTGGACCAGTGACCGGAAGCGACATCGGTTACGGGACGAAGAGGATCTGTTTGAAGTAGCGTTACCTCGCCGAGTATCGATTTCTCGATGTTCTGGGACTTTCATGGGGTGAAAGCGGCGGTAGAGGTGGCGTTACCGATGATACACTTTCGGACAGGGTGGAATGCGCCATCGCGGGGACGTCTCTTGGTTCTAAAATGCTTCTCAGTTCCGACTCGACTATGTCCACCCATTCGGAATCCTGTACTGTAAATTTGAGTAAATCTACGTAATTATAATACAATTTTACAATTGCAACAAAACGTTTACGCGCAACTACGCGGTCGATTACCGATTATTCGATCGTCAGTCGTATTCGTAATCATCGAGGAAACATTTGCACGACACAGTTGCAGACGTATATATGTATCGTACAAGCCTGACTAAAACTAGAGGAAGCTAGGATTACCTACCTTCTATTGTTTACGTGTATATATATATATATATATATATATATATATACTTTGAGATACGGTGAAATATTTATCGTGGCGACTTAAGGAGATTCTAGCAAGGTTGGCGAGTAACAAACCTGGGGGGTGAGTTTGGTCTTCGGGTGGTGGCCGTCTTCCGCTGGAATAAACAGCAGATCCTCTTCCCGAATCAACATTGGAGGAACTCTGTCCAGCTTTATCGTAATCCGATCCAGATCCCTGATTCTGGATTTTCAATCGGCTGATACCGTGTTCTAGCTCGTCCTTCCTTGCCTCCGATTTCGCTACGCAATCCTTCGCGTATTGATTCTCCATCCTCTTCAGAGGCTCGCCGTTTCCAATTTTCGACCCGGACGAACTCCTACCCACGTCGTGATTCTCCTCGGCTCGTTTCTGTAACTCTTCGATTCTTTTTTGCACGCAAGTTCCTTCCGACTCCTGACTTTCCTGACCGGCGGCCACCGCCAGCTGTTCCTGTTCCCTTTTCGAACACCTAACGGCATCGTCTCTGCGAATAGCGAAGCTGGTTTCCGGCCGATACTCGTCTTTCCTTTGAGAATCGCTTCTCCTGAATTCCCCTTGTCCACGATCTTCCACCGTGATCTCGTATCTTTCTTTGTCCAACGGATCCACCGTAAGAGTTTTTAACCCGTCAACCGGATTTCTCGATTGTTCGTTAACGCAGCCAGACCTTTCGTCCTCGTACGAAAGCTGCGGCTGGGACGCCGCCTTCTCGATACCTTTCGTCGAGTTTCGTCGCTGAAACTCTGCTTCCTGGTTACTTTCGGTTTTCATATAGACCTGCGGTACACCGTACCTCGGTCGACCTTGAGCATAATGGTAATACACTTCCTGTCCGGGCAACCTGAGCTCTTGAGCTTGTCTGGAAGTGCTCGGTAGATCGATCTGAGATCTTGACATGGTTTGTCGAGCTTGTTGGTATTGCTGATAAGACACGTTGTTCGAGAAATAGCTTTGCTGCACGTTCCTAACGCCGGCGCCGCCGCCTCCGCCTCCGCCTCCGCCTCCGCCACCGACGCCACCGCCGCCACCACCACCGCCACCGCCGCTTGTTTGGCAGTTTTGCTGTCCGACCAGTTGCTGCTGCTGCTGCTGCTGCTGCTGCTGCTGATGCATCTGTTGGATCAGTTGTCGTTGATGCATGTTCTGTGCGTGCTGCTGCGCGAATCTCGGACTCTGATGATGGCTCTGATTCTGATGCAACAATTGTTGCGCACTCTGGAAGTTTTGATTCGACGGTTGCATCGCCGCGTTGCCCACCTGGTGCGGTTGCACGCCTAGACCATGAGGCTTCTGCATCTGCGTGCTCTGGCCCTGCTTTTCAAAATCGTTCCCGTTAATCCCGATAAATTCATCGAACTGTGATGTCGAATGACATAAGTAACCGATATTATCGTAATACGTAAATAACGATATACGTAATCGTCCAAGTACCACGAAAGCTACGTCAAAGTGAGAAAAGTAATAACAAAGATTATAACGAAAAATCACGATATCTAACGATATCTCAAGGGTCACGGCATAATCGACAGCCATATCACAGAAATTTCTCGCGATTGAAATTTTTGTATCGGCATAGATAACTACTTATTTGCCTATACACCTACTTGCATATACCTATATGTCTCGTATTTCTCGTAATAACGGAGATAACAACTCGTTCAGAATATAAGACGACACCAAGTATCGGAAATTTACTACCACCTGTAAATTAGTAACGTATTCGTCAGTTTACTCCGGTCTCGAGCACGGATGCAACAGGACGCGAACGTGTCCACACTTTTTTACTACCTACCTACCTACCTACCTCTAAGAGCAATTTACATTCCCATTAATTATTTTACGTATTAATTACGAACGCCACTCGCAGCCTCCTGCTCGTTTTTCTCCAATTACTCTAACTGATCGTCTTGAATAACGCATACTGTTACAACGCGTATATTATCTTGGATGTTTCGCGCGGATGAGTCACGTGAGCACGTTACGAGAAAAATAACAATTTATCGGAGATGCCTCTCTGCAAGTTCGTCGGGAAAACGACGGATCCAAGGACAACGGGAAAGATTCTCACCGCTCCTTATAAAAAGAACTGGAAATTTCGAAAACGACAGGTGCCGTTAGCTTACGTTAAGTAGCTGGATCAAGGATTTGTCATCTGCCCTGTAGCCAAAGTTACGAATCAACCGACGCTACGTCTTACATCGGGATATCGATAAATTTGGAGAGTTGTACGCACGGTACATCGTGCTGCGTGTGGTCGGTTTTAGATGGCATAAATATGGAACACGTATCACGTGCACCGGCTATTTGAATAGCACGTATGTGTCGCGTTATTGCCCTTTCTGAATTTATATGAGGAGAAGGTTACCCTTGCTTACGTAAAAATAACCTTTCCGCTGGTTACACCGGAAATAACCATCAGCGATTTTACCTGACACCTGGCGCGTATCCGAAACATTTCGATCGTTGCCTGCTCGAAACACGATTTTTGCACGGAAAAGACCTTGCAAAGGGAAGCGGGGGAGGGGGCGGAAACGTAAAGGAACGTCTAAAAATTTCATCGCGAACAAATCGATGCGAATAAAGGCGTATTACGAGCAAATATGTTCGTTGAATATTTGAAACGTACGATCGATAACGGCTGGGAAACAAGTCGATCGCTTTGGTCGGCAATGATCGCGAATCCAAAGTACCACTACTAAACTACCATACGAATTTTGCACGTTTTTCACGCAGGATGTACTAACTTGGCCTTTGGTATATTTTTAATGACTACCTATAATACCTGTAATTGTTATACGTTGTACAAATAAATGAACGACTATGCGCTATGATACAAGTCCTTAAATAACGTCGCGAATCACGCGCTACAAACGCGTCAGTTACAAACCGCAATTTTTGTCGTAATGTCAAAAATTCGACGTATTCCAGCTTTTTAATTAAGGGCGAAACCCAACGAAATTTTCTCATATTTTCTTCTTTTTTTCTTTTTTCATAGAGTCGTTATTTCGACGTGCAATAAACTCCCGTTCGCCACTTCGATATAACAGGTGTGCTTTCATATTAAAAAAAAAAAAAAAAAAAAAGAAGAAAAAAAAATATACACCGTACGTATGCAATTTAGGAAGCGAGATAAAATATAGAAACGTGAAAATAAATGAAAATATGCGAGCGATTGAAAATAGTTGGTTCGAAAACGTAACGGCTTCGTCATACGTTCGATGAAACGAAATTAAAAGCTGTCAGACAACGAAACCGAGTCTTTCGCTTTATTCAAAGTCGGTACTAGTCGTATTTTATACGAAACCGGTTATTTCATTGACGTTTGAATCTCGACACGTAAGATACACGCGAACGAATACTCGTCTACTTTAAATATGCAATTTTTGTAATTCCGACGAATCTATAAAACGATTTAAACGACGGTAGATAGTTATCGTAGCTAGTCGCTACTTAATATCGCGGATAATTGTTGATAGTAGAGCGAAGCGTCGAGATATTTGCATCGATGCAGCACAGGTTCAACGGAATTAAATCTAATCTAAGAATTCGATAGAATTAAATTGCAAAACTAAATTCCATATTACATGGAAATCGCTGACTATACGAGTAATTTTCCGCGTAATAACTTTCACGTTTAGGTACTTCCTATGTATAGATTCGTTGATGGAACTTTCGACTCGAGCGAGTAATTTAAAGTCGTTTGAAACGAAACCAATGCTGTCTACCGGCATTGAGAAGCGATTCGCAGAGCGCGGAAGTAAATCAAAGATTACCTGGTTCTGAGGGCTCTGATGAAGTCCTTGATGCAATTGCTGACTCGGCAATCCAGATGGTCCCTGAACAACGTATTCCCTCGCAACATTTTGCACCTGTTGGCCACCTGTCGCTGATTGGCCAAAACCAGGAACTTGAGTTTGATGGACCGTTTGAACTCCTCCAGGTGGAGCGTGATGCGTCACGTGAAGCTGAGCACTTTGGCCTGGTAAATTGGGTTGAATCTGTGACGTAGGCTGAAGTTGTCCAGGAAGCGGTACGTTCTGTTGATTGCTCAGGTAACTATACGAGTGCCCGTACTGACCTAAATCAGGTTCAAGCGTTACATAAACGTCATTGTCCGTTACGTTGCGAGTGGACGACTTGGACGAGTAAACGCGGCCGACGTTAATCTCAATTTTTACACGGTTTCGATACTTTTTTTTTTTCCTCCCGTTACATTTCACGCGTACACGCGAAGCACAGTAAGTAGAGTAGCGCGAAAATGCAATTTTATTTCAAACCTTTCGTTGAAACATCAATCGAAGATATTCGAATTCTAAAGGATGCCGAGGATATAAAGAACATCGAATCGATTGATTTTCCACTTTCTCATTTTCAACTTGTCTTGCCCGTTTATAATTTATAGCCACCGATCTCTACACGACAAACCTAATTATACCTAATCGTACGTAAAAATCATTTAGCTGTATCGCGTGGGATGCCATCGAAGATCGATAGCATGTTCTCAAGATTAACCCATTGCCTTACAACCGGTGATCCTCTTGCTAGTTAACTAGCAGGCTCGAAGGCGGTGCCGACGATCATACTGCCGACTACGCTCTCTTATTTCCATTTTACATTTTACATGCACGCACATGCCGTAACGCGGCACACCGAAATTGACTTTCGATGACGGATCATCTTGCGCAAAGGCAAAGCGTTAATCATCGCTGCGGCAACATTGTAACGCTGTGGCTTCTAGTTAATTACCAGCGAGAGGATCATCCTGTTGCTATAATATAGAATTACACCGGTGGCTTGGCTCAAGACTTTAATCGCGAAACTATAAAATTACAAATTACCACCGTGAGAATCTCGCGATATCGTAGTACGTTTCAGAAAGACAGTGTTTTAGTGGAAATTCATGGAGAATCAGGACGACGTTGCGACACGAAAGATACGCGATACTCACCGCATGCGTTCTTTGGATATTGCTGCATATTAACAGGAGGTTCCTGCGCCCGCGGTTTTCCATAAATCCCTTCCTTCTTCTTCGCCTCCTCCTCGTCGATGCTTCTGCTGGACTTTCTCAGTTCTTCCGTCACATTGTTCAAACTCGCTTCCGGTTCCGGTTCGACATCCTTACGACTCTGTCCGAAACGGCTCGATATCATGTCCTTGATCGTGTGATAAGTTCTCGAAATCGACTTGCTCTTGTCTTCGTCGATTTTCGTGGTCCTTGGCGCCGATGCAGCCGACGTCGACCTTCGGAGAAATTGCGATTTTATCGGGAAATATCAATTCTCGGATTTGTCCGAGCGCGGCACGATACAAATAGATATTTACGCGTAAGATTCCGCTGGCTGATAACTCCTGGCTTGACCCTCCTGTCTCGCTTCTTGCATCTGAGTGCCCTGAAAAATCGTTTACATCGTAGTTACCTCTCAAGTTCTTATCTCTCCGTGTTATCCATCCGGTCGACCAATATTTCACACTCGTGCAATTTCGTTAGGTCTATCTATCTTGATAGATTCTTTGTTCGAAGAAGTTACCAACTTACACGTATAACGAAACGAAATGAAACGAAATGAAAAAAAAAAGTTAAATACCGATAATTTTGCGACTAGTATTTTAAAGTAATAGTTAAAAGTAAAAACGATAGAAACTCCCTAATCGCTTTAACTTGTTAACATATAAAAAAGGTTAATAACCATTCCGTACTCTATGTCGTCTCTTTCTTTTGTTACAAGTTCAGGCTGAATTATCGCGTCTGTAGTAAACAGATTAGATATACCTTACCATTGGCATATAAATAAACGAATAAACGAGTCTAATCTAATTACGCGATACTATAACGATGACGAACATCGGACGCTAGCAACCTAACAAATTCAATTATTCGGCAGCAGAGAGTATCAATTTATTGGTAGACATGTACGGTTGTTGAGCCTCGAGCTTTGTGCAATTAGCATCAGAGAAAAGTCATTGGCAGCCAACGCTCGTGAGCGTCGGCGGATAAAGCGATTGAGAAGCACCTGAAACTTTTGCTACGGGACACGGACAAGCGATTAACCAACGTGGAGACATTTTACGTAACACGCTATAAGGGAAAGTGTGGGATACGTTATTAAATCGCTCGGCTCGGTCGCTACAACTTTGGACTTTTTAACTTGGCGACAACCCGTGGAATTGTTCGTTTTAACAAGGTTATCCCGACGCTCGAATAAGTTTTTCCGTATTAAAAAGCTTTTCCATTTAAATTTTTGCTCTGCCGCGCGTCCCTTCCATTCTAATACTCTCCTTTTAATCTAATTCTTTGCTTAATTACTACGACTGATAATTAATTTAAGCTCGATAAGAATCAATAAGAGCAAATTATCGGTTACTCGCGAAATTTGCTACAATATACGGATAAAATATATATTGTACTTTCAATTTTGAATACGTGCGTTTGTATTCCCTTTGCCGTCAATTTTCAGACGACAACGTGAAAGCGTACGCTCAATTTTCCGAGTGTATTGCACGCTTGATCTCGTGACGTGAAATTAAGTTATTTTGCAAATAAAAATAAGAAATTATCGATTACAATGATCGAAAGATATCCGCCAACTGTTCGCCTTATCGAATATTTCGAAACCGACGAGGCGAAGCACGCTTCTCGCCGGCGGAAAGGCGTCGCGTTGGTTAGGGAAACTCTCGACGCAATCTGCCGGAATCCACCGAAAACAATTCTCCGTCGAAGAGAACAGCGGGCAGCTAATGGCAGCATGTCCGTTTAAACCGCAGAGGGAATTTCAAAGTTGTCCGACTGAATCCTTTGGTTCTTAGGAAGGGATGTGGTTGGAATAACAACTGACACTGTCAATCAGAAGGATAGAGGAAGAGAGAGGCAGGGAGGAGAGAACAGAGCCAAGTTTCGCCCGTAGGGCTCCATCGTACGCTTCGTGCATACGAAAAAAGATTTTCTGACTTATGGTCCCTGCACAGCTGCCGTGTCGAGGATTACGCTACGCTAAATCTAACGTACGAATATAAAATGTTACCAGTCGTTCTCGATAATACGTTGGATCGGGTATATTTTCTGTTCGTCGTAAGTCGAACTTGGTTTACGCACATTTATTTACGCAACTTAAGGACGCAGACAACGATCAGGCTTTGAGTAGGACAAAAACATCTACTTACGTATTTCGGATACTAACTAACACGCGCTTCGTCTTTCCGGCAAAAATCGTAAGCGCGCTTTCTTATCGTACTGGTCGCATAGCCAACGGTCATCGCGACGATTGCAGCGGCAACGAGATATGCCTATAATCGCCTACGATACGAATTACTTCTTAACTAGGACAGCTAGTTCTTGCTAATCGCTAATTCTTAGCGATTTATGTACGCGCATACGTACATAAATACGTACGTCATGGAACGAACCAAGGGAAACAGGTAATAGATTTGCAAGACGCCTACATCGTAAAAACAATAGCTCGGTTTTACGGTGAAAAGTACGCGCACATATATTGCCATTTACCATGGTGATTATAGGATAAATACCGTAACAAAGAAACGTTAAATTCCGCGAGGATGGTCGTACGACGCGATTCTCCGGCACGTTAGAAACAAACGAAAGAAGGCACAATGAGATCCGGTGCGATCCATTCGGTTCGAACCGTGTCAGTGTTTCATCGACGAATCTAAAGTAAATTAAACACGCCGGCTCTGTGCGAGAACGACGAAGAAAGAACGCACTCTGAACGCAGATCCGACGATAATTCTCCATGTTCTTTGCACACGCTATGGCTCTCACATCCGTTTGTAACCTACGATCGTGGAATAGTACCTCGTAGCACGTGCATTAACGACACCTACTCGCATTTCCAGCGATTCACGTAGGTGCCCGATCGCTGTACGAGTTGCACGCGCGCGAGCCAATCGCCGGTCAATGAAAAGATTTCGTAATGATCGCGATTCGACGATCTCTGCGAATTGGCGTCCATTTACTCCATACCTGTGTCTTCGTACGATTAACCGATGCTTTTCGAATTAGAAAAGAACAGAGTTCGAAATCGTATGCCAAAGATTCGAAACTCAAGAGGTAATGGAAGCTTTTAAAAGATAAATAGGTATGTATTTCCAAATACAACGGCGATATTCCGTGAAAAAGAAAAACGAATCTTTTCTCTCTACCCGATAAAAGATATCGATCGTTCAAAACTCTGGCGCAATTATAAATTGTAATTAAGCGATCAACGAGCATAAAACAAATCCCGCATTTTAAATCACATTGTTTCACGGTGGTTATACTCTTACATATTAATAAGGTATATCGTAATAACGTTATCGCATCTAGCGTCAACAGTCGACCACGTTATGTAAGAAATTTGACCGTTTCTAGTCTTACCAGCACATTACGAACGTTAACAAGAGAATCAGCTTACCTCTTGAACCCAAGCCTGCTGTTTGATCGGAGCATCCGGTGCAATCGCCACTCTACCGGCAGTTCTTTGTTTGTACTCGTGTAGAATAGGAATCTTGGAATTTTTGTCTCCCGACGACAGGACAACCTCGCGTTCGATCTATAAACGAAATATGCAATTCTATATCGTTAACTCTCACAATTTTATTCCTGTCCTCGGCATTAATCATTCGCTTTGTCTACTTTGCCAATTTATTAGTAAATATGATCTTAACTTTGCTATTAATAACCACCGTGAATTTAACACCACGATACGATTAAAGGAAATTTTTCAATACCGTAATACCGATAATTCCCTATCTGCAACGTTTAAAGGATCAGGTAGCGTTGGTAAATTGCGTGCAATTTCATCATCGATCATCCTATAAATTTATTCGTTTATATAATTTTCTCACCACCCTGCCAACTCTGCATAGACGCGGTGTACGTTTTTTTGACGTGCGAACGAATTACAGTTCGATTACACATCGCCATAAATACGTAGGTAGATTCGATGATAAAAAGTCAGAACGGAAGCAAGATCGACCGATGCGCGTTAAGACGACGCAATGTTTTCAACGAGGATTTCTCATCGTAAACATCGCGTCGCTTCTCGGTCTCGATTTCACGCTACCTATTCGATTTTTCCAAACAACATCGAGAACAGGAGCACCGCTCGCCGATCAGCCGCTCTTTGCGTGCATATAACGCGTCTAAAAAGAGGTGTCACTGAACTAAACTCGCCTTGAAATCGTATCGCATCGCATCGCAGCGCATCGGAAGAAAGCAAGCGTGATAAAAACGAGAGAGGTATTGCAACAGACAATGAACACGCCTAATCAACACCGTTCGATAACGTGCACTGTTTACGAACAATTTTCTGTGCATGCTTCCGCACGATTTTCTATAGTATAATTTGCTACGAAACGAACAAAGAAAAGAAACGAGAAATAAAGAGAAGAGGAAAATCCTCGGTAGGTTCGTTGCCCGTGAAACGAGTTCACCGTTACGTATGTATGTGAAACTGTTCCTCTTGCATCGTCTTACGTTCTTGTTAGACAAGTATTTTCTGAAATTTCTCGCCTCTCGTCTCTGTAAAATATGTGTCGTAGTAAAGAACGTACGATACTGGAATTTTATTGGAATAAAATAAATATTTGATATTTACCAGTTCGTTAAATTACAGTTACACGAGTAATCAAAATATTACTGCACAACACGATCACTGCGTTTAATTAGCTGCAGCATGGCGGTTTCACGGAGAGCAGCTACCGAGAGAAACTCGACGGGACGGGACGAGACGAGACGAGACGAGACGAGACGAGACGAGACACGACGAGACGAGACGAGAATTTCCAAGTCACGAAAGATCGGCTGAATAATTCGCAAACAGTTAAATGCGCGGAATACATAACGTGATTGTCGGCGGGTACGACAAAGGTGCCAAAGACAAGTTCGCCAAATGACGAAAATAGCGAACTTGCGTAGAAGTAGGATGTCGTCACCGACAATTGTTCCGATTTGTTCTCGCTTCGCGAGGCCGATCCACGGGGAAAAGTGATGTATCTAAACGGCTATCGCAACCCCCTTCCCAACTTCCGGTAAACGGTACGCAAGTATGATGCTCGCTTTGTCTGGCTGGAGAATCTCTGAGAATTTTCCCAAGAACGTAACGAACGTACTTACAACGAACTGTTACCGAAGATTTCACCCAACATCTTCCGCGCAATGCGTAAGTAGAATGTGGAACATACGTGTTAGCGACGGTATCTTGTCAAGTCCGAGACGACGGCAATTAATCCGATGCTATTTTGCTTTCTACCGGAAAGCTAGAAACGAATTTGCCTTTAAAGATTAGCCCTTTGATTCTTTTTTGATCGCTTTCCTCTCACCACCATCTCTATAGCATTTCTTCGAATACGTTCGTTTTCGCGAGCTTTTAGTAGCTTCGTAGTAACTTTGCCTTTCGCCGCAATAACTAGTTCGTTATTAACTAGTATCGTTTCGCCATGTTAATTTTAAATCGTTATCGATTCTCTTCTTTCTCTGTTTCCAATTAATACGACGAATAAATTGTATTTGAGTGGATACACTATGACGGATCACCTGAGATGTTATCCAAGATACGGTATAACGGGTTATATTAATCGTATACCGAAAATACGATAGTACAGAAAATATACAGGATAGTACAAGGCAATAAATTACGCTACAGTGTACGCTTTCACTTTCCTCGAAACACCAGAATAGTTGGAAAATAGATATTTAATCGAAAGAAAATTGATTCGAGAATCGTAGCTACGCTACGTTTCAATGGTAATCCTGATTTTCTAACAAACAACGAACGAAACCTACGATCCTGTAAAGACTGCTCGGAAGAAAAATATTTAATTCGTTCGCAGTATGAGATTAACGAGGATCGAAAAGATGAACGATAGAAAACAAAGTGAAGAAACATATATATGGTTTCTCGTGAGTTGACCAATGAAAGTGAAAGTGGAAGGAAAGAGGGGATGGGATAAAGAAACAACGATAAAATATACGTGGGTAAGAAAATAAGATATCAAGCTAGTAAGATTTAGGTTGTCGACGTTGACATTTTGACATCCTAATACATTTTAACGTCCAATTTAAACGGCTTTCGATTTATTTCATCTTAAATATTATTTCGATATCGTTTCACGCCGACTTGACGCGGATGACAAGCGTGACAACGATATTTATTAACGGCCGCTAAAGTTGTAAAGAAATTTTAGAAAGTGTATCGTAACGTAAAACGCTGTGTCATAAAATTAAGCGAAATTGGTATAAAAAAGGGAGCTGAAAATATCTCTACGCATATTTCTATCGTAAGATAAACACGCTAGTTTTCACGTGATTGTCTTTAATCACGGTAGTCTTTAATCGATCAAGTAATTAATGAATGTAATTAATGTAATTTATTAACGAATACTACGTATCACGAGAGATACAACAAAAACATTTATCGTACATTCTTTCAACGATATTTCACATTTTACGTTAGAAAACTGTATTATCGAAACAAATGTAAAAACTTTGGTGTCCGAGAACTAGTAAGTTGCAAGCAAGTTTATAACGAATAATCTTATATAAAAAGCGTTATCCGTAATTTGTTTCAGCCGATAAGTTAACGAGGCAAATAAAGATTATATAATTACTCGAATATGATTATTTAAATCGTTGCGACGACTTTACGTTTATGCGAAACAAACGAGTATATTATATTCGTAAGACAAGTTTCAAACGCGATAGTAGAATTCGTCTTGTAGCAAAATCATTTTATACGTCTAAGCGAACACAGAAATCTCCAACAGACTCGTCAAGCTTTTCTCAACTTTTATTTACGTATCTTATTTATCCGTTTCTCCGTCTTATTTATTTGTCTTCTTGTCTCTTGGGATCAAAAATTTCTAACATCGTATTATATCTTTCTTTTCGATAACGATTTTAGCATAACGATCGCGATTAGACGATCCGGCATAGAATCCAGCAAACATAAACGACGCTTGCGACTTGTACTTTTCTTGAAAATAAAAAATACGAAATAAAAAACGTGGATAAGAAAATTTAAAAGGATAATCTCGTAATTACTCAAAGTGCAAATTCATCGAAACGGATGAAGCCGCGTTACCGTTGGACGCGCTGTTCTAGCATAGAACTGCTAACGGAATCGTCGAATTAACGAACGTACGATCTGATTTTCATTACCCTTGATGCTAGCAGCCAGCAGACATCGTGGACAAGCATTGGGTTTCGAACGAGTCATCGCACGTGTTCCCATGTTCGTTCAATTTGCAAAGAAAACTTGTCCATTTTCTCACACGCACGATCCCGCAAGGATCCAGCAGCAGGCAAAGCCGTTGCTTATCCTCGGAGGAAAAAAAGAACCGAGATTGAAGTTGATATCGGAGGAGAAATGGAGCATTGAACAAGGTAGAAGGGGAAGGAAGGCAGCGGGCAGAATAAAATGCTTTCATTCCTGCTGAAAGGAGAATGTCAAAGCGCTCTTAAGAGCGTCTCTTTGATATACTTCTACAGAATCACCGCGGAACATCAAGGAGGATATTAAATTCACACGTTTTGCTTGTGTTCCTCCCTTATGGAATTTAATACCTCCCTTGTTATTACGGTCCGTTTGACAAAATTTATTTGCAAAGCGTCGCGCGCCGCGATAAAGCCCGGCCATCCAAACAACGGCGCTTTCCTTCCCAAAATAATAGCAACTCGATTTAAGAGGAAAGCGATTTCGCGGCATTTCCGGCAAAACTTCGAAATAAAACCAATCGAAAGCGTAATAGTCGGCTTTCCTCGTGTTGTCCAAATGATCGATCGTTTCCATCAAAATTATTTTCCATCGAATCTCTCGACTACACGATCGTAACATCCAACGTACAACGTATCTCTTTAATCGATAATTTATCACTTTGATAGACGAACCATCGTACGAATGGAATCCATTGGACTAATCGAATAATGTACATTTCTCCCTAACAAGCCCGCTAATACACTTTTTCTGCCAATCGCTAACTTCTAAGTTCCGATATAGCATTGTACAGTTTACAACTGTAATAAAGATCAGAGAATTAAAAATGGCGTAATTTTCATATTTATTCTACGTTTTAACGTTATGGAATGGTATCCTGGTTATGTGGCACAAGCGGTTCTTTCTGAATAAGATTAAAGTCAAATTTAACGAGTTTAATCTTCACTCTATATCGATACTATCCTTTATCTATACCGAATGCGCGTATGTTTGACAAATTAAACGAATAAACGTAATTAATACGAATAGATCTTTTTCGGATGATCTAATAAACGTGAATGTTATAAAACGAAACGTTATAAAAAATAGCAGCAGCGGTACGAATTAAACCGTTATTCGAGAATCGATGTCGTATTAATAGAAATATTGAAATTTGATGTAGTAATCACGAAATATCTTCGCGTAATATATTTCCGCGTGAAACAATAACGAAGGCGTTGTTAACAAGAAATTAATTCTTTCAACAATTTTCATATCATTATTCTTTTACGAGTTTTCTATTACGTTCTACGCGTAATATAAATTACGTCTTTTGTTTCACTCGTACCTACTCTTATTCAAATGTTCCACCGAAATGCGAAATTAACCATCTCCGTTTTACGAGAGAAAGTTAATAACGGTTAATTACTTATTACCATACAATCAAGAACAGAACGGGAAGATTATTATCGCCAAACAAAGCACGATAATTTAATATACGAATCGAATGCGCAGCATTGTATCGTTTCTAACAAACTGTAAACATTTCTCCGAATTACTCGAATATATCGCGTCAATTACAAATGCTAGATATTTCTCAGCAATTCTTTTCTTTACCCTTTAGATCGGGTTGTTGTTTGTCTATCGGTAACGTCGAAAAGAAGAGACCGAGTTACTAATATAATTATATTATCCTTATACCGAATACCGAATATGGGTAAATAGTCGACAAGGGTTTAAACCACCTTTAAGAATAAATAAAGAAGATAGTTCATTCTCGAAAAAAATAAATTTGTAAATGTATCGTACGCGTGTAAGTAACAGACCAAGCGTGTTTCGTAATTAAACACGTTTAAACTTTGTTTTCTCGAAAACGAGGCCTTTATACATTTTTCATTTATTTTCATAATCATATATAAGAACCTGCTGTCGATTATTTACTCATAGCATAGTCGGTACTTGGGCAAGTTAAAGCATACTTTACTACGATTACCACTCTCCCCCCTCCCCCCTCCCCTCTCCTCATCCTATAGTGGTAAACTTGTCGTATACGTATGTGCGCTATATACATATATGTACACATGTCGGATCGACAAGCATCTATTCACCGTGTAAGCATAGTAGATACTCGCTCGTTTCGTTTCAACAAACGTTCAACCCAAAGGTGACAGGTGTCGAAACTGAGCGTCGCGCGTGAATACGATTCCCACTTGGATTCGTAAAAACGATTCTAAACGAGACGCGGCCTTGGATACGCCGTCGGAAAGGAAAAACGCAATTAAAACGACACTCGCACACTGGCTTACTCGTTGCTGGCAGTAGCAGCAGCAGCAGCAGCAACAGCAGCAGCAACAGCAGCAGCAGCAACGTCCGAAGAAGAGGTACAAGAAGAAGGCTAGAAAGTCGACGGTGGAGACCATACCGAATAAAGCGTTACGCCTTGACTTCTAACCGTGGCGTTTCCTTTTTTCATCGACTTCCAAGTCAAAGTCCACGACTGGAATCGCCATATTCAGTCTGTTACACCTCGAAACTCGTCGCGTTATCGGTGTTGGTAAAAATTCACCGGCACGCCTATGCGCTGCGTGTCTATAACAAAAGTCTTCAGCCCGCGACCACTTCTATATACCACGCGTGTATAAGAGCATAACTGTGCTCTACTATCTACGTATGTACGTATATACATAATACATATGTACCATCCACGTTCCAGTGCACAATCGGCGAACATAGGTAGGTTTTTCGCGCACGTGGAATTAATGCGCGCATCGTTAATATGCATCGTTAATTAACGCGCAACCACTGTCCGTGACGTGGTTGCATCGCACGGAACCACCCGTATTCTACGTTATTCTTCCTACGCTCGTGTTATTTTTACATGGCTCTTGGTCTTGTTCTCTTCGCCGAACGAACCTCTTCGTTGATTGTTCAAAACGCTGTCGCAAATTAATCACAACTATAATAGAACAGGTACATATACGAACGGACTGAAATAAACTTACTGGAAATTTGCTGCTGTGAGTCTGCAAGTTAGCTGCCTGTTGAGTCTGATTCGAGCTCTGTTCCTCCCCGTAGAGCGGTGGCATCCTGTATTCGGGTGCAGGATTCTGCCCGGAACTTCGAACCTGGTTGTCGTCTAACGCGATGTTCCTTTCTATAGCGGAAATCGGCCGCGACGATTGCTCCACTACCGCCTGCACTCTGCCGCTCTCCTGCCCATTCTGATTCTTTTGATTGTTCGGCACCGGTTTCGGCGGTGGTACAGGCTTGTAAAGTCCCTCCTCATCTGAAACACGTAAACACCGTACATGTTTCGTTTCTGTTTTTTCTCGGCGATCGATATATTTCTTTTGATCGAATCGAATTGAATCTTGTGGATCGAAAGGTTAACGAAAGTAAAGTTAATGGAAGAACGTAAAGGTTTTGACAAAATTGCCATGCGTTTGAAAAAAAAAAAAAAAAAAGAAAAGTTCAACGACTATATAGCATTAGTTCCTAATAAAAGAGTAATTACGATTAAGTGGATGTTGAGCTGCGCGTAAAGTTCCATTTAGTTGGAGCAAAGTTCGACGTATCCGCCACAGAGAAACTAATCGGCGTTCTTCTCTTCTAGCAAATTTATCGGCATTATCGTAACCGAGTTAGTCTATATTTGTTCATTTAAATTTCATTGTGTTTCCGTGCTACCGTTTCGCTGCATCGGAAGTCACCATGCAGGTACGTTTATCTTTATATATATTTTCGTGAAATGTTCGCGTTATTTTTCAAATCGTCGTTTAATATATCGTTACCTCGTTACGCCAGGTTTAACAAATAAACGATGCTCGGATAAATTTCTTCTATCTAGCGCGTTTACATAGACGTGGCGCAAATCGAGAATTCCGACTGCCATTCGAGAGACGCTAGAAACGTGATTTGACCGTGATTTCTATACCTTGATTTTGGTTTTGTCGCCTCAGACGATTCTCCTGCTTAACTCTGCGAACCGTAGTGGCCATCGCGTGTTGGCTGACCATTTCTGAGGTATGCTGTCGCGAATGCACCAACAGCCTCTCCTACACCTTTTACAAACACCTCGCGAATACCTTCTACACCGAAGGAACAACCTGTCATCACTAGCTGGCAAATTCCAAGTCGAACGATGCGTTCGTAGCGTTTTAATCGAGAAACACGCGTAACACGCGAGTGAAAGTGTGCCCGTTGTATCTCGTTTCGCTGGAAACGCTGAAAATGCTGAAAATCAACGGCCAACCATGAAACGGGACTCTATCCGTAGCTCGTTAATTCCTTCGTTCTCGTAATAGAAGCCCGATTTTATCGTCGTTCGAATTAACTAAACCAACGAGTCTTGTGTTTGCAAAAGACCCGTGTCGCAAGCCATCCAAAGTTTCCATCGTAATTACACTCTCGTCGAATCGTACGTTCCACGATGAAGAAAACGCACACGAGCAACGTCGTCGTCGTCGTCGTCGTCGCGTTCGTTTCCTTCGCTGTCGAAAATGTTCCACCGTAGCTCGACAGAGTCGTAACAACGGCGCGTATAGTTTTATTTCACGATATTTATTTTCGAAAGAAAACTTGCCACTTTTCTACGTAAAACGTTTACGACGCGAATAAACGTTCAAGTTGAATTAGACGAATTATCGAGATCTCGCGATTCGTATAAAATTCTGCCAGCCGATGCCTGCCGGTGCTTCGTTCGACTATAATTATCGTAGTCTTCCATTTCCAAACACACGTCTACACAGTACGCGTCGTTTTTCCGCTTTCTCTTAAAATATCACCATCTTCCAACTCCAACGTATCTTTCAACGTGCTACGACTTGAATCTTCTTCGAAGCCGAACATCGTTTCGCTCGTTCGTTCTTCGCAAGGATACCAAGAGAACGATTCATCACCGATATTCGTCGACTCGATCTTCCGCTCTTTCGCGTTTCTTCGAAATAGTCGCATCGACGCCGACCGATTCGTCGCGTGTTTCTACGAAATCGAAAGAAACGCCAGGGCACATCTTTCACCCCGGTATCACCGTCGCGTCCGACACCGATATGACCGAAAGCGGATCTTCTCTGTTCGATCGATGCACGACGAGAGGAAGGATGCGATCGTACGTCGAGCGAACTTATTTTCTACGGTCGTTCGAGTTTGTTCCGTGCACCGTGCACGCGCGAGTCGCGAGCGGGAATGCTGCGTGCCCGGCGAAAGAAACGGATTTTCCACGCGAGCGGAACTCCGATCTACGCTCGGCCCTTCTTAGACGCACTGAAACGACTCAAACTTTCCATTGAGTGAACGTCTGGTTCCGCCGTTCTGACTTCACTTCCGGTATCGTCCCACCACTACGAATGAGAAATCGTTATAGACACCGGTGGGAGAACGATCTATAGGGGAAAGAGACGCTCGTTAGAGAAAAAGGTACGGACGATCATAGAGAAAGATAGATAGAGAAAGATAGAGAAAGAGGGAAGGAGAGAGAAGGGTACGATGGTGAAAAGGAGAGAAGAAGGACAGAGGTTCGGATAATTTATTCCGCGTCCATACGCAGACGGACTCCGTGGCGTGCGTCCGACGAATATCAAGCTGCTCGTTGGTACTGCCACTGGCTGCTCGATCTCTCCGATCTCCGATAGTCGATGCCGATTGTCGCGACACTCCTCCGTTCCTACACTTTCCTTCGCTTTACATATCGGATTGCTGACGACGCTCTCTTTGTATAGTTCGTATCCGTCACTCATTCTTTCTTATTCTTTCTCGTTCTTTCTCGTTCTTCTGCCTTGCGACCATTCGATACCATAACGTACGAAAAGTGCCACCCTACAATTTCCCGCGCCCTACGATAAATTATCTTCCTTTCATTTGAAGCTTTTACGGAATTTCTAAAGCTATACTCCAATCGATAAATTTATTTATACGCTACAAAACGACGCCATATTCTCACTTTTATAAAATTCATACTTTTATTAAGAGCGGATTACATCTGACACCCGGTATATAAAAGCTGCAAAACGTTTCATCCATCGACACCAGCTGCGTATACCAACGCCGTGGAAATCGCTGGAAAACGCGAAGAAGAAAAAGTGGGAACGTCGCGAAAGAAAGCGATAAACGAAAGATAATTTAACTTGTCAACGGCAATGTGAATAAATAAGATGGCAAGAAACGAACATCTATCGTAGGAACACGATCGCGATATCGCGGATCGAGTCTGTATCTGTTCCGACTACTAGCTTGTTTTTCACGTTTCTTTCAACTATTCTGCCTTCCTATTAACATAGTTTATGTCTTATTACCGTGTTATCTACGCGCTGAACGACCCATGAATCGGATCAAATAGCAACCTCGTGTATTTCTAACGATTCCTTAGATCAGATCGTTAGAGATTAAATTTCTGTACTTTTTAGAACGACAGTATATAGGTTACCTACGACATAATTTTTTTCCAAATAATTCCAAGATATAGGAAAGGACCAACGATTAAGGCTATAATAAAGAATTAATCCGTTTGATCGCAGACTTACACCTCTTAGCGTGAAATCGTCTCGATTACGTATTGCTTCTTTCGAAGCTGAATAACCATTGAAATTGGTGGAGCTAGCCACGACGGACGGTAGTATGTATCTACATATGGTTACATATGGAGTAGCCTGTTCTCTTGTCTTCGTTTTTTCCTTCTTTTTTCCACCACTCGGTTTAAACTTGTTCTCCGCGATGCGTGTACCAACCGACTGTGTGGTCTCCTCGCGAGAAACATCGGCAATATGTGGAATCGTATATAATTGCGCGCACGCCGTGTAACCACGGTTTCCACAAGTAGGCATTCGAACCAAGTTTCCGCCAGCGACCAGCAACTTTCGATCCTCTTTTCGGCGACTTAGACGCGCGAAACGCTCCGTTCCATAAATCCGAGATTCCATAAACGTGCCTCGTTTCAACGTGCTTCTAAAGATATTCATTCGTACGCGCATTCGATAAACAAATATACGTACAGTCGGTGTATTCGTACACCATTTAAAACGGACTAACTTCTTTCAAATTGGATCAAACTATCTGAGACCTTTTAACGAGTTGAGAAAATTAATCTACCATCTATCGGATGTCGCGTAAACGGATTTTTAAACAAAATTCCACTCGACTGAATCGCAAACGAAATAGTAAAGATCTTTACTACTTTCTTATCCGAGCTATAAAAAAAAAAAACTCGAGTTTGATCTAATTCGTAAAAACGTTATTTTGTTTCGAGGGTGTACGAATGTTTTTTTTTTTTTTTTTTTTTAAACCAAATCCACCTATAACGATCGACAACAGATCCTCGAACGATAAGACGTAGCTAAAATGGGACTTCATTAAAAAAAAAAAAAAAAAAACTATGGCGTTCTTATTTTAACGATATCATATTCTTTCTATTTTCTATATAACGAACATTTACCTATATAGAACATATTTTTCATGCCGGTACTTATCGAGATACATCTTATTCGTTAAAGATCGATTATTCAGCAAGGTGGGTATCGCCTACTAAAACTGGTTGTATCATTTTCCTTTCTTTTTGTAATTCAACCTCTGTTAAAACTGGATCTGCAAGTATTTACTATTACTAAGAAGAGCACCATAAAACTAATAGTTTTCTTCTAAACCTCTCTTGCGTCGATTACTCGCGTCGATATTTCCTGTTTTGGTCATCGAGCGACGAAAGATGCGATAAACTACTTTGCTACAGATAACGATAAATTATGATACACATACGCACACATGTTACAAACTTTCTCTGGATAACATTGCTCTTTCGAGATTCTAAGGTGATATGCCGAGTCGTTCGACTCATTGTCGATCATCGTCTTCTTGCCGGGATCATCTTCGTCACCTCCGCCACTTTGTGACCCGTTCCTTTCGAAATGTCCTTGTCACCCTACACGTCACCGTGACGCCGGGATCATCGGTCCTTGATTAAGAAGATATCGAATTTACCGCCAAATCTAAACTCGTGACTATCGATAGCCCGATGGTTCTTGAGAGTTTGAAAGGTCTCGACACGTGTCGTTACTCGCTACCTCTATAGAATACGGCATGGCATTAACGCGTGTATCCGTTAACGTTCGTATCGTCCACCGTGTATCCTTACGTACTATCCAACGTATTCACCTACCGATCGATTTCATTTTCCAAATTTGAAATTATTTCCACTTCGTTCTATCGAATACGCGTGTATAAGGCGTTCGTCGTATCTTTACGGAATTTTCTTTCGTTGCTAATCGGGATATGTACGTTTCTATTAAATTACTTTGTTTAGTTTACGCCGTGATCTACGTATTTCGTCTGCGAATAATTCTTTCTTTCGTTCAAACGGCAGATACTCTTTCATACTACGGCAGATATCCTTCGATTCTAAATACTCGATGGCTGATTTCGTACATAAAATGTGCTAATTTCGCCGTCAAATCAGTTATAGGAGCATTACGAAGGCCTACCGAACTATGCAATTTTTATAATAAAAACATTTCGTCTCGTTTTGACAATTCTTTTTATCCCTGATTTTTTTCGATCATCTCGTCTGCCTATTCTCGCACAGAGTCGCGACACATCCATTTCACGTGGGAAAGGATCAACGCGTCGCATCGCATCGAAATGCCATTTGACGCTTCTCTAGGAGCGAATAAAGGTCGTCTCACATTACACGTAGCTACATTGTCATGTTGTCTTTGTCACTGTAGCAAGCACCTACATGGACGCAAAGAGAATCGTCGATTAGCCGTGACGATTGTCACGTAAAAAATATATTTCTCGAAAACGCTTGACCTTTCATGACGGTGCGCGTAGTGTGAATCCACCCTAACGTTGAGTGTAACGCGACGTTATCGAGACCCTCATCGGTTTCCAATGCCGCGTTCCTCCGCGTCTGCGACGTCCACCGCCTAAGAAGAATCTTTCTATGAGGCGTGCTCGAGAAACGATCGTTCTTTAACTCACTCTTGATAGACACATTCGTTTCGATACCCTTTCTCTCAAACCATATTATATATTATACGTGTTATGTTCGAATAATATTACATATATATATATATATATACGTTCGTACGCTTGCGATTCATTGATTCAAGATTATTTGAAAATATATACGCACAACCCGATACAGATAGATAATTATGGTACTCTTCGTTCAAAGTTAATTTCAGTTGAGTCAAGTCATTCGTAATTAGATCGCATCTTTATATATTCGTTATATAATTATAGATACTCGTTATTCAAAAACTACATTCTCGGGGTATCTTCAAATTTCGTACACATATAATACAAGATTAAACATGAAAAATCCAACGACGTGACATTGCGCGTTAGATATTCGTAAAAGGTTCGACATACTTATTTGTATGTGTAACTGTTTGATCGACTTAC
Organism: Bombus fervidus; assembly: GCF_041682495.2. Taxonomy (NCBI): domain Eukaryota; kingdom Metazoa; phylum Arthropoda; class Insecta; order Hymenoptera; family Apidae; genus Bombus; species Bombus fervidus. Next base: position 14,144,344 of record NC_091526.1, read on the forward strand.
TTAGAAAACTGGTTCAAGTACATTGTTCGAATGTCAGTAGGAATAGACTTACGATCGAGTGGAAAACATAAAGATAACCGTTACGCAACGATGGAACAGTTTTACAGTTATTTCTTTGATACTTGCGTATGATTGCGAAAAATAGTTTATGTTCGATAAAATGCAAATGGTATCGTCGAATGAAACGCAAGTATGTATGTACCGTACTCGTTGCGAGCCTATCTTTCTATATCTTACTTGTATCTTCTATTGCGTTTATATTTGGCTACGTATATACATATGTACGTACAATGGGTAATGTGCAACTACTGTTCACATATTACGAAACAGGGAATCAAAGAAGGAAATCCTTTCTATACCTGATATCTGTTTGCTATATAATCGGGCATGTTTTAAATTATAACCATAAATTATAACAACCATATCGATTTACCGTCTTTTAGACCCCTTCGCCATACCGAATTCTCTATAGATTCGTTGTCTGTAAATAATGCCTAAATCTCCAAAATCCGGTTATATAGCTAATATTAAATCGGCCTCCGTAAATAAAAGAAACCGCTGGAACGTGTCAAGCAACGAAGGAACCAGATGAAAAGGTTCGAAGGCCCACCAAATTTGACGGTACGTTCTTCCTGTTGGGTGGAAGAAAATTAGGTGGTCGAGAAACGAGAGTGTCGTTGACAGCGGATGACGCGCGTAAGTAGTACATACATACATTTACGTACTACGCGAGGTGCCCGTGAGAAAATACGTCGAGGAAGAGAAGTGTAGGAAGACGGTAGGTGGGTCGAAAACAACCAAAGACTAGACCCGAGCACGAGGAGACCACTTAAGAAGCTCAACCATGCGTGCTTCCCCGTACTCGCGAGCGTTACAGGTGAGCCGAAGTAACCACGAAACGAATCTTCCTCGAGCGTACAACGACGAGAAAATGGATGAAAAAAGAAAAAAAACAAAAAGGAAAAGAAGCACGAACAACACCAGAAAGAGTAAACATGTACCGTTTAAAAGCTGCATATCCATTCGCTGACCTTTTAAACGTTCCACGTTCACGATTTTAATTCGTTCCATGCGTTATTACAGAACTTTGAAACTTTTCGATTCGTTTTACTAAACTCCATATTTAGCGTACCTTTTGCAGATTTCAGCGAACTTGCAGAAATAAAATATCCTTAATATCGTATATTACGTTCGATTTGTACCAGTAATATATGGTATATACGTATGTGTATAATTAAATAAAAATATATAAACAACGCAATTGACTTTAAACCACTAAGTTGTACGCTTGATTTTAATTTAATCCTAACTATTTTTAATATCGTTCGTATATATACGTATACGAAGAAAACGACACGACCTTCAGAACCACTAACGTATAACGTTAGGTTAAAAGCGAATTTTTCCGACGGTGACCTGCAAGAAGACGCGTCCATCCGAATCTTTCTAACGTAAGACGGAATTTTATCGAGAAAACTGACGGAACGTAATATTGCACCAGGTTGTTAATTACCTAACAATAAGACGTTAAATACGAATTCTTAATATTTCTACAGAATGGTTGGTAAACCTTTTACGCGCAAGTTAGTTGCAACTGGCAACGAAGCGAATCTTATGCCCGTCTTCGAAATAGCAAGAAAAACACGTAAAGTGGAAATGTAAGAATTCTTTTGGTGAAATTTTATCGTCTTGCGTAGAATACGTATATCGCCAAATATTTCGATCCTTCCTGTTAATTAATGTTCTAAAAGTTGGTATCCGCGTCAATAAGAAGCGAGAAATTGGCCAATTTCAAGTATAAAGATGTAAAAGTTTCGCGTTAGACGCATATTATATCGCGTTTAGAGGTTTACTCGGTTAATAACTACTTAGTTAATAATCATAGAATAAAAGTTGATAACTTTTAATTAGCATAACGTAAAAGGAGATTGTTGGAACGAAGTTTAGTATTTCAGTCGTTCTGTCGTCGAAATATTCCGTATATTCCTAGTATTTTTCATACGCCAACTGTGCTAATCGAATCCTAGGAATCTGTAAGTATTGAATTAGCGACAATGTGGTTAAGTATCATGAAATTCTAGTGTCATTACCAAACACACGTAGCACGTATCTTTGCACACCAGTACGTAAAGCATTATTGCTTTTCCACGTTCGTCTATACGTATTACCAAACGAGCTTCGGCAACCACGTATGAAATTCCCGTTCACTTCGCACTTTCATATTTTTACCTTCCACGTTTTGTAAATTTCGCGCAATTCGTTACAACATGTACGAAGAGACGCGCGTACGGGGAATTATTGTCCGGGAAAGCTGTAAATTTTCCAATAAAACATAGCCACGTTAGACTTACTACGTTCATCGTCGCTTAAACATAAGTATTTAACATAAATGTACAACGTTCGTACGAGTAGAACATTTTCGTCCCGTGATAAACATCTTTTTACCTCGATTCGAAAAAATGCCTATTATTAAACAAATTCAATTATGCGATGTAAATTGTTCGCATAGTAGGTATAGTTTACGATTGCAAAGTGGTACAAGTTATTGAAAGTAACAAAACTCAAGGTGTCTGTTATTATCCCCTTGCATTATACTTGCAAGTCATACTTTTGGCATTTTAACTACATAATTATATTCGAGGTCGATCGATCGTTCTCATGCAGGTAGCGATATTTGAAATTATACTCGAGAGCCAGAAGTGGTTCTCTGACACCTTATATTAAGTACAACCTAATATGCATTTTGGTCGCATCGAAAAGAATATCTCATCATCTGCGACCTTGAGTCGCAATTGTTGAACGAACGTTATTCCGCGTAAGTTCCATTTCCATTTAACTTCTTCTTCACACCAGCACGTTACTCGTTAACGAACAAAAATGTTTAAACCATCGAAAAACACAAAAATTCCTTTTGCTTCGCGTACTTTTTGTATTCCTAATTAGACCGTGTTTTATTTGCAAATTTTTCGTTATTAATATATATACATATCTTTCCCCTGATAAACTCTCCGTCCAATCACCAAACGATAATCGGCACGCGTGATACGATTGGTACTTTTGGATTAGTACTTTGCTCAGCGTTCAGGTTATTAATTAACCATTTGACCATTGCAACAAATAGAAGATCAGTTGCTTGTTATTACGTATTTTTGATCTAATTTTTTGATACAGCATTTATTTAGGTGGAGGATGTTATTTTCGTGTAACGTTCATAACAGCAAATGATTCTACTTTAGAGTCACTATCGATTATACAGGACTCGGTCTTTTTTAAATAGAGTCGTCAAGTACAAATGTAATTTCCTTGTTTCGATTTTTCTTATTGTTTGTTAAATTTTCTAAACTGACCTGCACAAAATTGGGAAACTAACCGATCGATCGATCTTGAACAAAGCTCGCTTCGCTGTACTTTGTTACAAATTTATCCAGTGATCGAACCTGACATTTTTGTTTATAATATCTTTTTTAACCAGTACAAACTCTTCTTATTTCGTTATACCGTTATATTACATTTATGTTACGTTTTTCCTAAACGCTAGAACTTTCCGTTTCTTCGTGTTTCTCTTTCGAAAATAAGTTCAATGCCAACGCGAACCGTCTAACTCGAAGAAAATTTCTCGACAATGGTTACATGGTGGAAGATGAGAGCAACACTCGTACAACGTACGATAAACGATAAGAAGCAATGAAATAAAAAAATTATATTTGTATTTCGAGTGTACCTATCTATTTACATCCCAAAGGGGTCTAGTCGCGTATAACCGGTAGTTATAGTCTAGAGAAAAACTCATAAAAATCTTGTTTATGTTGTTATTACGCGAGAATCGTTGCTTAAAGCCTATGTTAATACGATGTTTTCCTCTTATTTCGTACAACTCTGTGTTTAAAATGCAGGAAAGACTTGGCCTGAAAAGAATTTCTCGGCGAAGAACGACGAAGAGAAAGACTGTGACTTGGTCCTTGAACCACCTGGTTCGCCAAACATTAACATCGTATCCACGGCGTGGTATACATCGCAGCATCGTGTTAAACGTTATAAGATAATATTTTTCAAGTACGCGATCCGCGATAATATTGGAAAGAGAAGCAGGGCCGTAGTAAAAATTCACTCGAACATCGATGCATCCCGCTAACGAAATCATCTCGTCTCCCGTTCGTCCCGGTTCGTTCTTCTTTTGTAGACCGTCCCTTTCGCAGGAGGCGCTTCCTCGCACTTCCTTCTCGTGTTGCTTCTGTTTCCTCGCCGTGCCGTGCCGCGCCGTGCCGCGCCGTGCCGCGCCGTGCCGCGCTGCATCGTCAAGACCGCCGCGCGCCGGCTCCCGACGCGACGCATCGCCGCGCCGCACCGCGCCGCGCCGCGCCGTCCACCTTCCTACAAACGGCCTTTGAATAGCGTCTAGTTTTTGCCAGGCAACTAGTTTTACCGAGGGTTTTCATTCTACTCTATCGAGACCGCGTCCCTCGTTCTCTCTCCCTGCCAGCGCTCTACCACCGTGAGAATGAAAATTCTCGTCGCGGCATAAAATTACGAGGAAGAGCAAAGGAGAAAGCGGTGCGGAGGAAGAGAAGGAGAGCTCGCGCTATGAAATTGCCACGCTAATTTTTATTTCGTTCGATTCTATCGCGTCCCTCTTCCACGTGTCACAATTCCTACCGCGAATCGGAAAATCATCGCGATGCTCGGTTTTCCATACTCTTTTTACCACATCCGTCCTCCGATGTACGATTATAGATTTTCAAACGAAACCTCGATGCGAATAGCTCTCTTCGTGTTTGTTTTTCGCGCTTCGTAAAAATCTAGGGGGTTTCGAAAGTTCAAACTGAAATCGAAAGCGTTCAATGCCTGCCGCGTTGTAAGAATTTATCTATATATTATATGAACGCGCAACTCGGTGTGTTTGACCGTTTATTAAGTAAAAGTTAACGAATTTGTATTAAGATCAGTTTAATGACCTTTGTAGAAAAAAGAAAAATAGGAAGAAATCAAGAATCGATTCCATCTCTGCAAGTCCATATGGAAATTTACGTAAAAAAATATATTCATAAAGATACATTGAGAAACTGGTTGCGAGAAAGTCTTTTTTAGAAGAAACACGTTAGCGTTTAGTACGTGCGATAAACGTCGTTCATGAAGCAACGTCGAACATTAGTTTGGATAAATAACGATCCAATAGCGTTTATTACATCGCTACTGAAACAGTCGAATTAGTTTGTACGGTGTCGCCTTGCTTATTCTATAATTGCGAATATTTCATATATATATCGTCTTCTTCTTTTCTACTTTTTTTACTTTTTTTACTAGTTTTGACTTATTTTTGCATAGGGACTCGTCGCTTTACGATACCCTGGGCTATACCGGCGCCTGGCACGATTGGCAGGAACGGTACTTGAATTTTAGCCCGGCTGAAAAAAATGTACGAATCTATCGAAAAAGATATATGTGTAAAGGGACGGAAACACTCGGCCGGATCGAATGGAACGGAATGGAATGGAAATTACGCGAAACAACTTGCGGATCCAGGAAATATATCTCGCTACGAGCGCAAATCCGAACAAGCGGCCGAAGAAAGAGTCGAGCTACCCGACCGACTTAATATTAGCATCGGACAAAAAGCAAAACGCCTCTGTACCAGTTTTACAAGCTCTCGTTTCTCCAAGCCCTTGCTATGCTCGTTTTCTCATTGACGATCCTACATTGCCGCACCGTGTGGATCCATTTTTCCCTTCTAATCGCGAAAATCACTATTTCTGCGCTATAATAAACGATCGAGTTTCCTCGTCCTATCTGCGCATCTCGCTCGATAGTTTGTTCCGTCGAACCCGAGTATCCCGACCTCCTCTGCCCGAGAGATCGCCCCGAGGAATCTGTCGCGTCAGTTCCAACCATTTTCTCCCTCGAGAATCGAGGACTCGAAACGTGCGCGTGTATTTTCAACGGTACGAACATCTGCTGTTTCGCCATCGTCTTCCCATACGTATCGTGCGTTCGTGGCTAACTGTACAGCACCTTTGACTATCTATCGGCCTACCGGGATAAAATAAATCCACCTATACACTCGTCGAATGTTGAACCAGCGCACTCGGTGTCCCGCTAGATTTGCCAGGAAAAAGGTAAATCGTATACCTCTGCGTCATCCGACGGTCGTTCCCTTCGTGCTGGATGAACGTCGATGATCGTTCGTCAACTTCGTTCGAACACAAACTATACGTATACCGTACAGCTGAGTTTGAACAAGCCTATAAACGAAAGGAACTGTAACAGTAGTCCGCTTCGTAGCGACGATCTGCCAGTTTTCGACGATTCCCTACTTTCTTAACTAGTCAAGCCTATTTCATTGCGTATTACGCATTTACGCGCGAAGACGGTCCAGACGAAAAGAAAAATATACCGTTAATTGTAATTACATAACGAGTTGGACGAACGATCGATAAAGGCCTTGTGAAATCGGTCAAACTACAGGATATGATTTTAGACTTGACGCGTGAATCGAAACGCTAGACGTTGGCAATTGCGTAAAAGTACAAATATATAATATTCGTTTTATACGCGTTGGTTATAGTTCGATGATAGTTGGCCAGAGTTCTAACTGCTGAATTTCCACCGAACCGGCAATAGTCTGCCGTTTAGTTATTTTCGAGCAACGGAGGATACGTCGTTACCTGCATTAGCTACGAGGGCCGTAATTAATTAGAAGACCGGGCGAAGCGCACAGCCACCAGTAATACTGTTACCGTCGAAACATCGCATAATTACGTACAGTATTTTCTCCTAGAATTTTTTTAAACAGTCTTTGTTACGATACCATTGAACATTCGATCGCAATTCGAGCGTTAAATTACTAAATTACTTTTGTTACGTTTCTATGCGTATACCGTCTCGACGTTATTGATATTAACGTTTAGATAATTGATATTACGATCCAGGGATCGGTCACTCCTGACAGAGACGTCGGTCAAAGGCTTGGGACGATACGAATGAAAATGGCTTGGATCAAGCTGGTTGAAAAATTCACGATAAAAGATAGAAGCAAATACGTGCCTGGATATTTTTTATCTGGAAAACGACGTTTCATCTCGACAAGAAGTAGCAGATTTTTCGTCGATTAGGCGCTATCAAAATTAATCGACTCGTAATTAAGTAGTCGACAACTATGGGTTACTTATGTTTAGAGAACTTTTACCGACATGTCGAACAATTCCCGGTGTTCCGATTCGACGTAGTTTCTAGGTTACTACGGCTATTCATCGAACTGGGCTATCTACAATTGTATACAGTTTCATCTTCAACGCTCGCAAAGATGGTTGTTTAAGATTTTATTTCCATCCTGTGATTCGATTGTCTGCTTTCTCACGAACCAGTGATCCATAATATCGTAACAGAAAATTATCGGCTATGACACTCTAAAAACAAATAAACAACAGAGTAGTCGTAAAATACCGCGTAATCGCGTGAAAATACTTTGTAGCTGAAAAGCTGGTCCATCTGTTTTTCAATTATCACGTGATATTACTTTTTAACTATTAATAATAACAATCGGAAACAAATTAGAGGGCAAAGTTTTATACACGATTCAACTACTAAACGGAATTTATTTGAATGTTTCAATTACGACCCTCAGACGCTTAAAAACGCTTAAAAAAAGTAGTTATACGTACATACGCGTGCTTTGAAAGAAGATGTTACATTCTTTATAATCGTTATGTTTACTACTTACTGATAAGAAACGAAAAATCTGATAAATATTATACGTCGGCAGGCCAACAGAAACCGCAAATTTCTCTTCGTAAAAAAAATATTCTACGTAAGGTAGTTACGCGAGTATGTACGCGAGTATGTACGCGAGTGTGTACGCGAGTACAGCGAGTACAGCGAGTACATTCACCGAGCACGTCCGCGATATCGTATTTACAACTTGCTTGAAACGTTCCATCGTAATACGCTGGCACAAATTCCAGACGACGTTGCTTCGATTCAATGATACATTTATAGACCCTGTTTGGCCATTGCATCGAAATTACGAGCAGTAGTCGAACGAAAACAGATTTTATTTTTCATGCAATTCCTCGGCGTACAAGGATAATTTTCTCTCCTTTAACGAACGTTTAGTCAACTCTGCTCTTATATATACAACTGGTACTTCCTTTACATCAGGTTACACCTCACCGATTTTCATCGCCTTGAAACACACCGTCAAGTATTTCGAACAACTTTTCTCTGCGCGTACGCGTTACCAACGCTCGACTTTGTTTCTCTAGATTCATAAAAAGTTTCCAACAAACTGCGGAAAAGCTGCCCTCTTCCATTCTTCTTCTATCTCGATGATTTTGAAATATGCCAAAGCAAAGCTCGACTTAGTATCCTGGCTACAGTTGTGCATTTGTGACAGCGTATGTAACGCATTGTCGAAATAATAGGCCAACGAATAATTGATATTATTTTACGAAATCGAGTATTCGTTATTTCATGCAAACGTTGCGGGACAGCCCACGGTGGCCAGATTGAAAAGTCTGATTCACAGGCAAACCGGATTTTTAATTCTTCTTTCGTCGAAAGGATAGCAGGAATACCCGAGTTTGCCCATTTATATGTTCTCATTTATATACTATACACTATAAATATGAACGAAAGATAAGCGCCAGGTTTGGTTTATAAGCCATTGTACCGCAAATATCCTACATATATTGAAATTCTACGGTTTCGCTAAGAGCCCACATTTTTATATAGCTTAATTTTATAGCGACTCTCTCTCTTTGTATCGGATGTTTAACAGTACGTTCCGAAGTACGGTGTACAGACGTCAAAAGATACAAAGCTTTTGACATGAAACGAATCGTTGTTTAAATATTAAAGGAAGCGTGGAGAAAATATTGTCGCCAAAATATTCGATCGCTTTATAAATCGATGGTAAAGGACTAAAGTGGCAATTTTTTATCAAAGAAGTTTGATATTTCTTATATTTAATCGGTAAAAGAAAAGCTCGATTCGTGATTCAGACTAAACAGCCAATGCCAATCTCGTACGACAGAATTTAATCTTTATTTTCGGTAAAGCAAGTAAAGCTAAAGTTTAGCAATTAAAAAAACCAAAATTTAAAGGTAAAGTTCAAAGGTGAAGTTTGCGGCGACAATATTAAAAATGTCTTTTATCCATTATCGCGAAGGTAATTGGAACGCCGCATAATTGGAAAGTAATTTGTACGCAGGTATTTGTTAAACGATTAGCTGGAAATTACCGTCGATGTTAATTGGATAATGTTAGAAGCGGCTTGCCGTAGCCGTTTTGTTTTACATCATCGTAGTTAGAGTATTATGATTAAAACAGGTTTTACGCTATAATAAAGACGCGATTCGTATAATTAACCGAGTCGTAAAGCTTCGAAATATCGCGTTAGTTACAGCCTATCGGAGATTATTAGAAAGTTATTAGAAAATAATTAGAAAATTGTCGCGTGAAATTTTGATGTCGATTCGTAGACAAAGTATCGTACGACGCGCGTTAATCGGTTAGTTAAACTTGCCTCGTTTGAAAAAAAAAAAACGTTTTACAGAGAACACGGAGCATCTATCGATTCGCGTGCCGACAATCGAGAATATTAATTACGAGAATATCGATTTGCATTTGCGGGTAGTAGAGATACGGTTTGACCCTATATACCCATCGGAATTAATTCGACCGAAATCTAGCGAATACATACACGTCGTATCGATGGCGGCAAACGCGAGACACTGCGTTAATGTCAGCTATTTTCAAGAAAGGTATTTTACCTCTCGGAGGTATCCCACGATGGTCGCGCAACAATCGCGTAGCAGAAGATATTTTCAAGCAGCTAGCACGTGTCCCCCTCCTGGTGCCACTGTGGCCGCACTTCACACGCAAAAATCAAGATCGCAAAGGGGAAAATTCCCTTGAAACTGGAAGCACGCGCACGCAGCGTCTCAGCGCCCTAACAAGCGCCAGTATATACAATGTACGTTTTATTTACACGGTACCGCTCCGCGCCCCACTCAGGTTCGCGCATTCCGGTCGAACGCGCTTCTTTCCATCTTCTGTACATCCGATTTCAGCCTTTCGTCCTAACCAAGTAAAACGTGTACGTAGGTAGGTACCTCGTTCCCTACAATCTTTCACACGCAAACGTTTACGATATTCTTTTCGCCGGCTTATCTCGCTTTCTCCTTGCCGCGTAGTCCAATTTCTTTCTACGTCTATACGACGCTTCTTTCATTCGAATTTCGCAAGCGTCTCGTTTCTTTCTTTTTCTTTACCAGAAATCCATGCAACGTCCAGCTTCGTCGAACGTTGCTAGTTACGTTTCTGCTTAATAGTAATTCCACATTGACGATGCGAGTTTCTTTAATCCAAAGATTCATGGTTTATTCGATATAGTTTCCGTTTCCTCCTTATTCCACATCGGACAGCGTTTGCTATCTACGCGGTTGGTCGGTAACGTTCTAATAAAATTTCCAACAAGTTATTTCGCCATCAGCATTCTGCACGATGTTTCCATTGACAGCTCCTCTGTCCTTTCGCGTATCAATTCGTTTCCGTTTGCACGTGTCGTACAAACAAAGACTCTGCCTTCTACTCTTTTAAATCCTTCGATTTCAACGAAAATTCGTTGGAAAATTCGTTGGAACTTTATTAATTGCAACCGTAGCTCGCTGAACGTCGCGTCGCTTAAAAAACGTATCGAACGTGGTTAAACTTCTGAAAATTCAGCGGTACGTTGCAGCAAGGATATAAGAAGGAAAAAGATAGAAGAGAAAGAGAAAACCGATGCTCTTTTCAAAGGTACATAGTAGACTGAACGTTACCTTTCACTTGTTCTGCGTATCCGAACACGAACGCGCGTGTACTCTGAGGCACCTTTTCAAATCGTACGTTCTCCACGCCCGTGAAATATCCGCACGAAGATGAATTTTATTTAACCTGTCCGACGATTCGCGCGACGTTGATACAACACGAATCGCCTTAACGTCGAAGACGAAGCTACCGAACACGATGATCGATTTCCGAGAAATCGATCGTTTCCTTGACGGGTGCGCGTGATCCCACGGCGAGTTAACCAGCGTTTTCCACGTTTAGTTCACCTGTTTTGCTTCACCTGGCAAACTTGGCCGCCGCCGCCTTTCGACTCCACCGTTGCACGCGATTCGATCGTTTCGACGGATTTCGATCGCGTTTAGCGCGCTGCGCCGATTCTTAATGAAAAAAACCTCGTGGTCGACGGTTTTCACAACTTTGTCTGACGCGTGCTATCCCATAGGAGGCAGCTCGTTCGAGCAGCGACGTAGTACTTGGCGTGAAGCCTCGGGTGAGACGCCAGGTGGGTACCGGGAACGATCGTCTCCTCTCTCTTGTCCGCGCCTGGCTCGCCCCACCAGCAAGCTACGGCCAAGGTTTACGGCGAACAAGAGGATTCTTAATCCTTTCAGACCCGCAACGAAGGTCGAGGCGCCTCTGCAGGGTTCGACGATCTTTACCAGGTGACTCGCGGCGCTTGGATCTCTGCTTTATCGATCCATTCGTTTATGATCTTTTCGATCGACTAAAGATCAGCGACGACCGAGACGACAAAGACTAGCAACGACTAGTTAAACGAGTAACTATCGCGTTAACATACCGCGATCGTCACGAACGTGCTCGCATCATTCAGTCCGGCTCCAACGTTCGGCTAGCCGTGAACGGTTCGGTGTAACCAGATTCGAGTTCAAACGTTCATCGAACCACGCTAATACCACTAACGATCCTTTTTATCTTTGCCTTCCTTTCCATTAAACTTTAACCAACGCGTGTTCCACCTTTCTCTATTTAATAATTTTAATCTTAATAAGTTCGAATACCTATTTATACGCGTAAAAATATATCGAGCGATAGCGATTTGCTCCGAAAACCATCAATTAATCGAATAAAGAGCAAACGTAATCTAAATAACAAAAAGTCTATTGCTACAAGTTGAAGGAACGAAACAAACTAATTTTAACGTTCTTAACGACACGTACGAGAGCGGAGTAATTTTTTGAAAAATTTCATTTTACGCACTGTAGAATTTTATATGGGAATGTTCGCGGAAAGTTTTTCTTTTTCTTTCCTTTTTCTTTTTATAAACATCGAAACCTATAAAGTCACAGTATAGAACTACGTAATATTTTTGTCATCTTTGTACGAAGGACCGGTTAGTTTCCAAGATAAAAGCTTGCTTACTTCCAGTCGAGCAGTCGAGCCGGCGTTTCTGTAACACACAAAGAGAACACGCAAAAGTTTAAGTCAAACTTAAAGGGACGCTTATACGTGAAAAATGTCTATCAGTGAAAAAATTGTTTCTAGAAGGTAATACTTTTTGGATATTCGTTAAATTCTACGTATTTCGAAATAATCTATGTTACAGAGTATACAGATTCACATTTTAGAAACATGTAAACGCACGTAATACTCACGTCGCTTTTGTACGCAGTCTCGTTTACGTTCTTGGTCTGCATCGTCTGAAATATCGAACAAACTCGTTAATATAATTTTACGTATAGTACAAGCCTTTTTGAAAAAAAAAGACAGAGTTTAGTAATGCGGTGTATTAGCGCGTGACGCTGATCGTGAAAGATACCGAACGCGTGGCCTGCTATTCTTTTTAATCGTTTAATTCACGTATGTATGTACTGTATGTATGCATCGTATATATTTATAGTTCGTTCGTTCGTTATTGCTACTAAATTTCCTATTCGTTTCTTCGTCGTATTCGTTGCCTTCGATTTCAGATTTTAGAATAGCAATCAGTCGTGATATACGTCCATACATGTACATATTTCTGATTAACGAGTCATCTTTTTCTACTGAGCACGCCTTAAAAAGGCAGTACGACGTAAAAAATACTTTGCGTATTACAGACGCGTGTTAAAACGTTCTTAAAGAGCAGATCTATGTACCCGTCCCATAATTACGCTACGAACCGACTCGATACTTGTTCGTTTGAAACTACACAATATACGTTGGCAACAGTGTCGAGCCGCCGATACGTACTTTCCATGAATGAGCGAGCACGGCGTCCATGAATCACTTGGATGCGACGCGACGCGACCATCGAATACTCTCTCACGAATAAACAAGACTACCGATCTGAAATCGGTACAAGTTCCCTTAGGTTCCGTGACCCGAAGCTATTAAGCGGTCGGGCATTTTCTCACGAGATACCTCGGTCTAATTATATGTCTAGGTTGCTCCTGTAATCTACGGGTTTGTTGCTAAATACGCGCCTGTCCCGATGGGGTCCAAGGAAAACGGAGCCTAATCTTTACGTCCTGGTACTCGATACTTGGCTCCTCGAACTGCCGTTTGCTGCCGTTTGCCGCTGTTTTCTGCCGCTGTTTTCTGCCGCTGTTTTCTGTCGCTTCCTGCCGTACGAACATCCACGTAACACGTATACACATACGTCGAACGAACGAACCGATCGAAAGAAATTTTTTCGTCTTCCGAGCGACCGCCACGTTCTTACTATTAAAGATAAATATTATTTCGAAGCACAACCTATTTTACGATGAATTTCTATTTTCAATCGCACGGAACCTCCAATTACGGAATATATAGGAATGGAATTTGCAATTTTATCACCGCGATGTCACCGCAAAATCATTTCTTACTTCGCAAAGAAATATTATTATTCCGAAGATTTCAAAGTTCCAATCTCTTGGGAAAGTTCGTTTAAAGAGGCGGATCCAACTACGATTTAAAGGTTCGTTAAAAGTTAAATTAAAGCGAAACGACGTTACAGCGACGTACTTTTCCATCGAGAGAGTAATATTATGTATCGAAGGGTTACGTTAAATATACATTGCATAACGCTTAGAAAAACTAACTTTGTAGAGTAACAGGTGCGTTCTTTACTTCTGGCATCGTCTTAAATCGACTAACTTTTACGTATTGAAACGTATTACACTCTGCATAGTCTATGAAAAGAAAAGAGGCTCGAACGCATAGGTATGCGGGAACGCTAAAGCGGATACACGTTCGATAATCGGTGGAATTGGTCGAACCCGTGTTGCTCTTGACAGGATATTCCCCATCAACTTCCAACTGGACCGATCCAAGTCCTTCCTTTTCGTGGCAAAAAAATTTTAACGATCGCCTCGATAATTTCGATCGAACTCTACCGTTTGGCCGCCGCCAACTTAAATAGCGCGGCAGACGTTCGTTTAAAATCTGGTAATTGACGTTGAGTCGTCCCCGACTGGATAATTAGCATTTCAAATTTTCGACTATTCACGGTGATTCGGAAATCATCGATAATGCCAGACTCGCTCGGTCTTTTTCGCTTGGTTTCTGGCCCGATTTCGTGCCACTGCCGAATGATCGCCCTCCGATGATCGATCCTAGAGATCACACGTAGAGATCACAGACAATCGGGGCTTTCAACCTCGAATCCTTGATCGTGCGATTGCCTTCGGACCAAGCTACGACAAATTAAACGCGTTGCTCGGAATCGAGGAACTATCTTTTGCGAAATATCGAAGATATCTTTTGTCAAACACGTTTCTCGATACATAGTTACGCTATTGATTCTCGTAAGATTAGTTTCTTTCGAGAGGAATAAAAGAGGGCAGACGTACTTTCTGCGATTTCGTTGTCATCGATAAATAACTATGGACACCACGAATTAGAAAATACTAGATTCAGTGATTCTCGTTTCGGTTAGTGGCAACTCGTCCATCGAGTTTCGACCTCTCGAGGCCGCGTCTGTGCCTGGAATTATAATTTCGCTTGGAATGAAAATTCTCGGAAGAATCCCCGAGGCATTCCACAGTCGTCAATCGAGGATGTGCGATACGATCTACGATAAGGAAGCGCACGGTCCGACTTGTCTGACAATTTTTTCTTTCGATACATGCACGTACTTGCGCGTATTCGAAATTTTTATTTCTTCTCAGCAAAAATACATCTTCGTCGAATATCCTTTGCACGTAATTTCCGACTATCGTCAAATCCAGCCAAAGTAACCTTTTTATTCGGTTGCTGTTCGTATTCTCGTACTATTGTACGTAACGTAAATGTCGACGCTATCTATATAAAAGTGCTACTATTCGCTATATCGTATACGCTATTGTATAGGTTCGCTTGTAGCGTAGTTGAATTAAAAGTTGAATCGAAACGAAGAAGGAACGGCGGAGAAAGCGTAGTACATAAATACATGGCCGTACAGTGAATTTGGAGTTGGAAATTGGGCAAAAGACAGGAAGTAGGAGGAGTCATACGGCGCATCGTGCAATTACGTATGTAGGTACATACTTGTGTACGCAAAAAAGTGTATGATAAATTCAATGGAGTATGTACAGCAGCCGAAAACCGCTTGAATTATCGAGAAATAAAAAAAAAAGAGAGAGAGAGAGAGAGCAAGGATGCTTAACAGCGACGGCTAACGCAGGAAAAAGAGATACAAAGGGAAACGAGTAGGCGATCCACATTCCCCGGTGTAAAACAAAAGGGTGAAACGAAAAGTAGGTAACAAGGAAAGGACGATAAAAAAGAGAGAGAGAGAGAGAGAGAGAAACGAGCTAAATAAAATTTCGTTTAAAATCGTCAAGAACGGACGACATGTAAATATTATGCACGTTTACGAATCGAATAAACAACGTTAAAGTATCTAACAATCCGTAAGATGATAACGTATTCTTATGCGATATTTGCTTCGCGATATGTATGTAGCATGTATCGAGACCTTTAAATCCAATAACGTAACCTTGTATGCGGAAGGATTGATCGCGCGTGGATTATCCGTGTTACGGATTATCCCATTTTTCCCTCTGTCGAAGATAGAACGTTGCTCCTTTTCCATCGTAATACAGAGAAAATTCTATTCGGCGAGAAATTTTCTGTTACGACACAACGCTGCATACCCGTACGCTTGCCAGTATTTCTTCCCATTTCTCTAACTTTTTCTAACTGTATAAATCAAAATGATAAACGTGGTGTAACAGTGACGATACGTATGTGCACGTAACGATGACTGTACTGTAATCGCTAAACTACCGATGAAATCATTCTTTCGTTTTTATATTTCCATGTTACCGAATATCACTGCGTCGTACTTGGGTCGTATCGAACACTCGTTTCGTAAAAAGAAATTTTAACTATCGATTTAAAGGACGGTGGTAAATTAAAAAAATTGACTGAGGTCATTGTATGGCGTCTAAAAGATCTTTGACCTTTGCCGTTTCTCATAAAAATCTAGCGCTTGAGAGGAAAGAAGACAAAAAAGAACGGCGAACAGCATACGTAACATCCTGCACAGATTCGGATCTTTACGTTTAATACTGCTCGCCAATTTTAATTTAGAAACGAATTACTCGGTAATCGAGTTACGAGAGACGTTCGACGATTTAACATATTATTTTTAATCCACCTTGAATCCGTGTGGTCTACTCGTTAACTCGATGATTTTCTGTTTTTCTTTTCTTATTTTTTGCAATTAAATAATATCGGAAAGACAAGCGTCAAAAGAGAAAGTGCATTTTAATTCGGAGCAAGTTCAAGTTTTGCTTCTTTCGTAAAGAGAATAATATATCTTATACACCCGTGATACATACCTCGTGAATTTACGCTAATTGGACGCGTAACAGATTCATAACGGAATTAAGGCGATTACAGGAAGTAATTAAAAGCTATCCTTGAAAGTCATTCTGCTTAATCCATTAATTACGAATACATCGTTAGCGATCGCGTGAAACTATAAGCTTATTGACTTAAACGCGTGTATTCCGAAGAAACGAATAATGAAATCGATGATTTTTCTTCTTTTTTTTTTTTTTTTTTTTTTTTTGCAGCAGCAGCAGCAAGCTCTATACAAAGACATGGTACGAATAAAAACAATTTTAAAAGAGAAAGAAATAGGAACCGATTTTTTTGGAAAATGTTTCACCGACCATCTACTAGTCGGTAAGTGAAAAAGGTGAAAGTATATCGATTTACAAATAAATAAATTTACCTAGTTCGATACATTTTTCCCCGTTTACTTACTCTCCCTCCGAATCTGTAAAGATAGTAAACGCTCAAACGATTCACGGTATTCCAGTGATAATTCCCTTTCGGCTTGGTGAGTTCTTTCGAAAGAGTCGAGTATAAAAATATGCAACTTTTATTATTACCGACGTTGTATCAGCCAATTTTGACTATAGCTATCGCATCTTAATGTCGTTTAATTAATTTTCCTTGAAAACGACACGATTCCTTGCTTGATAATATCTTGCTCGTTTCGTTCACGCTAAACAGCTGTTCCCTTAACTTTGCAAGATTTTAAACAACCGCCGAGAGAGTAAAATAACTCGACTAGCCGTAACACCCTGCTGCTGATTCGCTCTAAATTAAAAATTTCTCTCCCTCTTCAGAGCCACCCTCCTTCGATCCAGTATACTCGATAACTCGCTGATAAACCATCTACCAGGACGATATAACACAAATCGAGTTAGTTATTTATTAGTTGTTTATATAGTTGGAGGAATATCCTTCGATAAAATCAGTCGATCGATTGCATCGTGCTTTTCGATAGATAGAAGGTACGAAAAGATATCGATACTCGGCGAGCTTTCTTTTTTTTTTTTTTCATTTTTGATCGCTTCTATCAACCTGTTGGATGCAAGTTATCCACTAATTTATTTCAAGTATCGTTTCGAATATCAGCAATAAAAATCCGAAGCGAATTCTACTCTTCGTTCAAGCTCAACGATATTTTCTCGACGCTGGCTATGCCAATAATACTACTCCAAAATCTTGAAACTAGCTCCTTGATTACAAGCAATTAGACGCGAACAGCGGCATTGTCCTCTTGAAAAATTATCCTCTCGCGTTGCTTTCGTTTCGGTTATAACTGGCAATAATTATTCGCCTTGTAACATCGCCGGATATCCTATAGCGGCCAATTTACCCTTTGCAAAAACAATTTCACTTTTCACTTTCTCGGCGATATCGAAGAAATAACGCAGAAAACGTGTTTGAGTTTAGAATTGTACGCACGTAATATAAACTGTACTTACGTACTACCAAACAGTCATCTTTTTCTTTATAAAGATGTATTTATATGAAATTTACATTAATTTACGACGAACAAGCGACCCAAGTTCGTCAAGCGTTTTCAAGCGTTAACGGACATCTATAATTTATCCTTATAATATAAATTAAAAGTACTTACAAGTACGCAACAACTAGACGAATTAATTAAATGGAACGAACATTTGAACATGCCACCAACATCGTGTGTATTATTCGTAGCATTCAGAGTTATTCGCGTAACGCGTAAATGTTTTTATCTCGGTTCAACTCGCACGAACTTTGTATACGATAGATGAACACAAGCTCCGTATGTAGAATTTCCGAACTATGTTTAAAGCTTGTGTCAGCAAATAAAATACGAATAACAATAGCAATCCGTATTAGTCGATTTTAAATTGACTTGGAATTTCACTAAAATTGCTACGATCGAAACAAACGATTATAACATACATACTTATATCGATTTTCCACAGCTACGTAACTAGTTAAATATCGTATACCTTGTGCATTGAAATATAGAATAGTACACGAGATAGATAGATAGATAAATACAGAGAGATACAGAGAGAGAGAAAGAGAGAGAGAGAGAGAGAGAATGTATAACTTGTAGAAACAATAATTTAGTTTCGTAGAAATACCTACAAAACGCTTTACGCAACTCGAAGGAAGCTATAGTCTCAAAGCAAACGGACAAAATTAAATCGTATTATATGCGGTGGCAAAATGTAACTATCCCGTTATTCATTTGTATACAAAACGCTCTGTCTCGGTCTCGTTCGAACAAAGACTCGAATAATTTTCAGTTTTTCCGATTCGAAGAAAATATCTAGATAATTCAAACTTTGTAAAACGCTTTGTAAAACTAACCTTCCGTTTTAACAAGCTTTTAGTACAGCGAATTATATCGTAGATTCACGAGTATAAGAGGAGTATGTAACTTCGTAACGAGTAGGATCGTTTAACGGAGCGATAGACCTGTATGATTACAGAACGCGTAAGAATCATCGAGCCAAATACACGAGTACATGCTCCGTAGATCACATGGCGGTAATAACGGGAATACGGTAAGAATTGCATAAATCGCAAGTGGAAGAAGCAAAAAAGCAAAAAAGGTTTCCAAGGTCTTTCGTTGCGCTTACCTGGCCAACAAAAGGGTCGCTGTTTTCGTCTAGATTCGCCTCACCGATATCTTTGGCACCTCTCGTACTTATCAACATTCATCGTTTTTCACTGTACAACGCAAATTTCACACTTATTTTTTATACAAATATACGAAATAACCACGTAACCATGTCGTTCGTTTATACATGACAAAGTGCCGTTATAAAAATATGTATATATATACGAAATACCGTTCTAGGAACAAAAGGATACGTACACATAGAAGGAAATAATTACGGACTAATTACGTAATTAGCTTTTATCGCGTGCAACAACAATTTTCATCCGATAATTTCGGATATGTTAATACGCGGTTAATTTACATACGTATCGCGTTTGCATAGCAAACTGACGCGACAATATCTATCATCGCGGCAATATGTTGTTAATTCTTCGATAACCTTCTCTCCTTGTTCGATCGTTGATCGTTTGTCACAGTTTTATACGAACGCGCGTTTCTGCTCCCCTCTTTTAGGAGCCGAGCAACTTTAACGATCTTGTCGTATCACGTTTCGAAACGAATATCGTTCCGTGCCGCTCCAACTTGACGAATTATCACGAAATCGTTCACCGTTGTCAGACAGTCGGATTTTATCGGTCGGATCGTCGATCGATCGTTGGTCGAGTCCGATTGATCAACACGAATCGAAAGGAGGGAATTGGATAAAAGCGAACGTTCGTCCGGCAAGTTGACGACGACGACGACGACGACGACGACAAGAGGAAAGAAGAGAGCGGTGTCGTGGAACGATCGCGGATCGATCAGGGGAAAATGGATTTATCGAACGAGATCGAGAGGTACGTCGCGTCGAGGGCACGCGTTGTCACGAACTGACTAAGAAACGGCCTCTGCGAGAAAAGAACGGAAACCTCGCCGCGCGGCTTTAGGTTGAATTAACGCAAAGCCAGCTGATTGGTAGGTGCTCGCGAGCCGAGCATCTTCCGGCCTTTTCACGGAACCCTCTCGTCCTGCGTCCTTAACGAACGTAAACACACCTGTCGGATTTGCTGCTGTCGGTAGCCAGGTTAGCGTTCCACCGCTCCATCGTTCCACCTTGTCCGGAGGTGACCATCGTTACGATCGTAAAATATATATTTAAACGAGTAGTTTTGTTTTACTTTATTTCGTATCGAAAATTGCGTGCAAGGATATTCGTTAGGATATTAACGTGTAACGCTGTTTTTAGAGGCTAAAGGTATGCAAAGGAGCATGGTTCCTCGTCGGCTTACATATATAGCAACGCAACCCAGTCCGACGCGACTCGCGACGTCGAAAACGCTCGGGATTGGAAGAGGAACTCGTTGCCTCGGCCGGTGAAGAAAAGCGCAAAGCGCTCGATTAATTGGTCGCAGGTTGTATCGAGAAAGATTAACGCCGAGCGGGGAAGGAAATAAGCGGTGGGGGATGACGGACGAGGGACGATAGGAGAGGAAAGGGGTTTCTAAGGGAAGATGGAAAAGACAAGGGGGTGGATGTGGCTGCGCGCATGTGCGTGCTCGACCCGAGCACTTGTTACCGGTGGCTCAGTCTCGGCTCGTCCGGGCTGAAGGCAACACGGTTGCGCAAATCATCGTCACGCGAACGATCCGAGCCCCGGGAGACGTTCTAAAGATAGAAAACTGGAACCGTGACCACGAGAACGTGTTGGAAAATCGCGATAGGTCCTTGGAAGCCGCGTTGGAAACCGCGAATGAACGGCTCCGCCGACAGCAGTCGCGCCTGCTCGGAACGAAGAACGCACGTACAGACACACGCGGAACGAAAACTTGCTCCTCTGGGAAAAGGATGCGTCGCTGAAGATACTGGCGCGCGCTAACCATATATCCTCTCGGCTCTCTCTTCCTTCGACCGGAACGAGGAAGAGGGAACAGAATGCAGAAGCTGCGCTCCGCTGACCAACGAGCCAGGACCTATTTAAAACAAGGGAAGGACGATCGTAGCTCGTGGCTTGTAAATCGTGCGAATCGATTCGGTTGACGGTTCGTCGGGGATCAGAGAAACCGTGTTTCATCCATCCACCAGGTGATTCTTCCGCGCTTCTCTGTTTCCTCCGTTTACCCTTACTCTGAGGAGAGAGGAAATTGAACGGTGGACGATGCTTTCCTAAAAAGCACACCGACTACGATCTTTCGTCGCTCTATCGTTTCTTTCCTTTCCCTTCCTTTCCTTTCCTTTCCTTTCCTTTCCTTTCCTTTCCTCTCCTTCCTGGCACCGTCCTGCGAGAGAAACTGTCTCAAGAATTGATATTCGTGCGAAAACGCTTGACACGGTGCCGGTGCTCAGCATCACACTGATTTCTCTACTTTCTTCTTTTCCAGTCCTCGAGATACTTTTACACCGAGCTTCTCGTCCCAAACCAAACGGAGATGTACTTATCGTCAGTATCTTAGGAGTGAAACTTTATAGTATACGCGTTCGTGCACCGGTGATCGTCAAAAATATTTCTAGTTAACGTATACGTCGATTCGATGGTCTTCCAATGCCCAGAGAAAAGTTAGTAAATGTAAGTAAAAACTGTTTCTGTACATTGTTCCGGTACACTGTGCAAGTATCCGGCCACTTGCTTATTTTTCCACGACACGAGTAATTTAGTCATAAAATAAGAAAATCACGTCACGGATAAAAGAAAATCTCGACTGATTTTATCCATTGCTGTTACTACGGTTATCGTAGGAAGATTGTAGGTGGATCTGTAAAAGTAAATATGTATGTACGTTACGGTAATAGTTGGCAGGTAGTTGGTAGTTGCGCGACAATCGTTCGACTCGTTGCAGTCCACCGTTTGACAAGCTTGATATCTTCCAGTTGTTTCGTTTCTAATCTACAAAATAAATCCTGCTAAATCGCTAGACGGATTACTACGATCGATTCGGGCGGTAATTAAACGACAATTAAAACCGCCCATACGTTCGAACCATAATACGTATAGAATATCGACGTCTATGCGTTCATGGTAAATTTAAATGTACAAAGATGTACGGAAATGCGCAAGGTATGCATAGTATGCGAAGATATAACAAACGCATATTTAGAATAAACTACGTGCTATAATACAGAACGAATCTCCGCTTTTTCCTTTGCTCCGTTCGTTCGTTCCGATAAAAATATGCATTTGTATAAACATACGCGATCTAGTAACGCATGGTTGCGCTTTAATACGGAATTTATAGATAGGTACGCGTGTACGTGCTGCTTCTATCAATTAATTTCTACACTTTGCTGTGTAAAATAATCGACCAGATTTTTTCCTACAAATTGGTCAAAGCGACGACGAGTACTGCTTGTAAGCACCAACATCGTACTTTGTATTTCTTTCTCGATCGAGCGTGAAACAGAAGGAAACGATTTCATATTTATTTTCCCGTTTCCAAGTTTTTCCATGACGCTCTTGTTCCGTTATACTCGTTCGTCGTGTTTCGTAAACGTTAACTCGACGAATATCGGATCGATTGTTCGCTTCTCGACACCAAATATTTACGTTCTTTCTCCTCTTCTCGTGTCTTTGTTTACGCGCGAGGCAAAGTATCCTTCGTTACAAACTTTGCCGTCTTCCGATTATTCCTTCAAACATTTTTCCTTTTTCCTTCATTTTCACCTTCGTTATCGCTTCCTCCTCGAGTTTTACATTTTTCCATCGAGTAAGAGACTTTCGTTCCCCTTCCTCTCCCAATTATTTCGCGTCGGTTCAACTCCGAATCAAAAACGAATCTCTTTAACAATTAAAACTACAAAGTTAACGGTCGAATGAGAATTTTTGTATCTTCGTTAGTTTCTGCTACGCTAAAGCTCGAGTCTTTGGTCTCGTTCAAGCAATTCGATAATTACACGTTGATCGATACTTTCCACCACATTTACTTATTTATTAGGCTAGTTGATAGATATATTCTATCAGGAGTGATAATTATTTCTTAATCCTTTTTTTACATATTTTTATGAACATCGAACGAGACGGATGATATCGGCGAAAAGTCAGTTTGCTCGAAGAGTAATATCCACTTGGACTAGAAAGTTTCAGGTAGAAAATTATAAAATTTTTACTATATATTCTCGTTAGATGAAAATAGAAAACATTTGTTTTTCCATTTTCTTAATTCTTCCAATGGACGATTAATTTTTAGATTCTCAGGCTCTCTGCGTACGTATAATTACCGATCGTACGTATTCGTCTCGACATCGCGTCGTATCGGTACGTTTGCGACGAAACGAGAACTCCTTGAAATCCGGTAAAAACCGGATATAATAAATCTCGCATCGAAATCAAATATTTCACTGTATTGGCGATATACGACTCTCTCTTCTACTTACAGCTTGACGATCGGGAAACCGAAATCCTCGCGCTTAAATCTCCATTCGCGCTTAGCAACGTCCACCGTCTCCCCTTTTCCGCCAAACGAATCGTTACCACTTATCAAGCAAGTTGTTCTAATTACAGTATTCCGCGGCGGTCGTTCTGCTAGAATATTTCGACGAAGCATCGTTGCGTTCGATGCAGCCGGAGAAAAGACTCGAAAGAACCGTGATTCGTTGTTACTTGGTGATTCGTCTTGACATTCGCAGAAGATAAAGCATATTGGAGAGGAGAAGGAGGAGGAGGAGGAGGAGGAGGAGGAACGAGTTTCCCGTTTTTCACGTGTATCTTAAATGAACTTTAAATGAAAAATTATCAACAACGAAGACCAGCAGGGGGACGAATGGATTTGAACTTTTCGCTTAAACGTAACAGTTTCGATTTCGACGACGACGACGACGACGACGACGACGACGACGACGGCTACGGTAACTTCGAATGGGACGCCAGCGATCGAACGACACGTTGCATCGTATCGATTATTCGTAAAGCGGTAACCAAGTGGTGAGAAGCGAGGGATTATAAATGACTAGCCTTTTTCTTAATACGTTAAATCCTTCGGGGAAAAAATCCAGTGAAACGCTTCAACGCGAGTGATTCGATGAAACCGTGGGAAACCAGCTGATTGCCCGCCGCTTGATTAAAGTTTGCTCGTCCGTTTTTCGGCCGGATTGATTCCGATGCGGTGTCCGTAGATTCCATGGTCGAAGCGAGTCGAAGATCAACGAAGCTTCGTACAGGGTTGAAGATTTTTCCCGCTCGATCCGGCCACATCTACTAATCGTTCCCCAAGGTAAAACTCTATTCCCGAGGAAGAAAGGAACAGATCACCGATACTCGACATGGGCTGCGAACTCAGCAAATTGGCCACACCGAATCAACCTATCACGGACCCACGGCTTCCGTTAACAGCGAAACAGAAATTTACGGTTATGGCCAGTTGGAAAGCGGTCTCCAGAAAGCTAGAAACGACCGGTGTCTTTATGCTCATGAGGTTTGTAACCCCATTAATGCTACGTATTAAACGTAAGAAAAGTTCTATAAAAATTACGTATCACTAGGGTGTGCATTAAGTACACGATGTCACTGGAATCCAGAGATAGAAGAAAGGGTACGTGGCTCTGTAATATAATTAATAACGTAACGTGTGATATAATTAATCGCGAGAAATAAATAAGAAATAAAACCATGCTGTTGAAAGGTAGGCGTTTTTTCGAAAGACTTTGTACGATGACTGAAACGACGAAAGCGATGCTATTCGTCAATTTCGTTTCTCCATTGTTACAAACGTCCTATCGTCGTGTTTAATATCGAGTCGAACGTTCAAAACGCATCGTTAAAAAACTGAAATCGGTCGGTTCTTAGTTTCGTTGTCGCTAAAATTTTCCACGTTTATCGTTAGCCGGCGATAACGACCCAACAGTTGTCAAAATTTCGTCCGTTCGAACTGTTATATCGCTTTAACGGGAGACGAGGATTCACCGACTACCTACAATTTCCTTAAGAGGTGGCCGATAAAGTAAAGATCCGGTATCGTACGATTGCGATATCCGAGAAACTCGCCACCCCTTTAGAGCTTAGTCTTATCTATATCTTTTCCCCCATTTGCGATATCCGTACTTGTACGCGATATCGTTAAAGGTGGATAAAGCTAACGGTTACGGACGAATTAACCTTTTCTCGAGAGATCGTATATTATAAAAGACAATGAGATACCATCGACGATACAATCGTTCTTGTTAACTTTTTCTAACCCAAGGAAATTAATCCTATTAATCCGGCAAACTATTATACGGTTTCGATTCTATGGTTACTCGATGGATCGCGTAATAAAATTCCCGTTCTAAGGAGATTTTATATTTTTATTAAGAGAATTACGCAAGTCGATAATTTATTTCATACTACCGCGTCAAACGCACATTTCCAAACAGCGCATGTTCTTCCACATTCGTTACAATCTTTCTTTGTATCTTTCCTGAGATCACAGACACGTATTATAAATATCACTAGTATATCGTGTTTTCTACCGTCTAAAATGTCCAAACAACGCTCGGATCGATAGGTTTCGAGTAATAAAAACATTTGGATAACAGAATTTACGTACACCGAAATAACACCCGTTTCGAACCAACTTGCAACTTTATAAGCGTACGAATCATATTCGAAACGTTTCCAATTTCCGCGGTAGCAGGATAATACTTGGCTCCGAAATTCCTTTTATCGTAGAGGAAACAAATCAAGGACATTCTGGACATACGATATATTCATCGTGAAAGCGTGCCATATCCATCGAATTGGAAAAAAGGAATTCGATAGAGAATTTGAAATAAATAAACGGAAATAGAAGAAAAAACTATGCACCCAGTTAATAAAATAACGGGACACGAAACGAGGCCTTTGCAGATAATTAAATTGGATAATTAACTACCTCGTCTGCTTTTTCTTTCTTTTTTCTTTTTTTCTTTTTTTCACCGTTCGTCCACGGATACTAGATTTTAGCCCCGGTTTCTTCTCCGTCAAACGCACGTAATTTCCCTTCGTTTGTCTTTATATGTCGGCTTCTGACCCTTTTCACCGTTCGTGAAACAACGATAGATTTCTAGATATTGGCCTATAATAACCGAGGGTAGAATTCAATTTTCGAAAAATGACTCTAAATGAGACAGTATTTTTGTTTAAACGCGAAATGTTAACCTTGACGTTTGCATATTAATTACAGGCGAGTCGCAAGTAGTAAATTGTCGATACGATCGTTATACGTTGCTTTTCCAGCGCTCGTTTTCCTCGCATCTCTACCTATCTCTACTATGTTCGCGATATAGATAACGTCTTGCCATTTCCTCCTACAAAGTAATAAATTCCGCGTATAAAAATATCAACGATCGATCTTGCTGTTCCAAGAGTGTCGTGCGCTTTACTATTCGAATAATAACCTCTCAACTTTTCGAGTAATACGAATATGTCGTTTATCAGACGCTATAGCGAAGGAGATTATACGGGAAAAATGTAAATACGTAATTAGTCTGTTCGTAAAGCGTCGGTTCCTTCTACTTATGTATTCGCCGGGAAAATTTTAAAGAATCGAAACTAGAGATTTCAAGCAACGATCGGACGGTAAGATGATCCAGCGTGAAAAAGAGTAACAAGCTATTCGTTATTTATTCGTATTACGACGTAGTTACGAGTTAGATATACTTCGTATTATATGGTTATATAGCTATAATTCGATCGATGAAATTCTCTAAAACATAATAAATACGCGTAAATCTTTCATTCGGATTCGTGTGGATCATCGTGCTATCCTTTTGCCTCTTTCGCGGCAAATAGAAGAGAAAGATGGCATCTCGAAAGATGGCAAAATAAATTTCGACCAAAATATACGTACGCGTATAGATTTTAAGAGAAACTAATGCAAAGTGTAAGAGAATGCACGTTCACCGAACACGCAAGACTGTTCGTTGGCGATCAACGTGTTAAAGAAACGGACAAAATTGAAATTATATCGTAAGTTGTTAAATTATTTCGTAGATAACAAGCAGCTTCTCCGATGTTACACGCAGTTCTAAATAATTTCCTATACACGAACGGCGCTTATAAAAGTAAAATCGATAATCCAGGTAAGGGTTAGACCCGAAATCTCCGCTATAACACGTCATCCAATATTAGATTTTACCTATACTCGGTATTCCACTCTCGGTTCTCCTTTCTCGATCGATTTCGCTCTTAGGACGAAATTCACGTGCATCACTGCGACTCTACGTTTCAATCTACGACCCATTTAATTTCATTTTTCTTAAACTCGTATTTTTGCGAGACGCGTACGATTTCCATTTGCCAATTTATTCTTCGGTCGCGTCCTTGAAACGTTAACCAACCCCGAACGACAGACTTCGGAAAATGATCGAAACGCTTCGACAAAGGAGATTATCGGGGAAACAGGAAGGAGGACGGAGGACGGAATCGTATATTCGCGAAAAATCATCTTTACTCTTAACTCTGTTTCGAATACAAATTTTCATTTCATTAGTCGAACGTGAATTACATAGTCTTACGAAAGGATGGTGTCTCTTATGTCTTATCGAATTATTATATTTTACTGAAAAATGAAAAGCCTCCTTCCTCCGTTCATCGTTTGTATCGAAAATACCCGTTAAAAGAGGAAAAAAGAAAATATCAAAGATAGTTGGAAATTATAAATTAACGAAACCAGAGCAATATTATCATCTATTCGACGAATGTTTCGGAGTCGAACGAAATGTAACGCGAATAACGGCTATCGATTATTTAATAATTCAAGGTAGCGAATAATAATTTTACTTATCGAATAATCGATAATTGCGTTTAATATACATGTACACGTACAAGAGAAACAATCAGAGCGGATATAATCATCGAATGCTACGACCAACAGATTCTCGGTTAACTATGAAACGATTATGCCTACAACTATAATTTACCAGAGGTATCGTGATCAAATTACAATCTACACACTACATTTACTTTATCGTTTCGTCGTTTTCAGAATTACCACCAAACAATCTATTTACGATAGATTGTTCGCCGGTCTCCGTTCCGTGAAGATGAAAAATCCGAGTAGAAAAAAAAGCAAATACATATCTACAAAGGAGGATTTATAAGTTTAGTCGCCATCTAATTACGCTCTCCTCGCCGATGTCCGATATCGTTCGACGACGAATCATTCCATTATTCGCTGCTGCTCGTTTACTTGCTACCCTTTTAGCGTACACGCGTCCATCTCTTTCACTCCCTTTATTTTCTATCTTTATCTATCCACTTGTTACTGAATTGATGAGATTCCTGATATCGGTGCACTCTCGGCGTAATTAGAGCGTACGGGATATGCCTACAAAGGGCTACCCTGAAATAATTTATCGTGGACCGAGGAAAAAACCGCACAGATTCGACCCTCCGTGAACCAATAATCAACCACGGAGCAAAGTATAGAAGCGTGGAAAAATGATAGTCTGTATATTTTCCACTTGTATCTTTGCACAGATTTATCCCTCTTTCGAATTTTCCCGATTCCAAATCGAAACCGTGCTCCGTACGCTCTGACAAATATCACGCGATTCTTAATCGGAAAATAAATTATTGTCAGAGTATGTAATTAAATACATGTGAGATTCGTATTAAAAGTATGGTGGAATTTTTCGTCCCTCTATCTCTGGTATCGATGCGTCAAGGTATTCGTGAAACAGCAAACGTAACGAATGAACAGCGATTAACAACAACTTTTTTTTTTTTTTTTTGCTTTCTGTTTCTCAATGTTAACGAGCGTTCGAGGATTGAAGGTTCCGACGTGAAACGCAGGCGATCGTTGTTTCTCCCTCTCTATCCCAGCTGTTAACGAACAATGGACTTCCTCGTATTGGCATTTTCAGACTATTCGCGTGACCAAGCGCAGAAATAGTGCGTTCGTGTCTGTCATTTCTAGGCGAGTCGACGTGAAAACGAGTCTATCCCGTTTCTTCCTTTTTCCTCCATTCTCCCAGCTATTTTTCGTCCGCTTTCAAACCGATCGTTCGTCCCTCTCGTTCTTTTCATTTCGTTTCCTCCTTATCCCCCCCTCCCCCCTCCCCCCATCTTTCTTCGTCCATACGCTTTCTTGCTTTTTTTCAAACTTAACCCGACTCCATTCCTCCGACCATCTCTTTACCTCTGTCTCTTTATCGCGAAATTTTTCGCCTTTTTCTTTCTTTTCTTATTCTTTCTATTTCCTACTATTTCAATTGTCAAGCATCGCCGATCTTGTAATTGTCAACGAAACGAATTCGTCTTGAAACAAGTAGACGACGTTCCGTTCTATCGTACTTGCAGCTCTATCCAAATGAAAATGAAAGAGTAGCTGGAACGAGTGCCTAAATCGAGAAGCAAGGATTTCTTTTTATTCGTTACGATAAATAAATAAAACGAGAACTCCTCCGACAAAAGCGGACATTTTGAAATTGCAAAGCTCGATATCGTTTCGAATATAATCGAGCGCGTTATTAAAGAAGCTATCGTTTACGCGTCTTTACCGTCAACGTAGTTGACAAGTAATATGTACACGTAGAAACGAAATGTTTGCCCTTTTTCGTGATCGATAGCGCTCCAGTTGCTGGATACGATCCATTCTCCTTAACGACGGTAGATGATCTGCTTTCTTCGTTGGTGGAAAACCGAAAAAAGAGCGTCGCGTCGCATATATGCTGACTGAACTTACTCACTGGGTTACTCACAGATGCGACAAACGACGGTCGATAGCCGTTGGAAATTGACAATCGTCGGTTACCGGCGTATCAAAGCGTTTCTGACGCAGACAGAGGCAACCTTTTTATTATTTATTTTTACCTGCATCCTACGCATCGATATAGCTTGTTCCAGTATCGTTCTTCGTCGTCGTCGTCGTCGTCGTCGTCGTCGTCGTCGTCGTCGTCGTCGTCTTCCTTCCAATTTAATGATTTACTTTTCAAGTTAATCAAACCTCCTTCTTATTACTTACTCCATTCTTCGTCAATACGTCACCATATGCACACGATATTTACACCGATTTAATTCTTTAAGAATCGTTCGTTTCGTTCGTTAAATTGGCATGTAAGCTAATGAAACGTTGCGTCTCGAGCAATTCTCCTAGGGTGATCGTACACATCCGTATATACAGACTACGATATAACAAATTTGGCGGATCGATTACGAAACATCAAAGTCGATAATTACCTCTGAAAAGCTATTCGCGTCTCAAGGGCCTTATCAAAGTTCCTTACTATCGATTCCATTCGTTCCAGACACCAACACACATGGAACACGTACACGTACACGTACAATGTGCGTCTTTACGTTGCATCGCATCTCTACGAAGTTATGTATCATGTACAAAGTTGCATATTGCTATATAACGTTGCTACATAACGCAAAAAGCGACACTTGTAAAGTAGGTTATACGTATAATAGTGCTTTTATTTATATTATCGAAACCAAATCTCTAAGCCCGTTGCTCAACATCTTACGAGCCTGCTACAAAGTCGAAATTAAAAATTTTAACCGCTTAAGAACCGAAGCGAACTGAAAACGAAGCGCAACGCGTCGTTGGAGAGATAGGTTTGTGGTCGCGGTCGTCGCAGTCGTCGCGGAACGGCTAATTAAACGCGATTCGAATAAGACTCGAGACAGAAATACCTATTATAAGCATAGCAAGTAACGATCGTTTCTCGGATGTTTGTTCTTTCGTTACCTAATATACCGCGACACTCGTCTTGCCTAAAAAGATAAGCTTCGTCGGTCACAGATTTTAAAACGTTCGTATTAAACTTAGGGAACGAAGACTTTAGGGACCTTTTAACGTATACGTGTAAATAAAGTAGCCGTAGAAGAAGCGATCGAACGAAAAGTTTAACGCGATGGATAGCCGGAAGTCGTGCAAAGCCGAGAGGCACGAATAAAACACGAATAAACGAATGATAATCAAAATTAAAAACAATATCTGACACGAAAACGAGGAAACGGTCGCTAAAAAGCCAAACGAGTAAAGGAAGGAAACAAAGATAAAGTCTTATGGAACAACAGCGTTGCCTCGACCGTGTCACAGACAAAGTTTTACTTATAGTATCGCAAGTTTTACTTTCGGAGAAAGTACACAGGATATATCGTAAAAGCTCGTATCCCCTAAAGTCCAAGTACAAGATTTATGACGCCTACAGAATTCTAGAAAAACAAAGTACTTTTCCTTGTCATAGGTAAAAACGTTGAAACACGATTTTATTCGAATATAGAATAAAGTCGTACACAAAATGACGGTATAATTTTTATTTAAGAAAACTTATATTTAATACAACTTTGGACACTTTTTATAGAAATAGATAGCAGCTTATAAGGTATCTTTCCTCCTACCTCGATCTTCATCTCGTACTCAATTACGTGTCATAGTTTCGAAATTTTATGTTAAACACGTGCTCTTCTCTTCGCGTCTTTAAAAATATATTATTTATCACTAAAAAATAGGAAACGGTATAAAAATTGTGGTAAAGTGTCGCATAAGATACCAAGGAGATACCAAGTTTCGACTTTTTATAAGTTTACTCTCTCGTTTATTCGCAGGTTGTTCGAAGAAAACGAGGAATTGGTGCAAATGTTTTCGCGTTTTCTCGACTTGAAATCGAAAGAGGAGCGCTTCGATATGGTAGAATTGGGCAAACACGCGGAAAAAGTAATGGCTGCTCTGGACGAAGGTATCAGAGGACTCGACAATATGGATGATTTCCTCACCTGTCTTCATCAAGTCGGAGCCACGCATACAAAGATTCCTGACTTTAATCCACAGTACTTTTGGGTAAGCTCGTAAAAACTAATATACTTAATATTACCAACGAATGCTATCGTCGTTCGTTAAAGCGATAAAGCTACGCGATCAAAGATCGAATAAAACGTCTCGGTGTAGGCATCGAGATTTTGTTCAACGTTCAGTCGCTATACCACGGTTTCTCGTCAACGATAGTCGAATAAAAGTTCATCGATTTCCGGTTTTCTCGCGCCTCGAACGTCCCCTTCGTAGATTCGTTACGTTCTATCGTCGCTGCTGAAAATACGAGATACCTTTGTTTCATCGAAACAAAGTTGGACGGTAACACGTATACCGTGTGTGGTATACCATAGCGACGTTACACGTACCATATAACAGGCGGAATACTAAAAATTTTGTTTTCCTTCTCTTCTTCTCCTGAAAATTCTTCTCCCGACTCTGTTAGCGATTCCAAGCCGACCGTTCGCTTCCTCGTTAGGCTGCTTCGATCGAACACCGAACGAATCGCGAGCCTTCCACGTACTAAAGCATGGATCGAATAGTTTTCGAGTCTGATCGTGTCCGATCGAAAGGCTACGTTGCAACTTGTATGTAATACTTTGCACGATGTTTTTGATAATGTTATTATAGTTTGCAAAACTTTTGCATATATCGACTCGATCGATGGCGTTAAACGGACAACACACGGAAACGCGTGTAACTAGCATTTTATTCAAAATCGTCTACAAGTTACTAAACTTAGCATTCGTTAACAATTATAGGAACGTATATACGAAATGAAATGGGAGACAAACGATTAATTAGCTAAAAATAAATAATTCGTAAATGTTAAGAATTTTATTTCAACTTTGACCCATTTGACGTTTCTCTCTCTCTCTCTCTCTCTCTCTCTCCCCGCTCCCTCCTATTCCTCTCTCAATGAATTTTATTTTCAGAAAATCGAGCAACCATTCTTAGAAGCCGTGAAGCGAACTTTAGAAGATCGATACTCGGAGAACGTGGAGAGCACCTACAAAGTGACGATCAAATTCATCATCGAAACGTTAATCGACGGTTTCGACAAAGCTCAGAACGACAAAGCGCAAAGCGGCACTGCTAAATCCTAGTCGTCTTAGCCTTTTCGTTTGTAAGGAACAAAAATGATTTGCCGATTCGCTGATCGCTTTTTCTATCGGCAGTCGTAGTTTTCGAGAAGAAACCGAGGTTCGAAAGCAATGAGATCGATACCATCAATGAGAACGAATAAATCAGCCGATGGCGCGATCGTTCGTTTGTTCCAAAGTATGTATAAAAAAAGTATGTATGTTTCTCCGGATTCTCTGATCCGCGATGTGCGATCGGTACGATCGAACGTATTCGATGGAAGCGAGACAGAGATAAATCTTTGTGTAACTTTTTCTTTACAGAGGCACAAACGGATGGATGCCCTATGGGTTGTAGTTAGGTTTGAAATCTTTTTCCTTCGAGCAGGTCTCGGACATGGAAAATGCATAATTCGTAAGAAATGGCTATGATTATCGTATCTCGTTCATTCTCTTGACGGCCAAAGAAAACAGATAACGCGTTCTCGTTTAACGTTTCTGCAAACTTGCAAGTTAGCGGAAGAAAACTTTTCTCTGTTTAATTATTCGTATCGGTCGAACACGAGATCCCACAGTCTCCTCTCGCGATCATTCATATACACGTACGTATACTTGTATTATTATATACGTATATTGTTATATACGTATCGAGGACATAACGCGTACATGTTGTTTGAATACGATACGAAAGTTTCGGGATGAAATGGTTCGGGAGGTTGTAAAAGGGAGCAAAGATTCTACAAAAATAGCGTTACCTTATTATTCGATGGCCCCTCGCTTCGCCGCGCTATCGATTATGGAATTTCAGCCATGTATATATATATATATACATGGTACACACGTATCAAGGATCGTTTCAAACCGAATTGACTGCCAGCAATTACGATTAGCGGTTACTCACGTGCAAAAGTTTCTGCGAAATATTTATTCACGAAAACACCCGAGTACAGAAATCTGAAACTTAGCTCTGTCCAACTTGTACAAGTTAAAAAAAAAAAAAAAAAAGAAAGAGTAACGCAACCAGAAATGGACAATCGTCGATTTAGTTTGATCGTTTCCGTGACAGTTTTTGCGAACAATCTGAATAGTCGATGAATCACTCGATAACATAATTAATACAAGACAATATCCTTGTGCGAGAATTTTATTATCACCCAACTTTAGATTTTAAGTAAATCTAAATATCTCTCGAATATCATATATCTATATTCTATATTTTACGTCGTACATTATATACAATATTTTATATCTTATGAGTATAAAACATACTTTTTCCTTTATATATTAGATACAGAGTAACGAAATTATAATTTCTAGAAAAACGAGAAACCCTTGAACAAAGTTCTTTGCTCGTTAATGCACGTATTAGTCAGGGAGAAGGCAAAGATATTTTTTGCTATCGAATTACAGGATAAAGTTACGCGCTTTAAGAAACTCTAAGAAACAGGTGAAATGATAATTACCAGAAAATTGAAACATGGAAATTTAGCAGAATGAGAGTATACGTAATACTCGTATAACTTAACTTTAACTCGTATAAGTTAACGATGTTAAAAGCGAATAATTCAATTTCGGCAAGAAATAAGCTTTTAAGAAACGACGAAGTAACGTGATATTAACAAAAACATGATAATCTGAATGACGAACGCTCAAGGTATTACGATAAGAGTTGATTTTAACATTTTTATCGAAAATGATATAAAAAGATAGTTGTACACGGGCGATATATCCTAACCATCTCTATTTCTCATATCTTTATATCTTTACATCCTTCTCCTTCTTTCATAATTTTCTCTTTCCTTTAAACCTATTTATCCTCTTACAGCTGTATCGTACTTTGCTTGGCTTAAAAATTCATCGAAAAGGTTTACAACGGTTTAAAAGGTTTATAATTAAAGATAGCTCAAACGCATCTGAAACGATTTTTGGCTCTCGATAAACCCTCCATGACTGATACCAGAATAGTGGTTACCTTGAACCAATCCAAGTCGATCGTTGCTTTTATTTACGAGAACCTTGGATTACATAAATCACGTAGGACACGTTTCTATCGCTCGTGATACGAAATAGTCGCGACATGAGACCATATAACGAGAGAAATCATACGACACAGGACATGAGAAATTCCTTTCGGTCCAACGGAAAAATATATCTTTCTGTTAATTTATTTCGATCCATGATTCAATCAACTATGTGTGTAGATATAAAAAGGGAAAAGTAAAGGTAAAGGTAATTCGAAGTGGTAAGGTAATCACGGGTAAGAATATCAAGTTCAACCGGTTTCAATTACTTTCTGCGAATCTTTTGTTGCCCTTATACGTGTATATGCGAAAGTAAAGAAATTAACGTTACAGAGCGTATCGTCTCGAGACTTGGAATATAAATACGAATTATCGTAAAATGGAAGAAGCTTTGGTATTTGCGTACCACGAACCATATATTTCACATACGAGATATATACACGTACACACGTTCGATGGGGAATTGCGAATCGTGTTTCGTTATATCTGCCACAGCCATACACAGCTGTCGTTGATTCGTGTGTCGCAGAGCGTTTCAAAGTCGCCTCGTTACAAGCGACAGCAATATTGGAAAGTGCTACAACGGATAACAAAGAAATCGATAACCTGTATTCTCTGAAAGCACAGAATCCCATTAGGCCGCTCATAAGCGTAACAAGACGCAATGGCACACGTGTGCGTGCAAGATTATCGATAAGCGGTGCGATTGCAACTCGAGATTAGCTTTCCCAAAATCCGATCTATCGGACCATATTCGGCTGGTTTCGACGAACGAACCAGCAGAAGATCGATCGAATCGATGCCGTATGGAAATGCCGATAAATCGCTGTTAGAATGGACCAACCTTTTCAGATTAGATATATCATCGAAAATAATGATTACAATTATCGCGAAAACTATTGCTATGCTTGCGATCCAAAGTGTTGGCAAATAAATGACGTACTTTTACGTTTTTAGTCACTGCGGTTTTCAAAATAACGCGGTTCCAACTGTTGCTCCGATTATTCCACGCGTTTCTACCATACACGGTCTCTTTCTTTTCTTTTTTCTTTTCCTTTTTTTTTTTTTTTTTTTCCGAAACGCGTATTACACGGTGTTCCTAACCGCGATCGTAAGAAAATTCGATGCCTTATCGTTAATTTCACGATGTAGCTATTTCTATCGATGGGTTATAAAAATCGTCACCTGTAAAATTTCTCCACCGTACGAAACAACGTTTCGCTCTGTGTACACGTATATACTTACGTATATCTTTTACGTACGAGTTTAACTCGTGTCGATCGATTCTCGCCTTATCCCAATTAAGCTCGAAACTTCTAGCTTAAAGCGCATATTTTATTTATTAACAGTTTGAATTACGAATGTTCCATTACTTTCGTGAACAACTGTGGAACATGCGTTGATCGTCTTAAGACTTGTATTGTTCGCAACTCGGTAAACAAAGAGTAAGTAAATCGAGGCACACGATACAATACATGCGGTGTGTATAGTTACGATTGTTTGGAGCATCTATTTTCGAAATTAATCGAGACAGGTTACTGTACGTCGAAAACTCGTATATGTATTACATGGTAGAATAATATCGTACTATTATACGACCCCGCAATAACGTTGCACTTATCCCCCTATCGTGCATTACCATTTTACAAAATTACAAATTCTTAGTAGCTTTTGTGTAAAAAAAAAAAAATTGTATTCGTTAATGTACAATGTTAAAAGTTTAAAAATGCAATGTAACATTTAATCATACCGAAACAATGCAAAATATCTATTTAAAACAAACAAACAAACAAACAAACACACACACACACATGTAAAAGCGTACCGTACGTACCGTACCGCTTATTCTACATTTGCCTCTATAAATATTACACTATATTTTCTAATAACAAAATACGAAACAGATTAATTATTTCTATTCCTGAAGCAATAGTTAATTTTCTACGATTCACGTACAACGTGTAGAAACGCAAATTTGATAACTCTCAAGAGCGAACCATGCGAATTTAAAGAAAGCGAATTTACATTACGTCGATCGAAGGAACAAGTTAGAACGAGAGAATTGTAATACAAGTAAGTAGCAATGAATAAAAAATTCCCAATAAAACTCGACATCCAGAGATTGCAGATTTATATACCTATATAATATAATATGTGTATATGTAACGATAATATTATATTGTATACATATATTCATTTCTATACGAATAATTATTTTCTACGAATTCTCGATTACTTCGTTGTGCAAATTGTATTTATCTCGTAGAAAGTAATTCAACGGCCAAGCGTCATTGGTAGCG
This sequence comes from Bombus fervidus, assembly GCF_041682495.2. NCBI lineage: Eukaryota > Metazoa > Arthropoda > Insecta > Hymenoptera > Apidae > Bombus > Bombus fervidus. Next base: position 14,181,583 of record NC_091526.1, read on the forward strand.
AATTAACGATACCTTGAAAATTCTATAATCGATTGAGAAGCAAAATAAACATCAGTGTCTCCCCTACCCAACTCTCGCCTGTGTAAATCCTCCATCATGATATTGATATCCATATACGGATCAGCTCCGTTATTTGCAGATAATACAGGAACATGTTTCCATCGTAGTGACATCATTTTTGTAATTAAAAGACATACTATACATGTATACGGATGCGTGTAACCTTTGACCGTCAAAAGACAACTATGTAGATTTTTATCCGCGATTAAGAACGAAAAGTATGCGAACATCGGGACGTATGCTTTCGCGCAATGTCAATTTCCCAGGTGGTTCTTAAATCATGGAACCGCTTTATTTCTATATCTTCCATGTCGTATATACTTATCTATCTCTAATTTCTCTCTGAGGTCGATTTATTTCTGTCACTCGTTGTCGAGGATATCGAATCGTCAGTTTTTCTAACAATTACGAGTCAATCGTCTATCAGTTACTACCAGAAAGCGTTACGTACACAGAACAGAAACCTGTCCGCAGAATGACGTCTGGCAAATACGCGTTTCCAAAATCACGTGTATTCCGTTACAATCGCACCTACTAACGCCAACTCTTTACTACCGCTACGCGTGTAAATAACAAATAAAGCTGTCGCGTTTCACTTCGAATTACAGCCGATAGATTGCCGGCCACTAATAAACATCATTATTAAAAAAAAAAAAAAAAAAACTATCCATGTACGTACGTGATAATTCGTTCGCACTAAAATGCTGGGCCACCATTTATCGACATGTAAATAATATTTGTATTTTTTCCTCCGTTCTCTCTTCTTCGAGGGAATATTCGCCGTGTCTTCCGAAACATTCTAACGCAGTATATGTAACGTTAAAGTAACTTCAACAAAACTCGGAACATATTAGGTAATAGTACGTACAAAATAAGTCAGACGAGGCCTACATCATCTATTAAAAATACGACCACGACTCGCCCCGAGGTATCCTAAAATTGTTCCTTGACGAGCGAGAAACAGAAATAACGAGTACTTTGCCTCAGAGAGAAAATACGTGTTCGATATTAGGGGGGGAAGAAAACGAAGATGTAACGCAGTTTTCGCATAATACACGATCTTCTTGGAACTTGATAACTTGGAATAATTCGTTTGCACTTGAGCGCGACAACGCAACTACGTCGATATGTAATTGGCATTTCGGTATTACAGTAATGTTCGGTATTGATACAGCGAGAACTTTTCTTAGTTTCGTATCTTATCAGTGGTGAATGCCGATTTTGAAACTATCCGACTTGAGAAACTTGCTAACGATGAATTCGCTCACGATCGTGTACGATGTAAGCACAATCGCGTATATAACGGAAAGAAAGATCGATCGACAAAGTAAGAAAACTTCGCCCTTCGCCGCGGTTCGATAACTCAACTTTTTACGTTATAAGTTGAAAGAAATTCGGCTAACGAAACGTTAACCGTTTTGTTTTCAGACACACGATTCTCTCGTTAATTTTCGGTAAACGTAACTCGATCGCTGTTGATTACGCCGCTGATACGACGTACGTATTTAATCGAAAACCGTCTTAGAACAAGTATCGTTTGAAAGAAGTACCGTGCCGCTATGGCAAATGTTGCATTATTTAGAAAATCTACATAAAATTATCGGTACACGAAACAGATGAGCAAAAAGATCCGCTGCAACACCAAACTACGTACGGCACACTAGATGCGTATGGTAAGGAACTATTTGCTCGACTTATGATAATTGAACATTTCCTCCAGGGACTTGAAGACACGCATCTCCTTCCGGAAAGAGCGAGTACCACCACCACCACCACCACCACCCCTCCCTCTTCCTCTCCCCCCTCAACAAAAGTAGAACTTTTATACGTTGAATACAATTTTTCGTATCACGAAAGAAAGTGAAAATTATATGTAAAAAATCAAGTGCCTACATCTTTCTTGATTTATATTTATTTTTTAAGACTTGCGATTCTTGCGAAATTATATTCTCGAAACAGAAATTTCCCCGCTGTATGTGTTATCGATCGTTTGATTTCACGTAGGAATGTACAGAGTAAAAGAATTCTTACCGTAATCGTCTCGTGTGTGACAAATTTTAAATTTAATCGAAAAGAGCGAATAGAAACGAAAGAACTTGATACGGGAGAAGAAAATCTGAAACGGACTGTATGTATGTATCTTCGTTTCGCGCAGGAACAGTCCTACGTAATCGAAAGTTTTCACGAAACATGAAAAGCACACGAGAAATATGTGTGTATATCGTATACATTAATTCCTAGTATACTTTACACTTTGCGAATATTGCATTATATGTCTGTTTGTTCTATCCAGGTTTAAATGTCTTATCTTATACGAATGGAATATTATGCACGAAAAGATTTAGAAGAAACAAAAAAATATATATATATATATACATATACTTTTTTTTCTGACTGCTTTCGTTATATATGTGTATATTATGTATGTACGCATAAGTTATAAATATTTTCTTCATTCCCTTTCATTTCGTAGTTCTTTCGCATCAATTTCACGACGTACATACATATGTCGGATATACGCATTTTATTGCACATACATACATACATTCATACATACATACATACATTCATACGTGTTTGATTGTGAGTCAAGTACACATGACACTAATGACAAAGTAAGATCTCCAAAACGTTTCTGTTACTATTAAGCATATTTAAACGTACTGGCGTTAAACATATTAATATCGATGATCAGGAGCAAAATGTTGTTTCGATAAATGTTATTTTAATAAACCACTGTATAGACGTATTAAACAATTCGTACCTTTCTTTACAATTGCCATCGTCGCTTCTTCGTTCTTCCTTTTCTTATTTCATTTTTTTCCCTTCTTTAACACTTTTACTACTCACTCTCGTTACTGCGAGAATAATCAAAGGCATTCTCTAGTATCTTATATAACAAAATAATTGACAATAAAAAGAACGATAAAGGTGAAAATAATAAAAATTCTACTTTTTCTCGATTACTAACACTACTACCACTACGACTGTAACAACAACTTGATTACTAATTATCTTCGGTGTGATGTTAATAGAATTTTCAGGACGGGAATTTACGCAAACATTTACTAATTTTGTATAAGAAAATTTGAAAAAATTCTCCTTTTGATGCGCGTTTGCAAAACGTTCAGCCTTTTGATCGTTGCCCACAAGAAACATCAGAAGGAACACCGAGCAAAACGGCGCGAAAAACTAAACCCGGAAATAGAAATTGAATTATAATTATAACTATTTGCGAGATAGTGTTTCGTATGTGTATCGGTATTTTACACCTTCACTGTTATAAAAATATAAAATATTTGGCACTTGAGAATATTTTTAAACAATGACATACATCTAATAAAGAATGTACTATTTATCCACTTTATCTACTTAAATACCACCCTTAATTGTAAATGCACCTAATTAACAATACTGATATTTTATTTAAATATTTAAATACTTATTTAATGTGTTAGTATAAAGATACTCTACTAAACCACGAATCTAACTAGAAAACATCCATTCCACAACTTTCAAACAACCCTGCCTAATTGAAAATCTAATTTAATCTGCCTAGTAAAAATCTATAGATTTTCATGTACCATGTACTCCTATCTACCTAGATATATGAATGTGATAAAATGGTTATTTGCAATCCTGTGTATCTATTTCGATATGTACAACCCAAATATGCACGTTCGAAATTACAGAATCCGGTGGCCTAAAAATTATAACTATGTAAAACTGAGCACTTCTAGGATATTCTATGCGTTTCTTCGACGCCATATTAGCTGCTATCCATGCCTCGACACTCATGTACCGAGGCCTAGGGAAATCCGTCCGAAAGTTGGCTCGTGTCAAATCGTGAAAAATCAACATAGAAGGCCAAACAAGTCCGCGTTCTTGCGAAATAGATAGAGATGAATAAAGCATATCTAACAGTTTTTAGAAATTATTCAAATCTATTTTCTGGCGACATCATAGTCCATGGGTGACGCCCAATACATGAGATATGAAAAAGCATCGAGTGTCACGTCTTTATCGTACCTTGTTCGTGCCTGTATTAAACAGCATTCGGTGTCAGATCTATCCTTTATCTAGTCAATGGTCAGATACAAATGGTTGGTTTCGTACAGTGTGAAAAATACTTCAAAATATTCACCGTTCAATGACATCGTTTTAAAAAGGAAAGTACATAATTATTCGACAGTGAGTATGTATTTATATTAATATAATATAAATAAGTATACGTATAGGTATCGAAAATCATCAGTAATTCAAGATGTAATAACTCGGGAGAATTTTCCTCAATTTCCAGTTATGAAGGTATTAATACTGTTAGAATATTATTTTTACGTTGACATTAATGGTACGATACTTGATTTAATTTCACAAGTAGTGAAAGAAAAATTTATATAACATTTTATACGTATATATACACATATATATACATACATATATATATTATATACATTTTTATGGTTATGTTGCTATGGTTATGTTGTTGTTAATATAAATTTTAAAGTTAAATATTTTCAAGTTAGAATATTTTCATCCAAATTAAATATAACTTGGAAATGTTTATATACATCTAGTATATTACCAATCTGTTGCTACTTAATCCTGTAGGTGATCGTAACATTTTGACAGATGCCAAGCGTTAAAGATGAATCAGAGGCAGAAGGAGAAGAAATGTCTCACGACAGCAACGAAAGTAATCAAAGCTCTGCGTCGTGTGACAGTAGTGCAGAACATAGTGACAGTGACGATTCTTCGGAGATGGATGAGGATGAATGCGAAAGGCGACGTAACGAATGCATGGAAAACTTAGTGGATTTAGAAAGACAATTTACGCTTCTCAAAGAGCAGTAAGCAAATCTTTTCGTATGATAAAACTTTCTCTTACCTACGAATCTTTATAGAAGGAATTTTGTTATCTTCGATTGAACGTTTTAATTTTTATAACTTCAGGCTTTATCGTGAAAGAATTACCCAAGTAGATACAAAATTGGGAGAAGTTCGAGTTGGAAAATCTGAAGAGTATTTAGTACCGTTGGAACGATTAAAAGAGAATATGAAAACAAAAACAGAAGTAGCTGGAATATTAAAGCAATACAGACTACAAAATATCCAAAATAAATTCTTAGCGGAAGAACAAGCTGCATTACAGAATTTTGAAAGTGAAAAAGAATTAATTTGGGATTGCATCCATAATGACTTACAAGAAAAAATACGTAGATTAGAAGAAGATAGGAATAATGTTGATATTCATGCAGATTTGTGGTTAAATTCTAATGGTAGAAGGCGCAGAAACCACACCGAAAGAAGAAGAGCTATTTCAGTTTCTGGACCTTATATTGTTTACATGCTTAATGATGCGGACATCCTTGAAGATTGGGCATTGATAAAGAAAAGTCTAAGTAGTCGAAAAACTGAAATAATATAATACTATACATACAGTTATATAGACGCAATTTTTTAAAATATAACAATCTTGATGATGTTAATGTGTCGCCCTTTTATAGGTATAGGGTGTATAAAACATATTGGAGCGATAACATTACCTTCATTTTAGAATACTGGCACTTCCTTTACATATGTATAGAGTGCCTTCTGTAAAACACTTTGATCTCTGTAGAACTACTTTAGTTGATAGAGTAATGGTGTAAACGGACTAACGGAAGAATTTGATTACAAAAATATCTATGCCTTTGAAAACGTAATTCAGAAACTAATAAAATATTAACTTCTTGTGAATATAGTTATTATTATTTTGTTTACGAACGAAATAATTCAACTTAATAATAATTTAAACTTAGTTGTAAAAATAATTCAATACCAAATGTAAGAATCTGTTTATGTAATTTCATTCAGCTTGTTCACAATGAAATGCGCTTATTCTTATTATAAAATACGTTTGTCAAAAGTTATAAGCATGTTCATTAGCATTTGATAGCGTAAAATTTTTCAATTTAGAATTTATTATTTAAATTATAATCGCGAAGAAAATTTATCTTTTAAGAATATATTATTATACATGTACAAACTGTATCATAATAATTGAATATACATATTTCATATTTTTGAATAAACTTTCAACAAAAGTAATGTTTGTAAAAAAGTCTGGCATCTTTTATATTTACCTCTACAGACACTCTAAGTAATTTAAAAACTAATATATCGTAATGTCCAAACGTGATTAACCTAATATATATGTCCTAAACAGTAAACTAAATTTCTTAGATATAGATCATGTACATGTAAATATGAGCAAATTCTTGATAACGTTTGATTCAAAGTTATTTCGTGATTACATTAAATTTCGAACGGTAAAAGTAGCACGAAAGTATCATATACCGTCACATATAATATGATATATAATATAATATGATTATAAAATTTACGACGTTACAAATATTAAAAAAATAATAAATATAATATATATATAAATAAGTAAAGTATATTATTTATATGTTTTATATAATATATTTTTCTTTTATAGTCATTCATTCAGATTGAAATAAATTTATTTATCTATAAATTTCTATTCTTGTACAAGTCCTATTTATTTTGAAAGTATGATAAATAATATTTCTACATAGCACTTTTGGTTTTTTCATACAATGGTGAATTTATTTCCAATATCATATAGCATATTATATAATAATAATATTTAAAACTAAATAGTTTCATCATTACAAAGATTCTGTGCGTAATAAATAAAATTCTGTGCGCATATAAAGCTTGCAATTTTTAAGAGTTATTTTAGCAGTTTTACAAATTCGCGCGCTTATGAACAATGCAATACAAAGATAGTAAATCATTAATGAAACGATAAAATCATACATTTAGATTACGCAATTTTCGTTATTTTATCATGACAAATTATATTCAATTAAAACTTTAAGATTCTGTTTCCATATCTTATACCTGCTTATATGTATATATATGTACGTAGATTTTATCATATTCTCAGTAGTCTAGGTTGTTGAGAAACTTTTAGTTTCAACGCTTCCGTAATTCATACGTGACGGGATCAGAATCGATAGGAGAGCTACCATCGTAATTTGAGGTCAACTGTAGGACAGTATCATTCTACTTCGAACACTTGAAGAGGATTGTCATACGTTGCAGTAGGTGAGCCATATTTTCTTCAGTTTTACAGCATGAGTAAGAAATTGTATCTACAAGAATTTCTAGACACTGTATGAAATATCAAGATTTGATTTGTATAGTGTTTTGTTTCTTAAATTCATAAAACAAAAAAAGAAAAGAAAAAAGAAATGGTTTTGATACGTGCCGAGTGCATTAAGTGCCCAAGTTTCATCATAAGGTCATTATATGTGATAGTTCGAGTACATTATACTTAATTTTGGAAGATGTACCATTTTAGAAATCAAACAACTATTAACTTGATTGTTCAGATTTTTAAACTTCTTCCAGTGACCTTGTCAAGGTCAAACACTATATTATTTCCAAGGCAAGCTTGCCTACCGGTATTTCAATTTCACACATATTTTGTCGAAAAATATTTAAAATGCTTAAACTTAAAGACAATTAGATGTTAATATTAAGGAAAGATTATTTATCCTTGAAACTATTAGTAACTGACATGTAATATGAAAGTTAGATTGTACCACCTTCTCGTGTTAAATGGTCTGTATTTAATAATTTTTCAACATTTAGAATCAGTGTTTTGTTATTGTTAAATATTTTTGTTTCAGGCTTCTAATCAGTAAATACAGTACTAATTACAGTAGGAAAATGCCAATCAAAAGCATCAAGGCACGTCAAATTTTTGACTCTCGTGGTAATCCTACTGTAGAGGTAAGATTACAAGAAAATGTTAATTCCTAAACAGATTAAATTTTATTCTAAATGTAATATTACTGCATATAAAACAAAGATTTGTTTTGGTATATAATGATTTTTGTTCTGAAAGTATGATAAATTATAAATCATAGATTGACAAGTGTATATTATGTAACTTATACCGAATATTGGTATAATTTTAATATATATTCCTAATTTCCAATTATATGCATGCAACATTTTATATTATAATGCATTATGTAATAATTAAGACTACACGTAAGTTGTTCTTATTATCTTTTATATATTTTATTTATAGGTTGATCTTGTATCAGACAATGGGCTGTTTAGGGCTGAAGTACCATCAGGTGCTTCCACCGGTGTTCATGAAGCTTTAGAACTTCGAGATAATGATAAATCTAAGTATCATGGGAAATCTGTTTTTAAAGCTGTAGAGAATATTAATAATATCATCACACCTGAATTGTTGAAGGTATTGAGCGTTCAGCGTTTATGCATAATATGTAGCATACATAACTTCTTTCAATTTTACGTAGATTTATCAAAATCTGTCAATTTTTTAAACACATTTAGAACAATAGAAACATTTGAATTTATTAACTAATCGATATAAAAATATTCGTTACCTAGTCAAATTTGGAAGTCACGCAACAAACTGATATCGATAACCTTCTATTGAAACTCGATGGTACACCGAATAAGTCAAAACTTGGTGCCAATGCACTTTTGGGTGTTTCTTTGGCAGTTTGTAAAGCAGGAGCTGCTAAGAAAGGGATTCCTTTATATAAGTAAGTGTGTATAATGTATAAACAAATTTTAAATTTGATACAACTTTTTCAAATAATACAAGATGAACGAAATTTTATATTACGTATCTGATACAAATATCGCAGCTTTTACATTCGACATACAATAGGTAATTTTGTACATTGTTCTGTAAATTACAGATATATCGCGGAATTGGCAGGAAATGCCAATATTATTTTGCCAGTACCAGCTTTTAATGTTATTAACGGAGGCTCACATGCTGGAAACAAATTGGCAATGCAGGAGTTCATGATTCTACCTACTGGTGCTGCTAATTTCACCGAAGCCATGAAAATGGGTACTGAAGTTTACCACCATTTGAAGGCTGGTATTAAAAAGAAGTTTGGCCTTGATGCTACTGCCGTTGGTGACGAAGGTGGCTTCGCTCCAAATATTTTAGAGAACAAAGAAGCTTTAAATCTGATCATAGATGCCATTAAAGTAAGTATTTTTCTCTTTAAAAGGAAAATATTTTCTTACTAATGAACTTACGCAAGAAGTGTCCTTGCGAGGTACAGTTTACGTTCGATTTTGTTATTTTATTAAGTTAAATGTTATTGAAATAGTTATTGAAATGATTATTCATAATTATTGTACAACGTAGGTTGCTGGATACGAAGGCAAAATCAAGATTGGTATGGATGTTGCTGCATCTGAATTTCATAAAAATGGGAAATATGATTTAGATTTTAAGAATGAAAAGTCTGATCCAAATACATATTTGGAACCACAAGCTTTGAAGAACCTATATTTGGAATTCGTTAAGGAATTCCCGATTGTATCGATCGAAGATCCATTTGACCAAGACGACTGGAACTCGTGGACTTCTATGACATCCTCCACTCCTATTCAAATTGTGGGCGATGACCTTACCGTTACAAATCCTGAAAGGTAAAATCTTTAAATTAAATTATTTCCGATTTCTTATGAAATTACAAGTTCATCAAATTTCGATTTTCGATAACTCGAAATATCGAATTAATTATTTATCCTATAAAGTTATTTGTAGCATTAAATTGATAACTTGTAAATTTTAAGAAGTAATTACATTCGTTGAAAGACGAATTTTCATGTTCATAGACAATAATTTCATTGTAAACCTATTACACGTTACAGAATTAAAACGGCTATTGAGAAGAAGGCTTGCAACTGTCTGTTACTAAAAGTCAATCAAATAGGCACTGTCACAGAATCAATTAATGCCCATAAACTTGCTAAAAGCGCTGGATGGGGTACAATGGTGTCTCATCGTTCCGGAGAAACAGAAGATACGTTCATAGCTGATTTAGTCGTTGGTCTATCGACTGGTCAGATCAAAACGGGTGCACCTTGTCGTTCAGAACGTTTGGCAAAGTACAATCAGATTCTTCGTATTGAAGAAGAATTGGGTGCGGCTGCCAAATATGCAGGGGAGAAATTCCGTAATCCTCATGCTTAAAAAACAATACATTTTATTAACACGAGACACTAGTTGTTATATTTTCTGCAAAATAAATCGAATATATACTTTCGTAACCTTTACAATTGTGTTAATAAAATAATATTCAATGCTATCAATGTTACTATAGCATATAAAACTGAGAAATTTTTTAGTTTCCATTAAAAAAAGTACATGGAGAAATAAAAATATACAGATATTTATTATTTAATTATCATTTTAAGAATTATGTTTACAGATATACCAGTTAAATGAAATAATATTACTATACGATACTAGTAATAGTAATAATAATAATAACAATACTACGAAATTAATTTGTTAATTTGTTTGGAGAGCTTTTATTTGATTAAAGGATATATAAATTATATCTTAATATTTCATGTACGATATTTAGATCTTGTTTCATAGAGATGGTTAAATTAGATCAGATTTCACAGCGAGAAGTAAAAACAGAAAAAGAAACGATGAAATTTGTTATCTGTGAAATTAAAAGCACAAATTGAACGAACATCATATATGATAATGATATTGATGAAGCATAATTCTGGTTTCTCGTTAACCACGAGATCTAAATCTATTTAAATAAAGTCATCAGAAACACTGTAAAACAAAAGTAAAATAAATGTGAATAAATATTATAACATATAATCAACGTTATAATATTTCAAATAAATTAATACTCCACTCTACAAAATGTTATTAACTTCATTATCACTACTTTGTCCTTTTTTTACGTCTGCTAGAAAGTTATTCATATCATATTAAATTAAAGTAAATCAAATATATTAATGTATCGCTTCTCATTTTTCCTGAAATGCGATATACATATAATTACGAAATAAAACCATTTATAGTAATTTTAAGTACTGTAATAACAAATTGAAAATATTCATCAGCATCGAACAGATAGATATATCGTTCAACGATATTTCCATTAATAAACGCTGAAAAGGATGCTGAAAAGGAAATGGATCCAATAGCCAGAAGGGCAACTCGCTCGATAGAATCCTAAACAAATTGTGAATGAGTGGGACATTTATGTGTTTCGCAACGCTAATTTATCAAGTCCATAACTACAAGATATAAATACAAGCGAAGAGTGCTTTATCACACGTGCAATGTTATTTAAATTTACTACCGACAAAAAGGAAACGAAAAGGAAAAAACCGTGAAAATTCGCGAAAATATACACCGCAGTGAAGTGTTATAATTGTTCACGCAACGCTAATAGATACTAATCCGTGCACTCATGTTTCGATATACGCAACGCCAATATCAAGATGTGGAATTACGGTCATGTACGAAGCTGCTGGTGCTCGATCGCCTCTGTGCAATTGTATCAGCTGAATCAGGAGGTGATCGAGGAACAGGAACAGATTTCCACAGTCGCAGTGGAAGGAATTTGGGCATTTCACAAACGCAACACTACGTATAAGAAGGCGATAATTTATTAACGCAACGCTAACGGAAAAAATTAGAAAAACAATCTCGCAACGCTGGATCTTAAAACGAATTTAACGTAAAGTCAAACAGCCTTTTGCAAAAAACTTTCTTTTGCAAAATGTCGCGCCGAGCCGTTTACGTCTCTAAATATCACGGTCTTCTTTTCGTACGACTTGTACGAGTAAGTATTGTACCAAGCTGCCGCCCGTGTGTCATTCGGTTTTTCGTTCGTGTAAGGAGGTTTGCTCGCGTGCAGGGATATTTTGGCCGAATTTTAATCGCGTTATTTTGGCTTCAAAAATCACCCTTTAAATTTCCTGACACCTGTAATCGAACATCCTATATATTCTTTCTTTTAATTTCACCGTACTACTCTAACGATCCTTTCCGATCTCCACGTAACAGACGTACTGCGAGTTCTGCATAATACCAGATCCTTCTTCCTTCAAATTTCCGCACTCCGCTCTAGCTACTAGTCTTTGGTTTCCCTTGCTTGCCTTATTAAATAAATACCTTAGTAACGCTTCTGATCTTTAATCTTTATACCTACAATTCGCTATTCTATTGAATTGTTCTTGTCGCTGCTTGTTCGTAGCTGCTCTTCCTCGTCCCTTTTCCTAAGCACACATTCTCTCCAAATATCGTATTCCTTACTTGCGTTATCCACACCTTTCTACACATTTCTCCCGTTATTTTTCTCGCTATCTGTCTTCCTCAATTCCTTTCTTCCTTCTCTTATAGTCCCCTTGGCTAGAGTCCTTCCTCTCGCCTTTTCGGCTCTTACTTCAAATTTAATGGCACTTGCATAGCTCAGCATATTCTCAATCTCTATCTTTTGATTTCTTGTAATAGCAGGTGGTCCGGCGTTTATATCGATCCAATACTAACGTCGCGCTTTAGATAATTTCATAGAATCCTCTCTAGGTGCTTTCTCCATAAGATCTATAAGATATCGCACATTTGGCTAAACTATCAACTAAACTTATTCTTCTTATATAATCATCCCAGAACAGTCTCTCCCCGATTCACCAAATCTGGCTTACAGCTAAGTTTCCTTTCCTTATCAATCCTGTTTCAGACGCCTCGTATTTCTGCCGCTCCTACTGAAAATGTAGTCCATATATTTCAATTTTCCTACTTCCTGCAATTCTCCCACTTATGGACGTTTAACGTCAATCTTCGCGAATATCTTGAAAACCGAGCGAGTTCACCTTTTATGTTTATAGGAAAAAGTTACTCAAATCATCGAAATTAGAGGGTAGTTAACGTTTCTACACGTTCTTTCACTCAACTGTCTAAAATATTGAACTTTGCAACATATTCGAAAATTATCGAATCAATCGATATTATCATCTTTTAATTTCATCGTTGAAAATTCCCTTTCCGCTTTGAATCGTTTTTCACGTAAGAATGGAAGAGTTTTTGGCAATAATAAGAGCCTATTAATTATAAAAGAAGCTCTAAATTCAAGAGTAATCGTACATCGTTATAAATTTCCAGGATTATATGTATAAAGAAAATGAAAAGAGCAGCGATCGAACGAGATAAAACTGTATGTGCGTATAAACATTTTCAGTGTGATATAGTAAATCATTCAGGGTGAATAAAATCAAAGATTCTGAAAATGAATCGCAGAGGGTATGTTTATAAACGCCTTTCACCTTCTAGAGCCTAATATTTTCTATACCTAGGTGTTTTATATTATACAAATTGGGAATGTTAGATCAAATCTTGAGTCATAAATACGTATATAAAGTGTACACAGTCAGTCATTTTCTATGAAAAAAAAAAAAAAAAAAAAAAAAAAAAAACAAAAGATCGTTTATACGGTTGACCGCGAGTACGAAGTAGCCTTAATGTAATCGGTCAAGTTGAGTCGTTAGCCTTGCTAGTCAGTTATTCGAATATCGGGTCAAGGTTATTGAACATCAGACGAATAAACTCGGCATCTGATGGTTCATTTTTGATGGCCGCATAAAATCATACTTTATTTCAATGACGGACAGTTTCTGTCGTGATCGATCAGGTTTGCGTAGGTTCTTATTCGAAAGCATGTAAAATACGATAAAACAACTGCCGGCTATCAACAAGCGTACGTATAGAGAAAAGAGAGATCCGTATGAAAGTGCGAATGGAAAAAGGTTATTTTATTTTTTCGTCTTATCGTTTCATATAAAATCACCGCCATTCCTTTGATCTTAGTTGAAACTGATCTCTTCTGACCGGATATTTCCTGCTAAAGGTAAGCCACTTAGAGATAATGGTCGCTCTGCCGTCTAGTGTGCCCACGATGAACGCCGAGAAAGGGATTTAATCGAAGTAAGTGGCTTATAAGAGCGCGTATGGTGGAATGTTTCATTCAGTTGAGCCAACGTGATCCAAGGCAAACGAGACCCGGTGCGTGTCTAACGAATCGTTTACTTATCGTTCGTCGCTTTTCCGTTCCGTATCGGTTTTCTGCTTCGTACGTACGCACAGTGGAACTATCGAATTTGTTAATTATTTTTCGAAACAGTCGAATTTACCTCTCTCGATCAAACTATCCATGTTCCATTTCTCGTCTCATAGTAATTGGAAAATTTCTACAATTACGGATAAACGTTGCCCGAGATATAATACAATACTACTATGAAGATGAGAAAGCAAAAGTACTAAAAGTTGCAGCTATGGGTGTGTGAGAATGAAGAAGTTGAAACTTTGCCTCTAACAATAAGTGATAATAATTGTTATTTTTAAAACATAAACGTTTAAAATACAAATCTATTTTCTATCAAATCACAGGCAAAATATATCATTCTTTCGTTAACATTTCTTCATCATATATATCGGTATAGCATGTTCAAGGAACGTATAGAGTTGCCCCTATTATATACGCGTACGTTCGTAAAGTGGTAATAAGCAACAGTTAAAAGAGACAGAGATCTTTTCTACGATGGAAATATTTGATTTCTTAACGTTAAAAATACGCTACAGTTTGACCATTCGCATTTTTCCAATTCGCATACTTTATCGCGATTCTATCTCTCCTTGAGAAAGAATTCAGTTAGACATATCATTTATACATAGATATTTTTTCTTTTTTAAAAGGATCCTACGGCAGAAGAATATCCAAGATAAGAGGCTGCAGATAAAACTGGTCTTTCGCACTAGTCCATAATTATCTAGATCAAACACGCTTGATAGTCATCCGTTGGATTAATTAATAAATTTATCATTGAGAAAATTCGTGAATCTTATATAATTACCATGTACGTTTCAAATATTATCTCTAAGGTTAAAGTTGTCATTCATTAAGAGCTACAATTTCAAAAGCAAAAACAGCGTTAAGCAGCATCGATTTCCATGATCTTTGAATATGTTAGAGAAACAAACATTTCGAACAAACATTTTTTTTATACGTATAACGATCGGTCTCGCCTAGTATTTGATTTTGTATCGCAAACGCGCGAATATACATTTACACGTATGCAGTGTATTTCTGCCTATAGTTGCGCGTTTTCTATCTGCCGCTCCGCTTATTCGATTTACAAGGGAGGATCGGCCGAGCATAAAGCCCCCGTGCACAACGATATAATGCATACGCGAGATCGCGAGGAACGTCTGTTGTAACTTGTAATTCGACCAAAAACGAATATCAATGTATCGGGTTTCGGGTTTTGGTTAAACTATGCAACGCGGTCGTCGCGAGGCGGCCGGTAACGCTTGCGCGAAATAATGACCGATCGTACGAATAGTAGACGAATGAATAATTGATAAACGTTATAACAAATAATAAATAAACGATATTACTTTACGAAAAGAATAATCGTTTTTATTTTACGGATGTGTTTGGAGCGTCGTGACGGTGCCAAATCGAAAACCACTTATAACAGATATTTCTTACATTTTCGCATACGCGCTTTGTGCTTGGAGTCTTCAAGCTCGCTCGATTTCCGTTTATGGACGAAAGATAAGCGACCGGCAACCAATAGCGACGCATACGCAGCCATAGATGCACAACTATAGGTAGAAATACATTGCAGCGATATGTACAGTCTTTAGAGAACATCTCGCAAACTAAGCTCGATTAAGAGATCGACGGTTATATGTATAGGAAAAAGTTGTTTGAAATATTAAACTTTACAACGTATTTACGAGTCATCGAAATCGGAGAGGTTGAAACAATTCTACAAGCTTATCAGCAGCATCTGAATCGCTTATGAAAGGAAAGTGATAGAATTATTAAAGTACTAGAGTCAAGATGGGTTTCACGTTCGTTAAAAAAAAATTGCAAAAATTTGAAGTAAACGTTCAAATATATATATATACATGTATATGTATACGGGGAACGTCATCGATCAAAGGTCATCCGGCGCGAGTTCAATAAGCGTAGAATGTAGAATCACGAATTTAGAATCGAGAATCTAGAACGAAGAATCTAGAAGCTGAATAAAGCGGTCCGTTGAAACTCCATCTGACTTTTATCCAAATATTTAATTACAATTAGCTTGGAAACTAACACCTACGACATGCACAAAATACATAGAACGCGCAGAAGCAAAAACACAAAGACTACGTCGACAACATTACTTTCATGCGATGCATTACATAATAAACGTGTCTTATTGAGCGAAAGTCACTATTTTCATCATTTATATCAAAGATTTCCATTAACGAAATATTATTTCATGCCAAGTCAAACATATCAGAGACTGAGGAAAATTAGAAGGCAAATAAGAAGCAACAAAACGCAAAGTTGTTAAATCACGTGATCGAATTATTAATCAGCGAAGTGACTGATCGTGAGAATTGACGAAGATCGATATTAAACGGTTTGAATTTGTTTAAACCAGCTTCGATATGGCGCAGCCAGATGGGTATGTTAAATCGCTGTATTATGCATTTCGAGCAACAATCATCGTAGAAACATTAGTTTACGTTACAACGAATATGTAATAAATTTTCATTGCATTCGTTGATCTTGTCGCTTGTGCCCATACTGTTCACAGAGGTATATGCTATACACGTATGTCTCTATGTGTCTGTCTTTATATCTCTGTGCTTGTGTTTATAGAATAATAAGTTTCTTATGCTTATACGGACGTTCAAGCGTACCATCGCATAAATCATAACCGTACGTAAAAATTAATTCGATATTTCAACAGACCGAGTATACAGAGTAATATATCAAATATCGCAAAGTACGTGTATATTTCTATATTTTGTCGCATCTAACTGTAATTCAATATTGCAAGTTTCGCCACCAGGTACATACACATGACGCTTGTGTACGCTTCAATTCCTACATGCACTTATCTTTATCTCTTTTCTATCTATTCATCTTTTTTATTTTTATTCATCGTAACGTACTCGTCTATCGTATATTACGGTTGATATCTTCTAACCGAGACATCCTCTTTCTATATTCAGGGTGTTGATGTTATTAGTTTTCAGCGTTTTTCTTGTAAATAGTAAATTGTCAAGACAAACGCTGGTTCTTGCTCACGCGTATAGCTGCATTACGTAGCCTAACTATAAGTATACATACATGTGTGTATTACGCTGTAACTCGTGTAATTTTCTAAATGTAAAATTGTGCTACTTGAAGAAAAAGGCTGGAAGACGATGTCATCGATGTAATAAAAATTATGGTATATTTAAAAAGATTTTTTCCTTTCTTTGTCAAATGCTGCTATTTTAGGGAAGAACACCGTTCGATGTTAGGATACCATGCAGCCGATTACGATGCAAAGATAATACAGGTTGGCAATGTTTGCGAAGACATTGAAAATAATAATACTCACGATAAAGATAGCACTTTGGACGAAAAATGTGACATAATATATTACTCGTCAAATTCCAAAGGTATATTCGCACAGGTGAGGTGCATTAATAAACGCATAGTATCAATAAAATGTACGACGTATAGAGAATGAATTATCTTGCAATAGTTTGAAAAGTCGACGGTCGGATAAAACTTGGAACGATAAGAACGATATAAATATACTTTTCTCTCTTGTTGGCGAATTAATTTGCAATTAAATCAAATTGTTGTACGCTCTATTAGACGTACGAAACGACACTGTCTTTAAAGAAAGAACAAAGTTGCTCCGTTTTACATACTAAGTAATTATTTATCGACCAGCATTTCCTTCCAAGTTCCAAGTCAAAGTCATTTTCTGTTCTCCGTGACATACATATTTAAGTTGACTAAAGAGATAGTAATGTAAATAAAAATAATAATAGCAATAATTTATCTGCCTGTATACCGAAATCAAGGGAAAGTCTCGTAACAGTACACGTACACGTACACGTACATGTATATGTATATTAAGAAACGGTATTGACAAATACTATCGATAGGTATTATTGTGCTATTGATGATAATACGATAACAATAGAACAATGAAACCCTCCATGATACCTTTGAGTCCATTTGAAAGTAAAAAAACAAGTAACAAATATCACTTTTGATTGTTTGAAAAATGTTTCGTTTGGATAAATATGTATTCACAGAAAAGAATTCACCTCGGATTTCGATGATTTTCAAATATGTTATAAAGTTCATGCATATGTTATAAAGTTTCCTATGCATATGTATGTATCGCGAGGCGAGTATTCTATACATTAATACGATATCGTTGCCTATAACTCAAAAACCGAGCCGATCACTGCCGGTTATACGTGCACGTGTATAGCAAAAAAGTTGTTCAAACGCGTTAGTATCTAGGTAACGCGTATCTTTTCTCCTTTTCCAATTCTCCGATTTTTGCAAGTTTAGAATATTTAGAAGAGATAGAAATTGGAGAATTTGGCAACTATCGAACGAAATAGATTCAAAGGTGTTGTGGCAAAACATTTTGAAAGTATACTTTTGTATTTTCCTGAATGTTTTTGATTCTTTTTTTTTTTTTTTCATTTGATCTTTTTCATTCGATGTTCTTTATTTTTGAACATCTTTTTCGTGTTTCAGTGCTTGGTATCCGGTGCGGTATTATTGCTACTAACCGGCGGAGGAATGCCAATCGGTTACAGTGCGATTCTGTTACCGCAATTGGCTGAAGAAAATGGTACGATGTACGCCGATCGGCAACTTGGATCCTGGATAGGTATCTACCTGTTTCAAAATAATAATTCTCAATTACGTACGATAATACTTGATAACACAGAGTAGCTAGATCTCGTAACATCTTGAGCCTTTACATACTACGAAGCAAGACGGTAAATCGCAATCTCCAATAATACGAACCATTGCCACGCGTCTCCCGCAGTCCTGCAGGATTCTTTCCCTCCAATCTCCTGTTTTGCATTCCCCTACCTTGACGAAGCGTTGGGATCGTTCTTTGGGATCGTTGTTGTATTTTGCGTACAGAACTTTAGTACACGGGTTTATCGTTCCCACCGTATTCGCAGACGAGTCGTTTCGTTATTCGAAGATTGTACTACACTCGGCTTGGAATTCGAAGAACTGAGGACCAGCGACGAAGCGAAAATCCCGCGTAGGACACGAATTTCTCCTATTGCCCGCTACTTCGTTTCTCGTCGAACTCGCTTCGATAATTTAACTTAATCGGTAACTCGATCGGTCACTTGAATCAATTAATAAGGATTAAATCGCTTATTTTGTGGCTTAAAGTCCACTGCATCGAAGAGTACGTGCCGACTCATCGGCAATCGGCAAAAATGTAATTTTTCTTTTCCGTTCAAGCATATATTTCTGTTATTTATGTTTCAGCTTCGGTTCATAGTCTAGCAACACCCGTCGGATCTTTGGTGTCCGGCCCATTGTTGGATGAGATTGGCAGACGTGGATCTTTACAATTTGCGGCAGTACCGCTATTCGTTGGATGGTTCGTCATAGGTTTTGCTAAAAACATTTCCTGCCTTTTGATAGGAAGAGTTGTACTAGGTTTTGGCGTCGGCCTAATGGGAGTACCAGCTCAGGTAGGAAGTATTAATCGTTTCTCTTTTCGATCGCGTAACAAACTTTTCATCATTTAGCCAAATTCTTCGATGGTCAATTTGATTTTATTTTTCGTACATTAATAATTAACTTTAATACATACAATGACTTTTTATTTATAGATTAGCCTTATTATTAGATTCTGTTTATATTTTGTCCACGTTACATACATATATGTATAATCTATTAGTTATCATATTCGTGTCACGTAAATGTACGATCTACCGTACAAATCTATCTGCACTTTTTTTTCTTCTTCCTCTTCTTCGTTCGTTATTATTTCGCTAATTTAAGAATCGTAGGATTAGCAGCGCATCTATCTTGAGACATTGATCTCGGAATGGTGTCCGACAGGTGTTACTGGGTGAAACGGCTGATTCGACGCTTCGTGGATTTCTGACAGGAAGTACGCTCACCTTTTATTGCCTCGGTATTGTCATCATTTACGCGTTAGGAGCTTGTTTTACGTGGAAGATCGTGGCCCTTTGCGGGGCTGTTCTTCCCATAACGGCGCTGATCGCGTTAATCCTGATTCCGGAAAGTCCTGCTTGGCTCGTAAGACGCAAGAAACCTGACAAGGCGAGAAAAGCCTTGCTGTGGTTGAGAGGAGGTAACGTGCAACAGGTAAGTACAATATGTATACGTAGGTACAGATATTTTTGTAAAATAATCACGGAATCGAGAGTCTATCGAAAGTCGAAGAAATTCGTTTTGTCGTCATAATCAGTGTATTCGCAAAGTATATCGTCGGTTTGCCATTTGGGAAAATGACATTTAAAAGACCCTCTATTATTAGATACGTATACGGCAATCGAGCCTATCAGCGAAATGGTTTCTACCGAACGAGAGCCACGTCGTTTTATGTTTTATCTGGTAACTATTCGTTCTTACGGTCAAATAACGCCTTAATGATTATAAAATCGAATAATTAGTCATTTTTTGTCATTTGCAATTACTTAGTTCTCGACAGACTTTATCTTACTTTTCGCGATGTCACGCCACGTGACGTGTCGCGTCCCTCGCGGTAAGCCGATGATGAATTTATGATGAAAAGTTGACTTTTACAAATTACGTTTATATTTGCGAAAGGTTGATGCCGAAATGAGAATATTGGAAGCTCGAATGAAAACAGACTTAGCACGGACGGCTACGACCACGACTTCACGGCTCGGACGAATTTCCTCCGTCGTTTCTACGCTCCTCGATCCTAGTGTTTTGAAACCGCTAACGATCATCAATATCTTTAATATTCTTCAGTTGATAAGTGGGACGTTTGTCATCGTTTTCTATGCAGTAAATCTCATCGAAGATATCGGTAAAGGGAATCGTTATGCATTTAATATACAGCTACACGATTTATAGAAAATACCAAACACTAACAACTTTTTAATCTGTAAAGCAAATCGTTAAATGCTTTCGTAACGCTATCGATTCGAATTTTGTTCTAGAATATCTAATAGGCGATCGTTAAGATCATCGTTACAGAGTTCGTGTTCTATCGTTATAGAGTTTCTCGTCTCAAAAACGAATATTCGACGATACGAACGATACGAAGAGAAAAATGCTTTCCAACCTACCGTAAAAAGCGGGCGAAAAGTATAGGCAATTGCGCGTAATCTTTTTATCCGTTCGCATAAATGTTCCTCGTGTTTGCGTCGAGCGAGAATTTTTGCGTTTGAAACGAGCAACTCTGTAAGGATCGTCCAGATCCGGCGGATATCGTAGATCTGGAAATAGAAAGAAATTTTATTCGTTGGACAGTGTAATGGATACAAAAAATAAGAAAGACGTATATATGAAATTTCAAGATATCGGTTTTATCCCGTACACTTTATACATTCGACGTTCGACTATTATATTAATTACATAATTCTGATTATCTATATTTATTTTGTTATACGCAGGCGGTGACAGGATAAATAACTATTTGGCAGCGGTAATTACGGCCATTACTAGGGTCTTGTTTAGTTCAATAGCGAGTGTTTTATTGTTGAAAATAAATAGGAGATATCTAGGAATGTTTTCTGCCGTGGGCACGGCCTTCGCTTCCTTGGTCCTCGCGGCATATTTATTGATTCAGGAAGAATCTTCTATCGATGTGAGCGTACATTTTCATTTATTTATTTATATTTATTGTTCATTAAACGTTATAGATTTATGCAGTGATGTGATCTGTTATATCAGATTCGTATATTTCAGGTTTACGTTGTCGGTATTTTTCTGTTGGTCTACGTGGCAGTGAGCTCCATGGGATTGATGACATTTCCAGGATTAATGGTTGCCGAGTTACTTCCGCAAAGGGCTCGAGGAATTGGCGGTGGTTGCAATTTCTTCTTTTTCAACTTATTCATCTTTATAGTTACGAAATCTTTCCCCGCGGTACGTCCACGATTATATAAGATTTAACTTAATAATACAATTAGCTTAACGGTATATTTATATAGCGAACAAGGATACTCGAACGTAAACGACGCTTTTGAAATGTTCGCGAGAGATTAAAAAATGATTATAGTTATAGTATGTACTCGTGTAATTTCATCGATACCGTTTACGGTAGAAAGGACGCTTGATCTTTCTAAATTCATCGGGGAACAACGGTCGGCTCAAAGAGAGACTATATTTAAATATATTTTTCTTGAAATTTTCACAAAATCCTAGACAACGAGCAGAAAAACGATCGACTCGACACGTAGCGGTTCCTATGCAACGTAATATTTCTATTTGTATACGCATAATAATATTCGATAACCAAAAGTAACAAACTGTTAATAACAGGAACGAAATATCGCTAGAAATTGTTGCAAATAACGTTCGCATCGTTAAAAAACAGGTAAGCGACACGGTAGGCATTACTGGAATTTTCGCAATTTTTGGCATTTCCGCCCTCTTGGAGGCAATATTCGTTTACGTTGCTTTACCGGAAACGAAAAATCGCACGCTTCAAGAAATCGAGGATTACTTTCAGGTATGCGTTCTACGTTTCTACTTTGATCCAATTGATTTATTCGATTTAAGGATTAAAAACGATTAACATCGATTTTCCATTGCAGCAAGATAACTTACTTTGGATTACTCGTTCGAGATAAAAAGGACAAGCGACGAGCCATTCGTCTCATCCTACGTAAAGATAAAGATCGTACTTTAAAATGTACAAGCCTAAGATTTATATAGAATATAGGTAACTATAATCGAAGAGTAGGTCGAAGAGAACGCAAAAATTGAATCGTTTCTCGCGACTTTTGCGTAGAGCGACGATTATTTATTCGTTCAAACGGATTCTCGAACATTTATCGATAGATAAATCGGGCCCTTGTTTTCAAGGGTTTTAAGGTTTGATTTTCAAAAGTTTAATCTCTGCCTCTCCGATGTTTCTTAAAGTAATCTCAAAATAGTTTTCGAAAGTTCGACACCGTGTTAACCGAGAGAAATTTCGATCAGAGATATTCCTGTTTCCTCGTTACCTTGTTCGTTGTTCTAGGACAATAATATATCGAACGGCATTCTCTCAACTTGTCACTTTGGTTGATATCTCGGTCGCGTCCGTCGACAAATCACAAGAATAGAAGAAAAAATCAACGTTTATCCACGCTTTTCTCTCTTTATTATATATTTATCGAAGCGTAAGATTGTACAGCGATCGCGTCTCCGCGTTTAACTTTACGCTTTAACTAATACAGCTTGCTCCAAAGTTTCGGTCCAAAGTTCCGGAAGCGAATCCTCGTTCTCGGATATTTAATATGGTTTAATATCGTGGAGAACCGATCGTCCTCTTCCTATTTCGCCGCGGTTCCACTCGTGTCGTTCCATATCGTGACTGCCACATGGCCGCGATAGCGTGCATCAAAAATCTCCTCGAGCAACGAACATGCTCGATAGTCGATCAACGAGTATACACGATCCTCTTATATCTCCTAGCAACATGCTACGAAGGGTTCGACAAATTTCTGACAATTGGAACGTATGTATGGAGAAAGTTATTTCCTCCTAAAACCTATTTTCGTCGTATCACGATATTTATGTATATACGTGTAAATAAATATTCGCTTTCATCACGGTGTTGCACTCTAATTATCGTTACGCGATACGTTACATAGCTAAAGGTGGCTAAAGCTATAACTATCCCACATGTATATCACCTTTAACGTAATATATGAAATATACGAATAGATATATTCTATATAACGGTAGTAGTTATAATGGTTGCAGAATCGGAACCTCGAGTATCGTTTCAATAGCGAAAATGAGAAGGGGTTTTTTGGTTGTAGTACGGTGCTGCCATCTCGCCGAGTCCCACGTAACTCGGTGGCACGAGTCATCGGGTAAGCGTAATTCGTTTTCCCCTCTTCGCGTAAAAAAAAAAAAAAAGAAAAGAAAAGATAGATTCGATAGATAGAAGACGTTGATAGGGAAACGAACGAAAATGGACGATTTATCGTGATCGATACATGTATCGTATACCGATAAAGTAACAGACGAATTTAACGATTTTTGCGACGATGGCGGCGACATCTGCGGGAAAATCAGTTATAGCAATATTTGAAAAGCTTCTTTTAAAAACATACGCACGCTCTCTTAGATGAGCGCTCTTTTTCTTTCTAATTAAACATTTATTTTCCCTTGATATAAATTGGTAGAAAAAAAACTCGTCACTCGCATGCTTTCTAATTTCGGTAGATATAGTTTACGAAATCATTCTCAGATCGAAAGTCCATTTGCAACGTTAATCAACATTTTTCCGATACGATTGTTGCTATTTTTTGCGTTACTTTATTTTCCAAACTCGTACATAATTCATCGAATATTCCTTTTTGTCGCTTCTCTTCCAAACTCGTAGATCGTACGATTTATTACTCGTATTCGACTAAATACAAATTTTGCGTTTGGCGAAGAATAGCTGCATCGCCGACGACAAATTCGTATCAACTGGTCAAATATTTCAGCGAATCGTCGGATTGAAAGTTGTATATACAGTTGTATATAGTAAGTAAAAATGCAATTATCGAGCGATCGATCTTATCGCGGTAACGTTTCACGTTGCTTTATCTTTTAGATTTTTCTATCTATCAGAGATTACGGATCGATGTACTTTTTCGTTTATTGGCTCCAACGAATTCGCTTTCGAAACGACTGGTTTCATGATACAACTATCTAGAGAAAGGAAGGGATTAAAAGATCCAACATATGCGTCCGAGGGGCTTCCCGGTCGCGTACAATTTTTCGTTTAAAAACCGACGCTCTTTCGTCATTCCCATTCAGTTAGACTTTTAACTACCAGCTAACGCGGTATCGAGCCGTCATGGGGTCGCCTATTTCTTTAGCGTTCGCGATATACGTTTCCACGTTGCTCGCTTCGATCGAAAATACCCTCGCATCGCCATTTTACCAAACTAATGTCGAAAGCGAAATCGGTAAGCAGCCGTTCTCGATCTCTTTATTTCGAGTTATTTTTCTAATAAGAATCAAGCAAAGTTTCGAGAGGAAAGATCTCGTCGATACGATAAATCATCGACTCAAACGTGCAAGTGCTTAACAAAATAAACAACAATTCTTAATAGATCAAATCACTTTTTTGTCGCGATGTTCTGTTCTTTTTTTCTTTTTTTTTTTTCTTTTTTTTTGTTGTTTTTCGTCGTGTTTTCCGTACTATTTTACTTGGGGATCGCGAGCCGACTTAAACGAAAGAAATCTCGAAATCCAAATATACCCGTATGGACATGGAACTAGCTAGCAAGAGAGAGAATAGCAACGACTTTGCATCGTCGTGTCGTTTTACCGATAATCTCGCGCCGTGCTGTATCGCCGATGTTTCGAGCGAGTTTCGGTACGGAAATGGAAATACTGAAAAGCACGTTAATTGCGTAGCGGTGCCAAAAATCGTGAGCAGGCTGGAGTGGCGAGCCAGGCCACCGGTCGACCGAGTGCCGTTGGAAACGACGCCGACACCTTACGTGGTCATTCATCACGGAGGCACGGCTAAACACTGTTACGATCAGAAAACGTGCTCCGAGATCGTAAGGAGTTACCAAAACTATCATATAGACGATAGACAGTGGTTCGATATCGGTTACAACTTCGTTATCGGCGAGGATGGGAACGTTTACGAGGGTCGAGGCTGGGATTACGTCGGGGCGCATGCACCTGGTTACAACACTCAGAGCATCGGGATATGTGTTATCGGTGATTTTAGCGGTGAGTGTGACGCGATTTGAACAAAACTACAACCGCTTCTTCTTAACGAAATAAATCGAGCGTATTAAGAATCACGACGTATGATTCGGCCGGCTACGTACGTAGATCGCGGATTTCTGTGCATCTATGCGAAATTTTTAAGTGGAAAATGCGTACGGCGCGTACAGTATAGTACTCGTCGCTACGTTTCGTGGTTATCAAGCAAATTCCTGCTTAAATTTCCATTGGATTGGTTAAAATATAAATTGACATAGAAATCCGCGGTCTCTCGATACACGTTGTTTTTCGTACAAACGACAAAACGGATAGTTTCAGCGGATCTTATCGTATCGGAAACTCCAACGTTGGACAAAATGTCGAAATTCTACGACAGGAAACAGTTAAATACTCGAACGTGATTCTTGTATTTGCGATCGTTATATCGAGATCCGTGTTAATTAGGTATATTTTCAATGCTAGAACAGCCTCGAGCGAATAGTCGAAGTAGGAAAAAGTAGAAATCATAGGCTTGTTTGGATAAAACCAAGTTCGTAGATCCAAGTGTACGCAACGATAATAATTTTTGCAGATATTCTTCCCAACGAAGTAGCTTTGAAGGCGGTGAACGCCTTGATCAGTTACGGAGTATCCCTTGGCAAAATCAACGAAGATTATCACGTGCTGGGACATAGACAAGCCAGGAATACTCTCTGTCCGGGCAATGAATTTTACAAGTACGTTCAGAAATTTCCACGCTGGACCGACCATCCTATACCGAAACATTGAACAACATTGTCGTTGATTACCGTTGAACGAATGAAAATATCGCGAGCAAGAAGAAAGAAAGCTAATGCGCTTTTGAAATAAAATATATTTTTCGTATATATATATATATATATATAGTTTACGCTCGACGCGTATGATAAATGATCGCAAAATCTTGTCTCATCGCGTGTTTCATCGCGTTAAAGAAGTTTACAGCATTTACATGGTACTATGGAAGAAAGATGTAATTAACGATGATGCGATATAAATGTTTTCGATACACGGCTAACTGCGATTTATTTCTCGCTTTCGTTCGAGTCAGCTAACTTAATCGTCATATACCGTGAACTAAATTTTACCGCTATTCTCCCGCGTATTAATACGACAAATAACAACAAAACGATATGTTAAACGCGCAACTGACTAATAACAGATAATTCTTCTTTCTCGCTTCTTGACTCTTTCACTCTGGTACAAAATAATTGCAAAAACATACATTCTATAGATCGATTCGTCGAATTTTATAATATGGTACAACTCTACGGATCATGTGACGTGTAATCTTTCGCATTGGCATAAGAAATAAAGCATATCGATCTTCGGTCGAGTTTACTGTTTTTCATATTTACCAGAAAGCAATACGCTTTCACGTTTCCTGAAATCTCCCACGACATAACTGGCGAAACGAATAAGCATAAACAGGAAAATGATTCGAGAAGATCATTCCGCCGAGAAAGTAAGTTTTTTAGGAACTCATTTGCATTCTAGTTACGCGTTAAGAACGTGTAATTATCCGTGCTTTTAACTAAGTTCAATTTAAACGAGATCGAGATATCGTTTCGTTTCGTTACGAAATTTTCATGGAAATTTTTCAAAAGCCAATAACAGACGATGCGAAACTGTCGAGATAAAGCGAAACACGCGTGTCCACGTAAGGGACGAAGCTTTGGCCGTTCTCACCTTTGTGGCTCGCCATGTTTCCGTATACGGAGAGATACCTTGATCGGAGATTAAGTCGTCTTGCTTGTTATTTGAATTTTGTCGAAAAGCTACGTTCTCTCGTTTTTATAACGTATGGGCCTAGGATCCAGGAAAATTAACTTCTTTGTCGCATAGTATTAAAAATCGCGAGATCGAATAAAAAGCATCGAAGAAATTGACCGTATCTTTATCGCGATTCAACCGTTCTTTCGAGGAATAGTACAAAAGTAGTTTCGTCATCGAATTGATTTTATTCTTGGAATACTCGTTACCGGCTGTAAATTCCGATCGATCTGCATTTATGTTCGATAGTCTGTCGGAGAATGTAAACGATTCTTTTACCGCTCTCTACGGAAAACCCTCCTGGCTAAATCGACAAATTATAACTTGAATCTCAAACCAACGAATCAGCACCTATAAGAGCCGTAAGTACTCTACACTTTTTTACATTCTCCGAGAACTTAATCCTAATTCCATACCGTTGTACTATTTATTTTATTTTATTTCGATTTTTCTTTTTTATTGTATTTTATTTCGAAACTGACGAGACAAACCTTAAATCGATCCCTAAATGGATAAACGTACGGCTAACTCGTTAAAGACGTCTAAGCGCGTGATGGGAAGTATCCTCCCCTCTTACTGACACGGTCAAAGATCAACAAATTATACCAACCATCCGCATCGTATATATTTGCGGCATTTATCACAATGTTAGCAGATCTCTGTGAACGAAGATGACAAAGTTAATAGCGGTGATTCTCCTACTCGCCAACTGTCAAGTGTTGTTTTGTGCCGTGCATAAGACGCCTGGTAACGTATTGTTCCTTGAAAATCGTTGAAAATCGAAGCAACGTGTCGTCGCTTAGCGCCGATTAATAGTGCAAGTATCTCGACGTGTTCTTCGAATCGTTTCAGCGTTTCCACTTGAGGAAATTTTATATTCGCGATTCTGTAGCATCCTCGTGCTTCTTTTCTCTATTACGATCTTTTTCTCGGACGAAAAGAAGTAGCAATTGCAAAATATGGATAATAAGTTTCGGTATATAAAACCTGCACAAAGTCGATATATAACGTAGCAAATTATATAACGCTCTTTCGATCGCAAGTCCTATTCGAAGATTTGGCTATTTCACCGAATTTCGATTCCAATCGAAATCTATGATCGATTTTCTTAGTTCGTTTGGTTCTACAAATATTTATTTCGATTCAACGAGCGAATCTATCTGGTCGAACGAACGTTCTTACTAACGAAATTCCGCTTAATTATCTTAGGCTTGCTTGAGAAAAGTAGAGTATGACGTTCGTTCTACATAAAGTAATATTCGTGCGAGTCACCGATCATTTTTATCCGTGTTTCTATAAAAAAAAAAAAAATTTATAAGCGATATGAAACAAGAACGCGCTTATTGCTTATAGCATATCGACCCGTAATGTCAAGAACGTTCGTTTATCGTCGCCTTATCGTTATCATCATTTAGTCGGTAGCTGACGATTCGAGGACATGTTAATTAATTATTTTTACGCCAATACGACGACACCGACTTGGCGAATAAGCCACTAACAATAAGGTAATATCCGACGATCGTAAAATTTAGTTAGATCCGATCCTTCGACAGAAATCGTTATCGTTACCGAACGTGTCTATCGTATCTATCAAATTGATAAAAAGACATTGAAGAGAAACGGTCGGTATTACCTACTGTTTCACTACTTCGCTTTCCGATATCCGATTGAATTTTTCAATTTCAAATATTTAGTACGTCCAAGTATAATATCAAGATCAGAATGGGGAGCCAACGCACCAAAGTCAACTCTTAGGAATCTCGCAGAGGAGCCTGCTCCGTTCGTTATAATTCATCATTCAGCGAGTGATGGTTGCACGACTCGAGCGATTTGTCAAGCCAGAGTGAGAAGTTTTCAGGTGATTGAACCGGTCTTTTCCGCTTGTCGAACGAAGAGTTTGAACTAACGATTAGCATCGACAACGCTGAAATTTAATTAACAAATTTCCACTCTCGAAATTTCGTTTCTCAGGTTCGGGGCTGAATTAAAATTTCCAAAGCCTTGAACCGTTGATCCAACGGAGGCTGCCTATCCAATCGATATAACGATTTTCTTTGCTTTATCAATGCATTTAGAACTATCACATGAACCAGAAAGGCTGGAAGGACATAGGTTACAATTTTTTGGTTGGCGAAGATGGAAACATTTACGAAGGAAGAGGATGGGGTAAACACGGTGCACATTCCACGCCTTACAATTCGAAGAGCATCGGAATTTGCATGATTGGCAATTTTGTTGGTAAGTTTGTCGTTGTCTCGGTAAGTAACACGACGTTTATCGCAACTTCTACCGTCGTCGTCGTCGTCGTCGAGTCTTTTTTAATAGAATCGATCCAACAACGGTAGAATTACAATTTTTCTGGGATTTATCATCGTTGAAATATTCACAGGTCATAATCCAAGCGCGGCTGCGATAAAGGCAGTTAAGGATTTGATCGAGTACGGTGTAACGCTTGGGAAAATACAAGAGAACTATACGTTGCTCGGCCATCGACAAACGACGTCAACTTCCTGTCCAGGCGACAGTCTCTATCAATTGATTCAAACGTGGCCTCACTGGTCGTCGATCTGATAATTCTTCGACGGAAAGCATCGTTGCATAATCGATTTATTTTAGACGCTGTATCGTACATGTTTTCGAAGAGAAGTAAACGTTGTTCGCATCGCAGTTCTATCGTTGCGTGTTATCGATTCTTCGTAATTTTCGTGAAATCATTCTTCTGCCAATTTCACGTAAAGCGTTACGATGCCATTCACCGAATTATCGTAAGTATCCTGCTCCGTTCTAACGCAAATGTCCACGTGAGAGAAATCGGGCGAATTCGTGCCAACGTCGTTGTAGCGGCTTTTGTCTCTAGCCTGAAAAATATGACGCGACCGTGTCACAACGAGCGACAGGCTGCCGAGTCTTTAAATCTACTATTATACCTGAAGCGGAATTGGCCGTAAGAATTTTTCGTTTAATTCGGGAATGCACAATTTTGTGCCGTATGGTATCCCGGAATCGAGGTCCATGGAGACTGTCACAAATTCTGCACGACCATCCAGATAATCCTATAACGAAACGAGTAACCATATCATCGTTTCCCTTAATAACGGGATAGTTACTAGTATATTCGATGTTCCGCGATATAACGATACAACGAAGAACGAAAGAACAAAGATCATACTGGTTGGAAAAATAAGGACGACGAAGACTGATTCTGATCGAGAACAAACCTGTAGGTTCCTCAGTTTCCTCGTTCTAGCATCCAAATAGTCAAACTCGTTGTCGCTGTCAAAAACGGGATAATAAGCGGTCAGGGTCACGTTGCGATAAGCACGACCGCTGCAACTCAGCTCCGTTCTACGCGTATCTATTTTCGATCCAAGATCAACCGTTCGAGAAAAATATATAGAGCACGAATAAAATCGTAGATATAAACATTCGTTGCTTTATAATTACCGCTGGCAGAGATGGGTGAAGCAAAGAAGAGAAAAAAGGAAAACATCAACGCCTGTTTGTCCATCGTGTCAGTAATGATTTTACGCGACACGATCGATCGCGCAACACGTCGATACACCGACTAACTTTGTCCCTGCGATTCGCAAAATACATTGTGTCAGCAGTTGTGTCAATCGCTGGTATTTGTCCATGAATTGTCCACGAATCGAAGACAGAAAGGTCGATCGACGTTTCCATTATAACGCGTTCAACTGTAAATAATATCTTTAAACTTTACGTTTAAGAACGTTTACAATTTCAGGGAAACAACGTCCAACGTCTAAATAAGCTCGTTCCTATAACGAAAGATTCAACGATTATCCTGAGTCAGCAACAAAGCACAGATACCGAATATAAAGAGAGAAATTTTATTTTAATCGAGACACGACAGATTTTCAAATCTCGTCGTTTCTCATATCGTAACACGTTTAAATTCCATTCTTTTCTTCTTTTCTATGTTTTTTGTTTTTTTTTTTTTTTTTTTTCGAAACTCGAGGCTTAAACTCGAAACTCGAGGAAAAATTGTGCTCTACGTTTTTCACTTTTTCTCGCATTAGCGTATATGTGAAATAATCTACCGCTGACTGTTTACTCGCAACCAGTTCCTAATTAATCGAACTCGCATATGCTAAACAAATTTTCAAATCCGATTTTCCCATCTTTATTTAAATTATTTCTCCTTTGAAGGAATAATTCCGGCTTGATCGGCCGGTCTGACCAGACCAGAAAATTTCATTACTTTCTTCCTTGAAATGCCACGACATACTGCCTATACATATACGTGTATAAGTGCTATACTGTTCTTGAATAATGAAAAGCATGCTTGACTGGGACACGTGGAAGACACTGCGCGTTTCCAGTCGACCAACAGACACCATAGTATTCGTATGTGCCTTATCGTGAAAATTTATTTTATTACGAGTACGGATTATCGTTAAATGGGAAATAATCGGTAAAAAAACACAGATCGCAGAGTTCTTTCACGAAAATGGCGTGACTCGCAACACACATAAAGATGGTTAGTTATCGTGGGATATTTGCACAATTTTATTTTGTTCATAAATCACCCTCAATTAATCATTGTTGTACAAATTGGAAACGTCCAAGCAGCATTTTTTCGTGTGACGCTTCGTTTTTGATTATCGATTAACGAGTATGCTCCGACACGACTGATTCCGAACCAGACGGAATAAATACTTAGCAGCAAGTTGTTCTACGTGCAAAGATGGGTCGAACGTGTGGAATAGACGTTTCGTTTTTAACGTCAAAGTTTCAAACTTTAAATGTTTTGGAAAACTTGTATCTTTGGACGATTAACGTATTAAATAATAATAATTAAAATATATAACGATAATAAGCGTGTCGTGCGTTTCTCCGTGGTTCTCGCTTAAAACGCTTAGAAACAACGTAGTTTGGTCTTGCCAGAATGACTCGATATAAAGTTATCTTCCTCGATGTTTGTATACATTTTGTTTTCGCTTTCGTTTTCGTTTCGTTTACTTTGGAATGTCGATGTTAAAAAATTGACGCGAATATTTCCCGACGATCGCACTACGTAACGACCGCGTGTCTCCTCGATGCAACGATGATGCATACGACCGACCCAAGATTCACGCGACGTGCTTACGTGTGCTCGGTGTGTCGTTGCTCCAGAGTATCGATCCCGATGGTCGAGGTGCAAACTAAATAAGTAAACGAGGTAAACGACTAGCGAATGAACGAAACAATCGGTCAAACTATCTTGAACGTAAAACGTAAAAGTCGATAATCGTTGAGTTCGAGTCGGTTCCACGACTGAACGTTAGCGATGAATAAAGAATACTTGTGTCGCTCAAAGGATTTTTCTTACCGAAACGATTCGATAAACCTGTACGATAAATATTTACGAAGAAAATGCAAAGAAGGTTATTAGATATGAAACAACTCGTTTACCTGGCAATACCTCTCTTCGTTTCATATTGCGATAGATAGAACACGCGTTCGAATTTCGCGTTCGAATTTATCGAAACTAAAAGCAAATACGGAAGAGAATATCGTTAATATCGAAATAAGAATCGGCCAAAAAGTATAGAAAATAGGAAGAGTACAAACTCTTTTTAAGTCAAGTCTGTAATTAAGGTAGAGCGAGCATTCCTGCTATGCGACGTAAAAGGAGAGAAAACTTTGAATCGAGAAACGAGCTAGATTCGAAAATGATAAAATCAATGGATCGTCGGCCAAGTTTCTGGCGGAATCGTACGTTTACCGATTCTTCTTTGTCACCGATTCGGTCAAAAACGAGTCGTTGTCGCAAGAAGGCCGGAAAAAACAATAACATCGGCGACGATTGATTGGAACGGGTAGACCGACAGAATTAAGAACAAACTACCACAAAAACGAAGAATTAATTACGATACGTAATATCTATCACTTGCGTTCGTGCCGTGAAAACGGTCATTTCCACGAAAAGACTTTCCCTCCTCCGTATCGGCGCGTATAAATTTCTTACGTTCCGCCCAACGACAAAACACTTTCGTTGGTAAATTTCACGTTGCGCGTTAGTTCTTGCAATTTAGACGATTAACAGTATCTTCTAATTTACGACTTCTTTGATTACTCGAAGCGATTCGTTTCGAAGGGAATCACCGAACAATTTCATGTTGGCCTTGAGCAACTTTTTTAGTCGGAGCGACGGTGACGGGCGCTCAAGGTTCCCTAATGCTTTCCTTGCTACTGTGATTCGTATCTCTCGTACCGTATCTCGTTGATCATCAGCTACGTCATACTTGATTATTTGCTAATCTATGAGAAAAGAGAAATGTGCCAAAGAATATCCAACATCGATAGGTAAAATAAGGTCAAGTATGAGAGGAAAACAAAAGAGAGGAAAAAAAGAAGGAAAAAAAAAGACGGAATAGGCAAAGCAAGAATTCCAAAATTACTCTCTTACATTTCAAACGACAAAAATCTCTTTTCTACAATGCCTAAAAACTCGATGCAACTCCGTTAAAAAAGTTTCCCAAGTTGCGCCTCTAATAATAAATTAAGTAATTCTCCTAGGCTCGAATAATTTAACGATTATCTTGCTTCGCGTATTATCGTGAAAATTCCTCTTACTTCGCCGAAGGAAATACCTACGTTCTACTTTTATGTTTAGATTGTGCGGCGACTTCCGAAAGATTGGTATCAATTTTTAATTGAGAAATACACGTTTCTTCTTCGTTTCTCTAAAATCGAAATCCTATCTGTATACGTGGTTATATCCGAACACTGTACGAAAAAACGTTACAATTTTACGAAACTTTGTTATATTCGGCATTGCGTTTCATTTCCTGGTGATTCTTTTCCGTATACTTGGAACGTCCGGTCTCGATAACCCGGCGAATCCTATGGTAACGTGTTCATAGGTGGCGCGCGTCGCGACGCCCTGCATCGACTTCATTCGCTGCGAGACTCTTCCTCGTATCGCACACGTTCTCTTCTCCGACTCATCTCCCGCCGTTCATTTCCATCGATTCGTGCCGCGAACTATGACTTGGATATGACGAGAATCTCGTGACGCCAAGTCAATCAGGTAATTCATCGAGAACGATCGAACGATGAACGATGAACGATCGGCGAGAACGTTATATAAAATCGCTTATATATGCACCATACACATGCTTGTTCACTTACGTTTGCGTTTTTCTTACAATCTATGCACCATGTATTTATTTATTTCTTCTTCTTCTTCTTCTTCTTCTTCTTCTTTCTGTATATTTCTTCTTGTCTCTTTTATTTTTCTTTAAACGAACGATCTATAAAGCACGATTTACGCGTAACGATACGTATAATTGGTTTAAAAGGTTCGATGTAAAAGAATGTAAATATTTTTGGCAAAATTAACGTTGACTTTCGTTCCAACTATATTAGCTATAGGCACAGGTATATGCCACGTATATAAGTTTTATTCTGATCTTTAGATCGCTAGAATACATTTTCCGGTCGCAAATTAATAAATTATCTTATCATCGTACAATAAAACGCATACAATTTACGTATAATTATCGTATCAGCCAGTTTCTTGAAATATTCCTACAGGAATAATCAGTATGGTATAATCAAGCAATAATCGAACATACACCAATAATATAAAAAACTGCAATTGAATTTGCCGTGCATCTTATCTTCGCTTTCTTTATCCAATCTGTGTCTTATCGTCGTAAACATTGTCAACTGTTTCGCAAATTCGCTTCTGTGTATTTCAAATGAAGATAGAATACTTGCTAGGAGTAGACGAAACCGTTGAAACAAATCACGTCGTCCACGTTTAACTAAATAACAGAAAATAAGAGAATTCGTCCATCTTTTTCTTCCCATGCGAATATCTTCTTCGCAAAACAAATGAAATTGAAAACACGCAATTCACAGCGATAACGTCGAAATTATTTCACACTCTGTATTTGCGTTTGGCTATACTTTTGCTATATTACGTTTGGCTTCACACGCGACCAACGAACCAGGGGATTCACCGCTAGTAATCCTACCAGGAAAAACTAAATTCCGATGTCTCGATAATAGCTCTTCTCGACTAATTCTATTAATTACAGTAAGCACGCAATCGCGTATACTTTTCGCTCCTTCATTTTTCGTCCCCTTACCTATTTTTATTCTTTATCCATTATCCTCTTACTTCATTTTTCATCTTTCCTCCAAGTTGATTCTCTTTTCAGATTTCACGTCCTAGGCTGTCATACTCACAGTTACAGAATACAATCTTCAAATTCTTCGACTGCCAATTTGCGGTGTCCGTTATTTATTCGTGGTACTTTTGGAAATGAGATAATTTGGAGAAGAGTTTGGAATTTACAGAGAAAATAATTTCTTGTTCCTTTTCGCGCGACTGCCTCGTTTATTTTAAAGTTGCAAGCAACGTCGCGAAACAAATTTATTTTATTCGAATAATCTACGATTCGATAAACAGCTTGGACTGTGCGGGATGCAGACCGTTTCGATCGAATAAGCTTGATGGAGAATCAATAGCGAGTGTTTCAAGGATTTATTCGTGGCCGCGTATTAGCCCGAATTAATTTGCAACTTTCGTTCGCGCAAAATATCTTTTTCAACGCATTTTCTCCATAACTTAATAATATGGCAACTTTCGTGAAAACGAATTTTGGCTGTAATCGCTGGTATCATAATCGATCGTGTTTAATTCTCGTGGTGTAGATGAACTCGACGACGTTGAAATCTTGGCTGCTACGAGGAGAACTTGAGAAGCTAGAACACGTCGTTCTAGAAGGACGCGGAGCACGTTTGTTGGGTGAATATTCTCCAGACCTGAGAACCAGAGTCTTCCTAAAAGGACTCCCAAATTATTTGGTAAGCTATTAGTATTTATTCGTAACGAGCTTTACACGCAGAAAAAATGATAAATATCCGTACCTTTCAGACAAAAATCTCTTCCGTGCACGACGCGGTTTCACGTGGTTCTCTGGCGGAAACGCAAAAGCTCGTATCGGAAGAACCTAAAAAAAAGCTGGCGATTGCGAAAGATCCAGCTGGCACTCCTTTGCTTCACAAGGCAGTCTACCACGATCATCGAGATATCGTCGAGTGGCTTGCGCACAATTTTCCCATCACTGTTCAGCAGAAAGATAAAGTAATCTTTATCATACGATCTTTTTATTCTCGACTATCTTCCTCTTTGTTATCTTTTTTCTTTCTTTCTTCTTTTTTTTTTTCTTTTTTTTTTTAGGATTGCCTTGTATCAAGTTTTCAAGTATCGTTCTTTTTATATTTGTTTTCTTGTTTTCCGTCGATTCAAATTGAATTTACCGCATCTCTATCTCGTACAGAACATCTCTGCGGTCGTAATCCAACTTGTAATAGTCTGCCACTTAAACTTACTCGAAAGTACCTTTTATCTTTTCTCAACCCATCTAGATCAGGTTAGATCAGGAGAAAATGTATTTTTGACGCAAAAGTGAAATAGACGCTGCTTACGAATATACGTGTGTATAAAAGGTCAGAGACGAATAATAACGAACAAATCAAAGATGATATAACGTAGTAGTAGTTTGTTTCGCTTCGTTTTTATTCTCGATAAAAGACAAAAGAAGAATTGTATAAAGATAAAGTAAGATTGGCTCCTAAGTGAAATTCGCGTAAAACTTTGATCTAAAGTTGGATCGAACTAGGTCGTCGATGTCGAAACCTAGCGTAATTTTACTTTCACTTTCCTAGACTTCCAACGTTTTTAAGTGTCTTTATCGCATCGTGCAACCGTCCGTATAAGGAATAGAATTTTCGTGGCTGAAGTTTCGCTCGGATTCTCAAAATCAAATTCGAATAGCCTACTGAGAATTACAGATTTTTTTAACACGTAAACTAGCACGCGAATTCCATACAGATATTTCGCCCTGGGTATTGCGATACGATTCAAATCAACTACTATACCGTATTTGTGTACCTTTTAAACCTTTTTTTAATCCGCAGAGCTTGCGTTATTTCAATAATTTTAAAAAATTTAATATATATATATATAAATTTAGTAAATTCGGATCACCGATGGCCATCGTAGCCATCAACGAGTTGAAAATTCTTACAAATGTTCATGACTTTTCTACTTCGCTACCGGTGACTAATCGTAAAGCGAAAAATTTAGTCGGTCGTGTTTATCCGCTTGTTCCAAGATACCCAACCGGCGAATAATAATGGAAAAGTCGTTTTTCGTAACGACGCGACGCGACGCTCGTCTTTTTCGCATCGCGTGACGCGGCTAATAACAAAGCGTAAACCACCTGTTCTTCCCCGCAGTCATCATGGACTCGGTGTCCAGGCGCACGCAGCGCCTACAACATGGCAAATGTCAGCTTCTCAAACTTTTCCTGCCCTTAATCTCCATCAGACCTTTATATTCGCCGTTTACACGTGTATTCGTTGTTTAAGCGCCTGAAATATTCATCCTTTAACGGCCATCGCGCTTTTCATTCCCGAAACCCATTGCTCGCTCGAGTTATTTTGAGAACGGCGAATGTTTATGAGAACCGTTCAATAGGTCCGATCGACGTTTTAACGAATCGATCGATCGCTGGTAATTCTGCCAATTTGTCAAGTAGCAATAAATCTTCGTTGCCGTCGTGAGAAGCTTCCATCGAACGATACGAGACTTAATATACTCGGAGAATATTTTCGATTTACCGCAAAACGCGTTGATGATTTTTTCGCTTTGTAAATAATTCAGATTGCGATTAAAACGTTGTATTTCTTACTCTTAGGAAGGAAGAACCGCGTTGCATTACTGTGCTGTTTGCAAGGATCCCGAGGCAATTTGGGATGTTCTCATAGAAAACGACTGCGACGCGAGCATTATCGACAAAAAGGGTAATCCCGCTTCGTACTATTTGGAACATAGTTCGGAGGTCGAGCTACCGGAAACGGACAACATGTCTCGTCGCAAGACCAACTCTGGCAAGGAACGTGAGTCATTTCCAATTACCTATAGCTGTTTTAGATTTTACATCTTTCACGATCGTTAGACGACGTATCTCGGATTCTTCGGTTTTCAACCGTGTCTCTATCGGTACGTGCAGAAGCCTGCAATCGTTTAATTGGCAAAATATATTACACGGAAATTTCTCAGGTCCAGAAGAAATAAAGGTGATGGCGAACTTTTACATTAATTGGAACAACTCGATTTCGTCGAACGTACGATCAATGGCCCGTTATGCGTTTAAATCGATTAAGACCAACCGGAAGAATAGACGAGGGGAGGATGCATCGTGCACTTGGCTCGTTCCCCACTTTCGCACAGTTACACATTCGCTTATACGCTATAGTCTATGGAATCTTCTCGATAATGACCCGGAAGAATCGATAGAACTTAAATCTGTACGGCAAGGAAAACCGCTTCGATCGATAGGATGACACGCTCTGGTCGTTCGACCAACGAATTATTTAAGAATCCTCAAAAACTACGACTGCGACGGAAATCCTATTGACGTTATAACGATGTAAAAATAGCTTTTTCAGCCCTTCTCCTCCCTTTCTAGGTTCGATTCTCGATTACACGACGAGATTATTGGGTAATGGAAAGTATAAGTCGGCTATAGTATATTCCGACCAATGCTTACGAGTGAGTAGGGTCAAAGTTGTAGGTATAGTGAAACGTAGTGAATACGAATGTAGCGAAAATGACATATTTCTTTTGAAAATCGGCAAACGAGTCTGTTCGCTGAAAAACTCGTATAACGTTCTTCCACCAGCCGTATTGCATGTACGAAACCGCGTACTAAACTGTTCGAAGAAAATGTGAATAATACCTGGTTGAACGAAGCCGAAGGTGAATAGGCGCGGTAAATCAATGACGACAAACAACGATTACGTTCAATTTTATTGGAATAAATTTATAAACGGCTCGAACTTGCTTCAGAGTATCGCAGATTCGAATAATGAATCGAGTCGAATGTAATGAAACACTGGATTTTCAAAATCAACCGATACTCTAATAATATTATACGATGAATTATCGAAACCGAACGTGAGACTAAATATTGGAATTGGAATTGTTGTATTTGCCTACTATTTACCCATTTCACGCTATAACAACATGTCAACATCGATCGATCTATTTACCGAGAAAGCAAAGGATACGTAAAATATATGTATAAGTGGATGCAAACGTGCGAGCGAGTGACAGGGTCCGTGCACTCACTCGGTTGGCTTCTCAAAAATTTATCAATCCGTCGGAACATGCGATCTACGTCGAAGTAAAACGCTATTCTCGAAAGGAGGAGACAATCGACGGACATATTATCGTAATTTTAATAAAATCCAAGTGTACACCTGTATCTCAAATTTTCCGTTCGAGAGTTTTTTGTACGCGCATACGTTTAGTCATTTGCTTCAAACTCAAGAGATAGACTTTTTCAAACTTGCAGATCGATCCATATTTTATTATTTGTATATATTTCGCCTTATCGTACACGTATATTCTGGCTTACAGGAAGAATCGCCGATTTCACCTAACACAAAGATCACGATTATCAATTTATTGCGTCAGCTGATCAAGTGTTTACGGCACAAGAAACAAACAAACACGATTATCGAACGTACGACGTAATTCTTCGTCGAAGGCATGCGCAAGATATCTCGTTTAATTTCCTCTGCGTCACTGTCTTGTTAAAGTTATGTAAAAATCGATGACTCATTGATAATATTGAACGTGCGTCGTGAACGTAACAATGCATGTTGAATTGGAACGTTGTAGGGACTCGTCTAAATGCCGTTAACTCGCTATATTTTCAAAATAACGCGAAGAGAAATTTAATTCTCTCGTGTTTTTATAGGGAAAAAGTAGTGAACATTGTTGACAGAAAATCGATATCTACTGGTAAGAGGATTCCCCCGAGTATCTGAAACATTTATCGCATTTCCTCGACACGCGATGTATAGTTAGAAATCTTGTCGCTTGTAAATCCTTAATGAAGCAGTTATATCTTGGAGAGAAAAGGTCGCGTCGTTATAATTTTTATCATGTACGTTTTTCGTAAGCTTCCTGCCATGTATACAGGCACACGCGCGTATGGTATTTAATACATACGATTGCTTTAACGAATATCTCAAACTTGCGAGAACCATGTTGTCGATAAAATTTAGTGAAATTAAAGACACAAGACGATACGATACACTTAGGCCACTTTTCCATTGAACTTGCGAAACAATTTCCGTAGCTGACACAGAAATGTCTTCCTGCAGCTCTGGACTTTAAACCTTCCAATATAAGAATATGGATCCACAATCGAGATATAGGGAAACTACAACGGGTTCTG
Source organism: Bombus fervidus (assembly GCF_041682495.2). NCBI lineage: Eukaryota > Metazoa > Arthropoda > Insecta > Hymenoptera > Apidae > Bombus > Bombus fervidus. Next base: position 14,222,342 of record NC_091526.1, read on the forward strand.
TGGGAAGGCCATGGGAACAAATTACGTATGGAAACGAGCAACAATCTGCGAGTGAAAAGATTCTTAGAAGCCGTACCATTCATAATGGTTCGTATTAACGTTCAAATTCTTTTTAACGCGTATAATAAGACTGTTACGTACGTAACATGCAATGCGACGTATATAATAACTTTGATATAATTGTAAAAAATTGTTTTCTAGAGTACAACGAAAGATATTCACGCAGCTACGGTGAATAACGATTTAGAGGGGCTCAGGGGCACGGTCGAGGCCTCGTCGCCCATCGTTCTTTGCGCCAAAGATGGCAACGGCTTGAACGTCTTGCACAAGGTATATATACGCTTTCCAATTGTACTCTTTTTCCTCTTTCTTTATCGCAAAGTTTGGCGATCGACAGGCTGCTGGTTTGGGTCACACGGAAATCGCGAGGGAAATTCTTGGAAAATGGCCTTTCGTTGTGGAGGCGCAGGACAACGATGGCAAGACGCCGTTACATTATGCGGCTGCGGCAAAAGACGATGGAACGTTGTACAATTTGATAACGGAATACGGAGCCGATGAAAGCAAATTAGATCACGTGAGTGGCTGGAATAAACGATTGTTCTAGATGGTGTAGAAAACGAAACTCAGAAATTAGAGAAATTATTCTTGAAATTTTTTAATCAGAAACAAAAGGCACCGGCGTTTTACAAAAATCGGCCATCGGATATTGACCAATCGCTGTTAACTGTGATACCGGAAGCACCTCGAGTTGCCGGATCTTCGTATCCCAAACACTGGGACTGGCGGATTCTAGAAGCGGAGCAAGCTATATCGAAAGGAATGAAAAAAGCCAGCAGCGCGGATATCGATAGCGCATTTGGTAGCGCGGAATCGACAACGAAAAGCTTGAGTAGATCTATGGAACAAGTAATCGCTCGCAACGATATTTTTATTATAATTAGACTGCGAATTTTTATGCATTTATAGGAAATTTAATTTTTATGCATATGTGGCAAAATGCACAGAACGCACGTAACAGGCAAAAAACATATCCAAAGTACGTTACTTGTCGCAATATAGCTATCCAATGGCCGAAACAAGATTCCGACTACGTTCCATTCGCTTGATCTTCCATTTGTTTAATCGTATTTACGAAATACGAATTTGCGTAAATATCTGCAGTCTGATTATGATAAATTGTAAAATTCTAAAACACTAGAATTGAGGCAATTATATCGAAACGACGTCGTACTTTTTTTAAGTAAAAATCTAAACTCTACGATTTTCTCCGTAACACGATTCTTTTTATTAGCTGCAAAAATGGAAAAATAATCTTCTAGAGTTTTTATTTCGAGACTCGAAGAATCAGATAAATTAATCATTTTATGAAACAGATAAAAAATGTGGAGGAGGATGACGAGAAGGAGCAACAGGGAAACGCAGAAGACACAGAAAATCATGAAGGTGCAGAGGATACAGAGAACATTAAAAATGCAGAAGATGCAGAAGATGCGGCAAACAGAGAAAGCGCAGAACTTGTTGAAAATACGGGAGATACGGAAAATACGGAGGAAGGGGAGGCAGAACGTGAGAACGCGGAACATGCAGAAGAATCCAAAGAACCAGAAACCACAGAAAATAAGGAAGAACACGAGGGAGTAAATGTCGAAGACACCGAAGAGAGGTCCTCGGACGATGACGTGGTAACAGGTACAGCGGTCCCAGAAACTGAGGAAAATTCCAATGCGGAAAACGAAGTTGCGGAAGGGCTGAAACCAAAGGGAATAGAAGATGAGGAAGAGGGGAAAGAAGAAGAAGAAGAAGAAGAGAAAGAGGAAGAGGAAGAGGAAGAGGAAAAGGAAGAGAAAGAGAAAGAGAAAGAGGAAGAAGAGGCTGCAGACACGGAGGAAGCCCCGAAAATGGAAGAGATCGCCGAGCAGGAGAAGGGAAACAAAGCGGAGGAAGAGGAAAGAAACGAGCCGAGTACAGGCGACTCTGGTGTCGATGATCCAGGGAACGACGAAGACCAGGTACAGTCATCTTAACTCTTAAACGAATCGAATTTTCAGGAATTCCCTAGCACAAAAGTATAAACTTATTGTTTATGATAAAACTTGTATCGTTGAGCGAGAGATATATAAGAAAAGTATAAAATAAGTAACGTTATAACGTGATCTTAGTATCGATAGAAATAGAGAAATATGAATATACGGTCGAAAGGCAGAAGACGTTGGTAGATCGTATGATAGGTTTCGATTATTCTCTCGTGTATAGTTAGATAGCTTACAGGAGCGATTTACGGTTGCGGTTGCAAGTGACAGGATGTAATTAGGCTATCATGTATATCGAAAGTAAAGAATGATCGATATTATAACAGTATATTTTCTCTTTGTCACGCACAAATATATGCCAATAAATAAATAACTAAGCAAGGAACTTCTGTTATGACTTTTGCGCACTACAGACCCAGACAAACGCATGGAAATGTATATTTTCTTTTTCATTAATTTTAGTCGAGATGCATAAAGATACTGCAACTAACGCATTGCATGCCACGTTCTTTTCAATAATTTTGATGTTTCATCGTTGCGTTTCTCGCGATCGTATTAAAGTACGACGATATGGAAGAATCAAGTCATCGTTTTATAGAAACAACAAGTAATAACAAATACAAATTCTCAATATGAAAATCCTCTTGATTTCTTTTCTTTTCTTTTCTTTTCTTTTCTCTTCTCTTCTATTCTCTTCTTTTCTTTTTCATTTTTATTACTTATAGTTACTTGCCCGTTTCTCACGAATCTGAAACAACAAATATACGCGTTAACGCTATTTCCATTTACGAATATCTAAATATTAAACATTCAATTCGTCGAAAACTATCCCTAAAATGTAATTCTCGGCCAATCGTGTCCATATCGTGTCTAATCGTCAATCCCTAAAATTACCCTTTAAATCGGCTATCTCGTTGGCAGTTAATCAGTGAAAAACCCACCCAGAACAGATTCTGTTCTATTCGTCCTACTCGTTCTATACCATCGAATTAGCAAAATGAGCCAACGCTAAACACATCTGTAAATAGACAAAGAAACGACTTATTCGATAGTGGATCGTGTTTCGCGCAAACAGCGTACGTACGAGCAAAGCTCGTAATGGAGAACGATCGATTTACCGCATCTAGATTGCGAGGTACGATTAATATTGTCGCGTATCGATCGGCACGAGTCGTTGGTGCGCATGGTTTTGCACCTGCAAATGATTAGCAGGTAATCGTCGGCGAACACGAGGAGCTACCGGAAGCAGAAGTAAACGAGGGCAGCATGACGGCGGACCCGGAAATCGAGAAGCTGCTGGAGACCGGCAACATGGAGCAATTGGCCGCGTTAGTGTTAAGTGGCGAAGGCAGAAGACTGGTCGGCCGACATTCGGGCAATCCTGAGCTGCAGGCGTTCATCGATCGTGTCCCTTCTTACATGGTATTGCGTACAAAAGCACTCGTTTTTTCCCTCGTGTCGCGTCTCTCGACGCAAACAGACGTTTGACGTTTGCGAAAAGAGTTTCGTCGAAAACGTAAATTATGACAAATTCGTCTTGATTGGTTTGCCTGTCGACTCGTTAATCGGTAACGCGTCGTCCGTTTCTGTGGCAGCGAGTCCGTTTAATTTAGAGCTTTTCACGGCGACGCGGCGAAACGATAGTTATAACAGTGGCACGAGTGACACTAAACGCGCGAAAGCAATTTGAAAATAAAACAGATGTTGGCGGAACATTGAAAAAATTTAAGGATAAACCAAAATGTTAGAAAAAGATACAGGCATAAAGGAAGAACGCAGTCGTTTCTCGGGCTATTAGCCATCTTTCGTTACTGGCCACTTTTTCTCCGTTTGTTGTTTCACATAAAATAATCGAGTTGTATCGATCCGCGTGATTCGATCGATCGATTCACACCTTTCATATACATACCTTTCGTATATCTATGGTGCTCTATCTATGTGGTAATGTGGAAATAATCTGGAAATCTATGTAGTAGATGATACTCGATGCTTGCAGAACCAACGATCGATATTAAACGTTTCGGATTCTTTTGCGTCTACCTTCCACCTTCTCGTTACCACCGCTCGAAAGCCGTTCGGACATTCTACCGATCTATCGTTATCTTTCTAGTATTATACATACGTAAAATGTAAAAGCGTATATCGTAATACCTAACACGTTGAAAATTTGAAACTCGAGCTGCGAACAGGGGCCTTTTTCCTTAAACGGCGATAGCGAAACGGTTTAATTTTACGGCTTCTTTTCTTATTATTATTTTAACGCAGCTCTATGTTTTGTCAATGTTGCGCCAACCCCTGTGCACCTTGCGCGCTATTATAGTTACTCGTATCGTTACTCGTATAATCGTTAACTTATCCAGATCAATTAGGTAACCAGATGTTTTCAACGACTAACTCGTAGCTCTCGAGAGGAATTACTGATTTTTAACGATCGTGCGTTTCAGGGGAAAATTCATGCTGTACACATGGCAGCGCAAGAAGGAAACCTGAGAGATCTGCAGAGCGCCTTAGATCGGCGCAAATTTGCGGTTGCGAGAGACGGGTCATCGCCGCACGGTGCAACACCTCTTCACGTTGCTGTTGTATTTGGAAACACCACCGTTATCAGGTAAATTAATATATGGAGATTTAATGGACAATTAATGAAACGAAAAGCATGGAAGCGAAACGATCGTCTTTTACCTTTCCTTTAGATATCTGGCAGGCAGGTTTCCAGAAACCGCGCATGCGATCGATCTCGATGGCCGAACTCCTTTGCACTATGCAGCCACCATAGCGGACAACGGCCATTACTACAACCTTCTGCTTCATTTGGGTGCCAATCCTTTAGTTCAAGACAATGTGAGTACATTGTATCGATAAGCCAGCGTCCTTCGTAGGATTAATTAAACGAAACGAGATCAATATCGGACACGAGCGTGGAGTTGGATAAATTGATTAAAAAAGTCGCGTCGATGTATGTATTGCTAATTTTATGATTGGTGCAGTTGGGTCAAAAGGCGGACTATTACAAACAGGACCAATCGGAATTTTCCCATAAATCGCTTCTCCGCGATTTCGGAGTCAACGAGAAGCTCGCCGACGAGATGTTGGTGGACAAAGGTATTTTATTCGAACAACGCACTTACGAGCACCATCGTTCACTAACGAACTGTACTCCGTGCCACGATCGTTTACAGCGATTCACGTTTTTACTCTCGAAACATAGAAACCACGACATCTAAACTATTTTAGTTGCCGAACATGGACCAACTTGTAGTTATCGATCCTCATCGTCACGTTGTCTTTTCGCACGCGTTAGTTTTCCCATCGATCGATCTATCAAGATCGTCGTCGCAATTTTGCATAATCTTTCTTATACGGTAATCGAAAGGTATTTGCCCTGTAACCAGAGGATGTTCGAAAAATTAATTAGAGAAATGTTTAATCGAAGGAATCGATTAAAATCGGATAACGTGGTAGAATTTGCTGAAACGTTCAACAACCAAAACAACGTAAATAATCATTCTTGACTAATAATTCTGATAATTGATTAATCTATCCACGGTTGTTCACGTTTTCGATTCTTCCGCTTCTTCCACCGTCGGACGTCCTCGCGCCGATGTGCACGTTCGAGGAGAACAGTTCCCGGAGGCGACACGTATTCCGCGCGTCGAGACATAACCGAACCAGAGACCCTGGCTACCTTGGAGAGATGTTTCCGTCTTCTGATCGGCGTAAGACACGGTACGACGCCAAAATCTGCCGGGAACTCCGGCACGCTGATCGGCCGTTGCCTGAAACGGCCCGTATTCGATCGTATCAAGCACCGTGTGACACGCATGGACCACAATCTCTTTGATGTGATCTGGCCCGCTTTAAAAAAATACGGTAACTCGGCTTGCAACAGCAAGGCGAGCAGCGCTTATTCGGTGGTCAGCAACGTGGACGAGCACGAGTCTGTGTCGGTGGTAGCGCCGGACTACGAAAGTTACATCGTGTTCGCAGAATTTTTCGACCCTTTGATCAGGGACATACATTGCGTGACTGCCAGCGGTGATCTTCCCGACCACCCTCCGCCGAGATTCTTTTACAACGAGAACGACGACAGCGAAGAGAATGCCGACACGTTGGACGAGGTGATAGTGTCGGCGATCGAGGCGTACGATCTCGATCCTCCGGCCAAATACGTTCAAGCTGTTGTAATAGAGTGTTGCAGAAATCTGGAAGATTACACGCTTCCCTTGACGCTTACGGTGAACCAGCTGGAAGAGGTGGAACGAGAGATCACCAGCGAATTGATGAGCCAAGAGATCTCGGCAATGATGGCGGAGGGTAGCAGCGAGGACGAGCCCGGAACTTACTTTACCCTCAGCGAAATTCTAGATCAACCGAGCCCGATCAGGGCCCAACTGGCAGCAGCCGGTTTGCTATTGCCTATTACGGATCTTGAAGTTCACGACGACAAACGTCTTCATGGGAAGCACTGGCCTTACGGCCGAGGTGTTTACGTCGCCTCCGCCGGTGACCTAGCTGCTTGGGTGAACGTACAGGATCACCTGAGGGTTATTTGTCGCACCAGCGAGAACAGACCGGGTTTGATCGGTCGTGGCTACGTAAGACTGGCGAAGGTGATGACGATGCTCGACGAAAGAATGAAATTCAAGAGAGACAAGAAGCTGGGCTTCCTCGGCGCACGACCGTACGCCGTTGGCAATACTCTTAGGTTTAACGCTATAATCAGGTTCCCGGAATTATCGAAGGAATTTGATCATTTGAAGCATCTGTGCGTAGTTCGTGGATTAAGTATACAAGAAACAGCGAAACGGGATATGGTTCGAATCGGTAACCAGCAATCGTTGAGCATTACCGAGCTGCAGACCCTTCAAGATTTCTCCAGAGCTGTTCTCAATATTCTGGCGTTGGAGAAGGAACTATCGATAAACAATTCGTTGAAGATCGCAACTCTGATCGCGGGAATTTTCCGCAAACGGAACAGTGCTAAACGTTTCCAGAATTGATCGTCGCCGCTAAAGAGGGGACGCCAAAGCGATCAACGAAAGACACTGTCTTTCGTCGTCCATGTTATTATTTCAACGCATCTATACTATCAATTTCATTCCCTTTTTCTTTTCCTTTTTTCTTTTCTTTCTTCTTTCTTCTTCTTCTTTCTTTCTTTTTTTTTTTTTTTTTTCTTTTTTCTTGATAACCGTATAATACGCTTATACGTGGAATTCCGTATATCGAGCCGATACGTCGATCGACCGTCCATAAGCAAACTAAAGTCAAAAGTGGAGAGTGGAAAGTGAGAGGAGAGAAAAGTAAAGAGACGAGTTGGGACGTTGGAAAGACGTGTGCGAACGTTATTCTATTTCTCGTGCACCGAATTAATTAAACGAAAATGAAAGATTAGCTGCTCGGAGGGACGCTGGATTTTGTTCGTTAGGTTAGTAAAATGAACGTTATTGGTACATGGGCAATTGTTAAGACGCTTTGACATGTTGTCGCACGACACCGTGCTTGTGTACCTACACGTAAAGTGTGTATACGTACCTAAAAACGGGCTAAAATCGGTTACACAGAGATTCTATATAAATTGAATAATATGTGTCATGCACGAGCTGTTCGATGTTCACACGAAACAGAAATGGCGTAGCACGTGTCTTTCCAACTTGAACCGACGAACCGTACGTTTTTACGAGTGGCTACCTGTACGCGAACGATTATACGTAAACGAAAATCCTCTTTCGCTTCTATCGCTTCTATCGCTTCCATCGATGTAACTCCTATCGCAAAATTCTCCTACTCGCGTGTAAATCTGCTTCCGCATACCGAGATCGTTGTATCGTGCTAGATTTGTTTGTTGTGCGCAACTCGTTTTCCAAAGTGCAACCAACAGCTGTGCACTCAATGTTCATTAATGCACCTATCTTTTGTGAAAATTTCGCTTCTTTCTTATTTTCAAACAAGATAGATGAGATAAATAAGAAAAAAAAAAAAAAAAAAGCATATTGCGCCTCGATCGATGTAAAAAGAAAAGCCAGAGATTCCATTCGAATAATAATTTATTACGCTTTATAAAGCGAATAAATAGGTGCAATATGTTTTTGCCTTTTGTATCTTCTAGTTGATGAAAATAAAAGTATTATTCGCTTTTCAGACGACAAGCCGGTTGATATAGCGATATTTCGAGAAGAAGAGGGTCGCTACTTAGCATCGTGTAAGTTGACGTTAGACGAACAAACGCACGAAAATTTCGATGGTCCAATCGAAATATAACATAATCACCAAGTTAATATCTCTATAGCACTCGGCGATCCATTGATCAGAGGTTTGACAGAAGTTGCCAATACCCGTCCAAACGATCCAGTTACATATCTAGCTACGTATTTATATAACTTTGCCAATAAGAGGAAAAACAGCGCGCAACAACAGGTAAATAATAACTCTAGATACATGCGCGTACGAATAATTTTCATACACCGAGTATAGATAGCTGTACGATATGTTAGGAGCCGAACGTATTGATCATTGCTGATCGTGCCGAAGAAAACATAGAGAATATGGAAAATGAAAATGGGGACGAGGATGCTGGTTATCCGCAAAGCCCAGATTCCGACGTGCCGGAGTCAGCCTTTAGCAATGCAAACAGAGTGCGTCGATCGTCGTTAAACTATAGAATTTCAGAAGGGATTCAGACGAACAAAATGATTTTTATGGAAAATCGTGTTTCTTCAGGATGAACATGGTCAAAGCGTTATTCACTTCGCTGCGATTCGATCTTACCCAAAGGATGGCTTGTTCCATTTGCTTCAAGAGAGCCAAGTTAACGTTGGTTTCAGAGACGAATTGTATAGAACAGCCAGAGACGTGGCTGAATTGGCAAATATTAGAGAAAATATGGACGAGATCGATCGATACGTAGCTTATTTGACAGCAAGAGGTAATACGTACTTCCAATTGCGAATTAGGGATCGTTTCACGCGACACTTTTATCAAGCTCGTTGTAACGTTTGTTCAGGTGAAACTGAAAAATTAGTAGAACTGCTGTTAGAAGGCTACGACCATATTTTAGACGTGGAAGACGAAGGAATAAACATCGTAGAGATCGCTGCACAACGAAGAAGAGAGGCAACCGTACAATTTTTACAATCCATTCCGAATTACGTGGTAAAACAAAACGAAATAATCTTATATTATATATAGCGCAGTTTCCAAGGATCCAACGATCGAGAACAACACACGCTAAGGAGACACTTTTACAGACACAACGTGAACAGGTGCACCACGAGATCAGAACAGGCAACGTAGCGAGAGTAAAAGAATTGTTAGGCAAGAACAACGGAGGAGGAAAGTTATTGGCAATGGGAAAGAATTCGATGGGCAGATCCGCTCTCCACATCGCTGTGCTTCGCGAAAACGAAGAAACGGTTCGCTACATTGCCAGAATGTATCCAGAAACTCTACGTATAGGTGACAATGTAAGTATGTTAATTTCGAAACAGAGGGACAGGGTTAATTTTATTCTTAAAGTAAAAATACCAAATCAGATCCATTATCCGATACGTTCATACGTTTAACGGCCTATTTTTAGTTGGAGAGAACTGCCTTACATTATGCAATGGGTTTACCATCTGTCGAGGAATTAAGCAACGTTCTTATAAAAGCCGGTGCGAAACGCATAGTCAAAGATTTAGTAAGAAATCTCTACCTTCGTTCTAACGAATTGATCGACGATTCAATGGAAATGATCGTTGCCTTGAATTTCCAGAAATCACGGCAACCCTCCTACTATTTCATGAACAAATCGGATATAGAGAGACTTCGAGAAGAAGAGGAAAGTTTCGTCAAGTAGATCGATCGGACGATGCTGATGCCGCGTACTATGTAATTGTTCGTTTACACCTTTAGATACTTGGCTAAGACATCTGCCATACATACGTCGACGTCCTCTTCTGTATGTATTCGAATTGTCGTTTTTCACTGGTCTCTGAAATTCTTTTTCTCGAAATACGTAACGAACGAAGTAGAAAGCACTCACCTGTCCCCGTGCAAAAGTTACGATTATGTAACGAATCTACGTCATGTAATATACAGTTTACGCTATTATTTAGTATTAATAATACAAATAACAAGAGTATTCAGTTCTCTCCCTATACGTTTCTTTCAATTACCTTCGCGCAACTTCTCCTTCTTCTTTCTCTTTCTCATCCTTACTATCTACGAACTTTCAATTACATCGACTTAACGCATCTAAATATTGACCGATAAACGCTGTTCGCGATTAACTTGAGATACATGTTAACATCCATTGATCATAGGGGACGAACGTCGAAGGTTGTAAAAAAGCGAAGAATATCTGCTAGGAAATAAAGTTATCTATCGGGATATCTACTATACGTGTAGTGCGTGTGGAATCGTTCTAATCTAATCGTAGGATATGTCTTTCGTGAAACAACTGCTGTCTGTACCATACACGCGACAGTCTGCGATCCAAAATTAATTCATATTCAATGATATTCGGTTTCGTCCGTCGCTTCTTTCTAATTCTATCTCGCTTCGAGTCGTAAGAATGAAACTATGCGCGATCGTTCTTCAAACTTCGAACTGCAAACCACGTGTAGCTTCCCCGAGTTCCAACGAGTTCCAATCGATCGACGATTTAATCACTGACGAGATACAGCGCTTCTCTTACTGCTCATCCTCGGCTGACCTTGCATTTTTCTGCCGACATTCGATGCATCCTGCTCGACGTCCTCGGTATCGTCGACGATTCGCTGCCATGGCGTAGGATTCACGTACGCTGGTTTGGCTTTTTGATGAGCTGACGATAGGTAAAAATGTCGTATTATTATTACATTTCTACCATTTAAAAGCATTTCTTTCCATATATATATATATAAGACAAAATGAAGCAACTGACGCAGAAGCCCTTGCGTGGCAGGTCTCGGTTTGTTCTTCGCCTTCTTTCGCCAGTTTTCGTAGGCTTTCGTGCTCTCCTCTAATCTCTTTTTCCTTTCTTCTTCGTGCTTTTTTCGCTTCATTTCCTCTTTCTTCTGGCATGCTACACAAACATCGTAAATGCACAAATCATCAACGAGACGAAGGATAAACCCCGATGCTTTCTTTACCTCTCTCCTCTTCTTTCTTTTTACGAGCCCATTGACGAAGATACAAAGTCTTCGCTACAGCCGCTTTATCCTCCACTTCTTTCAATTGCTTCTGCAATTCTAGTTCCTTCTCTGCTACAGCTTTCTTCCTCTCCTCTTCCTTCTTTTTCATCTCGGACCATTTGACGAAATTCTCCCTCTCGCGGCATTCTCTTTCTATCTTTTCACGAGCTAGCCTATCCTCCTCCATTTGCCTCTGCCGTTCAGCCTCGTCTTCCTCCTCCTTTTTTCGTCGCGCTATTTCTTGCTTCCTTCGCATCCACTCGCTGTAAGTGATCTTCTTGCCAACGTCCGATTCATTCCGCCCGTTGCCCGTTATTCTGACACCGGATATCGATGAGGTAGAAACTTGCACGATTCGCTGTCCATCGAACGTATACCTACTTGATGAGAAATCGTATTTCGTCGGTCTTCGATTTAATCATTTTTCTACCGCCATTAAATATACAGTATAGATACAGATAAGTAATACAACAATTCGTACAAGATAACTACTACGTTTACGACACTACACGAGATACCTCTGCATTTTCCACTCGATATCCCTAGTAGAACAAAGATCGTAGCTATCGTCCGCTCTATCGGCAATTTTACAACGTCTCTCGATTCGATTCGAATGCTTACACGAGGTGACGGATTTGGAACGAACAATACCGGATCGTAAGGATGCGCATGTAGTCGGTGAATTTAAGGAATAACAACGATACGTTTCTTCGGCTGAACATTGGTCACCAGCGTGATCCATAAACGAAGCAGCCAGGTCATTATTGATGGACAGTGTGGACATCATGTCGCTGATTCCGGCGGAATCACCGCAATTTCTCACGAAACGTTCATCGTCTCTAGAACCGACCTTCGCTTCAATTTCCACCTCGTGTTCTACATCCTCGCCGTTCAACGTCTCCGCGTAAATTGCCGGATTAATGAATCGAACTTCCGTACCGGATCTAGAACTTTTAGGAATCGTACCACAGCGAATCGTTCCATTGCTTCGAGAGGTTCCAGTTCTTCTCTCACTATCATCGGACGCAACATTTTTCCAACGACTAGAACTGATCAGACATACACCGTTTCTGGTCTCAGCGTCGTTTACGCTATGCATCTCGTTAATATCATCTCTCTTACAATCATACCAGCTGTCAACGTCGTTGTCGAACATCGTCAAGCGTCCTTAATTCTCGCGTCAGGCAATACGCGATCAAGATTATTATATAACAGACAAGAGTATATCGAAATTTAACCACTCGTCACATATCGTTGGCTTCCGGTCGTGTCTTTCGACTAATCCTTCGCAGTCCCGATACGACTCGTGTACGCATATTCGTCCATCTTTCACGCGATGTTGCACTTTTCGTTTGTACAAACAACAACGAATCCCTGTTAGCGACGTATTGCCGGCACTATGCTTCAACTTGAAATTTACCGAGAAATTTGTACACGAGTACGTTCGCGCGTCCGATTTCGAATTTGATGGAGGATTGCGCGCCACCTTCGATCGTTAACACCGTTAACTCCGTTAAGCGACTCGCGATCCCACTTTACATTCACATTCGATAATTCATCCGATCGCTTGTTCTACTGATCGACCAACAAGAAAAACAGATCACATTCGATGCTTCGCGTTACATTACCATATCTTACGGCCGATCTTAACCATATCCTATACATATTTCGTTTCAGTTCCCTCCTGCGTAAGACAACTTGAATATTTGAATTTATATTTCAAACAAATATTAGAGGAACAAACATTTTTCATATTAGTTAATGTTCATTTACAATGTTCGCTTACTTTCGAAAATAATTCACAGATAATTACAAACAAAGTGCACAGACTGAATTATTTTTTCAGGGTAATGACTACAGACATATACAGTATAGTTTGTTCGCTAAAGTTCTTTATTTATCCTTTAACTTATCTATGTATCCTTATATTAACTTGTGCTTAATCGATCTATCGCCGCTTGATTCATGTTTTAATATTAATCGTGATATCAAGGAAATTAGCGTTCAGTTGATATGATATTCCGCAAGTTCGACTCAGTCGCGTTATTCTGTCGTGTGATCGTGACATACTCTTCCGTAATCTCCTCTGGTTGTACCCTATTAAAGTACGTTTCTCGACCTTGATGAACGTAATACGTATCATCGAAATTAAAGTGCAGTCCGAGTACGATATTCAGTGCAGAAGCGTCATACGCGTGACAACCGGAATATCGATACTGTGGTTTCTTATTAAATCGGCAACCTGCTGATTGAGCTCCTACAATGATAAGTTCGAATTACTTACGTACCACGATCACCGTCGTGTCTTAACGCGTAGAAAGAATATTTAATACGCAGAAAAAATATTGTTCTCAGCATATATACCGATAGGACAAATACAATCTCTTGTCAGTGCACACTGAACCCATGGCAACATTACTTTCTCTCTAATTTCTTTAACGTTTCTAATTACTAAGTGCGATGCTCTTATTAAAGGAAGAAAGAAGAAACTTTCTGCAGAAACGTGAAAATATTCATACATCTTTGGGTGCGTTAAAGAGCTAATCGCATGCCTTGTAGGCCAACTTAAGATCCCAGATTTTGGTGAAAGATACTTTGAAATGTCTGAAGAATTCAAACGCATATTAGAATCCATATACAGTATATTTCCTAATGTGTTTAAAGCTGTCTGCAACATACGAAAAGAAACCGAATAGCAAAATTCTTTGCTTCACCTCACTTTATATACGTACTTTATACACATATATATATATATATATTTATTTACAAAGATTTAGTTACCTGAATAACTAGAGGTCTATAAACATGTAGCCTATCGTCTTCAACATGGGCCGGAAATAGACTTATATCAAAATGAATCACATTACATTTCGTAGAGTTGCAAGCCGTCCTAATACTTTGCAGAGAATCGTCGTTCAATCCGACGCTATATACGACAATACTGTTATTTGGCAAAAAGTGACTGATATTTCTCACAAAGCCGTAAATGTGTTGTTCGTTTCCAGGCCTGATAAGAGAGACAACGGTCACATTTTGAGATTTAAGACTAAAAGGTGTTGTGCTTGTTTGCCCATCGAGCCCAAGCATCGCGAGATACTTGGAATCTGTCACCAAGCGCTTTTCTTCAACGTCTTTCAAATTTTCCTGGAAAGATTACAAAATATGGAGCAATTAACAGTATATAATCATTATATTATTGATACCCCATAATAACAATCAATCAACAGAGAATATTACGGTAATATTTACTTGGAAGTTTCGTAATTGCTTGTGTGTCTCTGTAACTAGAGTTTGAATGGAAGGTCGTTGATTGCTGAAAGCAATGAAGATAATGCTGCTTCCTGCTATGCAGATAAGCAACAATAGCAGGCCCTTGGTACGCATCTCTCATCATTTAATCAAATGTATTTTCAATCTTTAGACGACAATTAGGTACATACTGTACGTTAGAAATATCACAAATAGGTTATGCATCGTCAATGACATGACTGATATTTATAAAATGGATATCATGTTAACCGGAACAGGTTGCTATCGCATAAACGTCAAAGTGTAAGCTTAACACGCCCATTTCGCGAAAACAATAGTCTAAATCTTCTAGCAGATTAGATTAAATTACGTTTTTTCTGTTAACAAAACACTCTTAGCGATCTAGCAGACGCCGCATTTTTAGGAACTTTTCGATTTAATGGCAGCTCTGCGTAATGGCGACGCAACGTTCTTTACAATTTGACGCAACCGCGTAACTGCTTCGATATCTTAGAAAATTTGATTTAAATATTCGATCAAAGATTTCGTTAACCTTTTGCAGGATATAATTTTATTTTAACTTGGATATGATTTTTCATTTATTAAACCTGTTTTTATATACGGTATATGTTATTGGACAAGATTGACGAAATCTATGTTAGGATAATGACACTATATGATAACGTAGAATTTAGAAATTCCTTTTTCAAGGAAATTATTACATAATTTTTCGACTCACTAAATTGTTATATCACGGTTGAACCACTTATATCACATTTTCATGAAATTATTACTTTCTATGTTGTATGTTAGACTCATTTTCTAGATATTTAAATGACTTATGTTACCTGAAATATGGTATACAAATTCATCACAGGTCTTAACCACTACCTACGCAAGTCTGTGCGACATTAAAATATTTTGATATCAATAATTTGTTAAAGAATTTGTTTGATTTATATATAATTTAAATTCATCTATCTACGGTTAATCTATCCGTAAAGTACAGCAGATTTGTTCTCCACAATCTTTCTTTCCTTCTTTCTTCTTTTATTTGTTTCATAAAACTTAATTATTTTTCTCACAAATCTGTTTCTTTGTTCATGAAACAATACATTCATTTACTATACATGCGATGTCATTCGTTTGTCATCTCACTTTTACATCAAACATGTATAACCTAAAGTGTACATGTTCGACCGATGAATAAACCAAACCATATCGATCGTATGAGAAATACTAATGGCTAGTGACATTCTTGTATAAAACGAAACGTGTTACCAAGATTCTAAAGAATAAAGAATATTAAAAATATGGGCGTTGAGTTTAATATTAAATCTTAATCCCCTGTGTATAGTGCCAACGTTTATTCATTCTTTGAGATTTAAATGAAGTAAGACAATGTGAATAAACTTCATATGATAACAGTAGGGGATAAAGCTGGAAGAGGGAAGGATCTTGAAATTTCCGTGAAGCATAGTAGCTTAGTGGAATATTTATTATAATTAATTTACATTATCTTAATAACGTGTCATTGATAATATATATATATATATATATATATATATGTATATATGTGTATATATATATGTATATATAAATATTATGTTTCGGATCCAATACTTATTTTAAATGTATCGTAGAAATGTTTTATACTGAGTAGAAAATGGATAAGTAAGTCGTTGTTTGTTCATCTTAATGTATGTAATTTTTTACATTAGATTTATACATACAAAAAAAAAATATATAATACTATATAGCGTATCGCATTGTAGGATTCTATTCTATGACATGTTATGGTTAGATCTATGCTGAAAGAAGTAATGGCTTAGAAATGAAGCTGTATAAATTGATAGTTCACCAAAAGACCTTTAGCGAAGAAGATTTAATAATCAATCCAAAAGATCACCCTAGTATAAAAACTGGAGATGTTGTTGAAATTTATCACCCGGAGGTTGAATTTAGTCGTCTGCTCCTTCAAGTCACATCCTTTAAAGAAGATTTACAAGGAAGGGAGACAATTAGCGTGGAAAACAATGTAGCCACAATGTTTCAATTAAGAACATTTGCAGACGTATATATGAATGTTGTTAATCCAGACGATGTAGCTTTGGATTCCATCGAACTTACCTTCAAAGACCAGTATCTGGGCCGTAGTGAAATGTGGCGTCTGAAAAATAGCTTGGTAGAATAGATATTGTTTATTTTTCAACTTGTATCCAAGTATCTTGCTAAGTTAAATATAAATTTATTTATTAGGTCAATACTTGTGTATATATGAACAAGAAGATTGAGTTCTGTGGAGGCAGTATCAGATGTCAAGTATACGAAATGTGGTCACAGGGTGACAGAGTCGCTTGTGGCGTTATAACTAATGATACTAAGGTTTGCATTTGAATATAGCGGGAAAAGAAAGTATATATAAAATTGTCTATTAAAAATTTATCTTTTAGGTTGTGTTTCGTTCTTCGACCAGTATGGTGTATCTTTTTATTCAAATGAGTTCAGAAATGTGGGATTTTGACATTCACGGTGACTTATATTTTGAAAAAGCTGTTAATGGGTTTTTAGCTGATTTATTTCAAAAGTGGAAAAAGAATGGCAGTAATCATGAAGTAACGATTGTTCTATTCTCAAGAACATTTTATAATGCTAACAGTCTGGAAGAATTTCCAAATCACATGCGTGAATGTTTACAACATGATTATAGGGGAAGATTTTATGAAGATTTCTACAGGGTGGTAGTTCAAAATGAAAGATTTGAAGATTGGAGTAACGTGTTGGTACAATTACGTAAACTGTTCACAGACTATCAAAAAATTGTATTAGAATATCATCAAAAATCAGGTGTCTCTATACCAAAAGCAGTAAATTCAACAGCTGCACAGGGCAACTTTTTAGAAGTACTGAACATGTCTTTAAACGGTAATATTTAAACACGTACACATTTAGATACATAGCTTAATTTATTACAAAGTATTTCGCTTAATTTAGCTCGCTTACAGTGTTTGAGAAACATTATCTGGATCGTAGTTTTGATAGAACTGGTCAGTTATCGGTGGTGATTACACCAGGCGTAGGTGTTTTTGAGGTTGACAGAGAGTTAACGAACGTTACAAAACAAAGAATTATTGATAACGGTGTTGGTAGTGATTTGGTGTGTGTCGGAGAACAACCGTTACACGCAGTACCTTTATTAAAGGTATTTATCCTTATGAAAATATTATACAGCGCTAAGTAATAATGTTATAAATATTAATATTTGCGATATAATTTTAGTTTCACAATAAGGATACATCTGTTAACGCGCCTGATGACTATAGCATGCCGCACTGGATTAATCTCAGTTTTTATTCAACGAATAAAAAGATTCCTTATTCAACATTTATACCTCGTATAAAACTTCCTCAGAGGGTGTCAAAACAATCAGCAGAAACTGGAAAATTGCAGTGTAAAAGTAAGCTTTTACAAGAAGATGCAAAGGAATGTTTACACAATACTTTGTTCGACTATGATGCGTACGATGCGCAAGTCTTTCAATTACCTTCAGTCCATACGTCAAGGTAAATTCAATATTAAGTTAAATGGTGAAACTTTAACGCCAGATGTTCCAGTTTAAAATTTTCTATAAGTAGTTTGCAACGAGTTACGACAAGAACTAAGAAGACAAGCGTTGCCAGCATGGAAACACATAATAACGCGCATATATTGAAACTTCTGAAAAGAAAAATGTCAGATCCTGATATACATCACCCACCGCCTGAATCTCACTCACCTCCAGCTGCAACAAGAAGCGCAGCAATCTTGATACCTTCTAGAACAGATGACGTAACTAATAGCGAATCCAATGGAGAAGTCAATGGTATGTATTGAAATTACTTGTACAAATTATAAGTGTTAATAAGATATCGAAATATAATCGTATTTAACAATTATATGTTACGTAGAATCGAGGATATCGGTAAAAAGCGATTTAACCGATTCAGAAATATCACCGCCATTTAGGCCGGTTGTTGGTAGTGCTGGAAGCCCCACAAATACAATATCTCAACCTACAACTATTAGGCCTAGTAGGGCACTTATTAATCCTTTTGATCCATCTCACGTTACAATTAAATTAACCAGTAACAGACGAAGATGGACACATATTTTTCCCAAAGGTAATTACTAATAAAGAAAAGATTATTAGATAATCGTTTAAATTCAACTAATATCGTAGGGCCAACAGGTGTTCTTATACAGCAGCATCATTATCAAGCTGTGCCAACGCACATGTGTTCAGAATCACAATCCGATGCTACTTCCACTATAAGTGGTTCCCCTATGGAACATAACGACGTCTCTAATTCAAATCAGTTTCAAGATCGTTAGTATTTCATATAAAATACATAAGTCGTGTATTAATATAATACAGCACCGCAACTGTGTTTTTCATAGACACAAAGAATAAACCGCAGAGATTAAATCTTTTACTATCAGGCGCTGATAAAAGTGGGAATCCGATATCCTCTACAGGCAATAAGTCTTTGACACTGTTATGGGGTGCTACTGGTGAACAGGAATGGACACCGGCACTAACAACAGGTTTGCATATATTCTAATAAAGCGACATTTACAACATAAATATACTATATAACTACTGGCAAATAATATTTTATAACATATCCAAATAACAACATTAGCCATATTATTATTCGCAAGTTGTCCAAAAATTATTATAAAATGAGTTTACAGTTTGAAGAAAGAATTTTGAAAGGATTTCTAATTAAGCAAACGATTAATTCATGTGGTACAAAATATTAGACAATTAATTACGGATGTATAATGCTTCTTGGCAATTTTAGGAGAACAATAAAGGCATACATAAGTAAAATAACGTAGGTGTAATATTATAAATTATTCAATCGATGCACAAATTCATTCTTATCATTCATACTTAATACCAAGAAGGATTAATCAATATAATTTTGAAACATAATTTCTTAAAGAATGAAAATAGTTGATACAAATTTCAGGGAAAGATATTGCTTTCCAAGTAGAATAGAATGAAAGTTTAATACACAGTCACACGATCATCATGCATAAGAAGTATTTTCATTCTTGGACATATTCATATTTATTTTTGAGGCTCATCGATCATTTATATGAATAATATTATTATTACATTTATTTCCATGCTATGGTACGTCTTATTGGGATGCAACGCTGGACGCATTGACGCGTGTGTGATGTACAACTATGATGTCACATTAAACAGCAATCATAGGTTAGCGCCATACGTTATTGGGGGTTGATTCGGTTATGGTACACATTCTTTCCTTCTTTTTTTTTTTTTTTTTTCTCTCTCTCTCTCTCTCTCTCTCTCTTTTTCTCCTTTCCAGGGCATTAAATTTGTAGTAACTTTTGTTCTTCATAGCTCTAGTCTTTACGATTCTTCTATGCATGTATGTCCTCTGTTGCAAAAATGTAATTCCAAAATAATTTCTATAAATAATCTATTAAATATTTGTTACTATTACGATTACTTATACACCTACATAGGATTCTTTTGTTATTTCTTATTTCTTATTTCTACTTGTTTCATAAAATATTTGCACTGTTCAAAATTCTAATTTCATCGGATTCTCTACATATACTATGAATTTTATATCATATATTCTTCAAACATTCTCTCATCCGCTTTATAATCCTTCCACTCTATCATCTCGCTTTAAGATCGCACTTACTTATATTACTAGTAATAAGTAGTTGTACGATATTTGATATTATTTACTAATAACGTATAGAAATGTAATTTTATGGGAATAATCGAAGTACCTTCTTCTTTTATGCAAATTATCGTTGACGCGGTATATTTGTTCCGATTATGCATACACGTTCGTCTCCTTCAATATTATTTTCATAAACTTAGTTTGTTATGCTTCGTAACAAACTATTTCGAGAATTCATTGAATTACGTTACAAATAATACTTCTTGCATTGCATGCTTTAGTACTAAATCATGGTCATCTTGGATATCATATACTGGTAACACATATTGAAATACTAATATAATCACTATCTTTGTTTGGGATGCATAAATTATTTAATATGTACTTGCACTTGTACAATAATTTTGTGAAAATTTCTCCTGTGTATTATATCTGTGTGTATTTGCATTAACTGCTGCATAAATAATACCTAGATTTAGTACTTACGTAGTCACGAAAATTAACATTATATATTAAAAATAGTTCATTTATTTATTCATTTGAAGCAGTCTAAGATGCAAATTGCATTTTTCATATATATCCAGCATCATATTTTGTAGGTGTTGATTGGAAATCATTGACAATACCAGCATGTTTGCCAATTACAACAGATTATTTTCCCGATAAAAGAAGTTTACAAAACGACTACGTTGTGTCGGACTATAATCTTTTGCCTGACGACGTTAATACAGATTTTGCTCAACAACGAGCAATATATAAAAAACCTTTAACAACTGCCGAAGTATTTAAGGAGCTTGTATCGCAACGATTAGCACAGGTATTATGCCAATCATGCCTTCAAACGTGATCTTTTCCCGTATGTGTGCAATTCCGTGTAACTATGTTTATTTTCTTTCTCTTTTTTTTTCCTGTTTTTCTTTCTTTCTTTATCCTTCTCTTCTTTTCTTCTCTGAATCAAGGGTTTTCAATTAATTATTTTACCGCAAAATAATCAAACTCAGAGCCATACACCCGGTAGTAACGCTGTCCCCGCGATAAGCTCTGTAATGCGGGGACGGCAAACAGAATCAGAACCAAAGGAGGAATATTTGCTAAGCATTGGGAGAATATTTCACAAAATATCTTTATTCGATAATTGTATAACGGTAACGAGATATCGGCCAAGGTGAGATTTAATTACGTTACAAATTAATGAGAAGTAAAGAGAGAATATTTGAATGTATCCTTACAGGCATCCTTACCCTCCGTTCAATATTCATTATCTTTATCGATTTCACGCACCTCATCACGACACGTACGAAGTATCATGGGTATCTTTTACAACAGAGAAGCTTGAAAATTACAATTGGAATTATTTGGATCATTACATCTGTACCAGGGGCCATACTGATTTTGCTTTAGTAGAGGTAAGATTTGTATCGTATATTATTTCAATTTTATTCTGAGATCGTTAAAAATTTCTAGGCGCTTAAATACTGGAGATTTCGCGTGTTTTTACTTCCTTTGCACAATTCGGCGACTCGAAAATTTTTAGAGGGATCATCAAGATGTGATATATACACACCTCTCACCATTTCCGAACAAGTGTCTCTCTTGGACGGATTTTTACGGTTCATCGAGCTGTGGCCGAATAAAATACGCCGCCCGAATCCGAACAAAAATTGGGTAACTTTTGCATAAAATTTTCTTAATATATAACATCATAGCCTGATTTTTCAGTTTATGGGAATTGAACGATGTAAAACATAAACATTTTAAATCGATTGAAATTATTGAAAAGGGGAACATCGAGTAAAATCCAATTGATAGATGTTTCGCTATTATATCCTGTTTTTCGTCTAAACTAGAACATTACGTTACTTTGGGTTTAACTAACGATCTATTTTGTACCATATTGCGCTGTACTTTTGCACTCTAGAATTGACTGTCGCATGCCTGATGTACGACGCCTAAGTAACGCAATTTTGATGCTTTTGTTAGTTTCGAATAATTGATTAGTTCGTTTAATATCAACAGTTGTAATTCTCCTTTATTTTTCTTTATTTCGCAATTTTTGTTTTGCAAGAGTTTCAACGCAGCGCCATTGTAATTTATAGCGTGTTTCTTTCAGTGGTGTACTAAATATACAGGAGGATGAAACAAACAGTAACACGAGGGTTAATTTAAGTTTAAAAGAGAGGAGCACGATTTTTTCACAAGCTTATTTGGCACTCGATAAATCACTTACGGTGGCTATTACCTACTCGAATTTGACGATATTTTTTTTTTTTTTTTTTTTTTTTTATTACATACAGATACTAATTATTTTCAAATAACAATCTCTGAACTAGTATTTATAGCTGGCGGGTGTCAATGTCAAAATTACACTGTCACACGAGAGAGATATACACGTAATCGTAGATAGAAATAGACGAGTGGAATGTTAGGAGAGGGCATTTAGCATGATATGTTTCAGAATCCTTCGACTCTAGGTGGTGTTTCCCAGAGAGATCCTGCCTCTCACTTGACCAGACGCAGGCACAGCACGAGCCTGATTGTCCTCACTAACCAGGTACATCCTCGCATCCTGTAGCCTCAGTACGCTGATCCGGATGTCAATGAAATCACATTATCATCTCTATCCGTCGATCTCAGAATATATAGGACGCCTCCTTTGGCAATTTGGGGCGGACACCCATGAATTCTTGACGTTCTTTTTTTCTTTTTTTAATCTTTATATATTAGTTACATCCAGTTCTTTAGTAATGTTAGATTCTAACAGCAAGTTTGTCAGAACATTCAGACAGCTTACACAACGTATTACACGATGCAACCATGCTTGATATCTGCCTTGAATGCGCACATGATTTTTTTTAGCAAGCTTTTGTGTAATGCAGAACGCCAACATTTTATTTATCTTCTTCTCTCTTCGTCGATGTAATAATGCTCCCTGAATAAAATGTTAACAATGCATTACATAATGAAACAGACCGGTGATATACTACCTCATGATCATGAGCTTGTTCATACATTTACAGTTACCCATACTATTCATCGTGCTTTTCAGACCAATCTAGTCGGCAGCTCTCCCTTCAGGGAGCGACTCGGAAGCAATCGTCTACCAGAGAAACCGAGACCAAGGTTTGAATAAGCTTAGATTGATGATTTCGGCATTGTTGCTTCGGCAAATGTAATAGTATAGCTTGCAACCTATTGCATCTTGCAACGAAATGTCCATTGAAATTTGATGTTTTATACCACCTTTTCATTTTGCTTGTTCGCTTCTCTGCTTGCTGCATCGGTTTAATTACTAAATATTAACTGCTTTAAATTGTTCATATACGACGCGTATAATTATATTTGTCGTTGATACGATCATACAAAATGATTGAAAATCGAATTGCTTTTGCTGGAATTATAAGTCCAGTCTTTATGGAGTATTATTGATTTATTCGATACGTATTTCGACATTATTTATTGATACAATAAACGATAAGGCATCGAAATTATATATTCATTATATATCAAAAAAAAAAAAAAAAAAAAACGTAGAAAAATTTGTGCAGCTCTGCCCATTCAGTTTCAGTTTTATGAGTATCATATACAGTTTTGTATGAATTATGCACATTGAAACCAATACCGCACATAATTCCCGACAAACTGCACATCTGCATGTTTTACAAAACGATGCCGGCGAAACGGTAAAGATTTGTGCGTACGTGTTGTACAAACAATTATTACGTAGCGTTAAGGAGGCTGGCCTAGAAATTCCATATTATTCGATCGATCTTGCGTTATTTGCTTTAAGATATTACGATGCTTCTACTCTGGTGATGAACACAAAGGTACCTTTGATTCAAATTTCTGGGAAGGGTGTGCTCAGAATAGAAGAGAGCTGTATTTGTAAATGTTTCGGTACAATCTTTGTTGTACATATTTCCCATTCTATACTTTTCAGCTGCTTTCATCCTTCTTTTCATCATTTAGCAAAAATCAGATACAGAGCATTTGTACCGTTTATCTCATCATAGATAATGGTAGAACGTTGCAGAAAATTTCCAAGAATGTGATTTACAATTGTACAAATACTCTGTATGGTAGAAAAAAAGATTGGTGGTGAGTGAGGGAGTGACGGGGTTCTCTGTACAGGAGAGGCATGTAGTGAATACCGCTGCGACTGCCCGCACGTGCCTCGACACTCCTCGCCACGTGCCAAGCAGGTTGGTGTTTTAATCTTTTAAATTTCTTCGACTTAACTTTAAATTTCAATATTTGCCGTTGACAGCAAGATATGTATGTGCATCTATATTACAATACCGAAGCTATCGAATTAAGAAGCTATCGATTCTTACATTTAAATATCAAGATATCGGTTCTATCCTTATCCATTTTTATGTACATACATATTCTGTATATAGATACAGGGCATTCTATCTTATACTTTTGTTTGAAAAAGAGAATAAATATTATTACGCAGATGCAAATTTTCTTGCTTTTCACATTAGACATTGCTTAATTTTCTCTATTGCTCTGTTTCTCTGCCATACACCACTGTGATGATAATACAAGCACTATGCGATTAATTGGTTTCACTTGTTTTTGTTAGATCAGGTTCCAAAGTGATGGATAGGGGCCGAATCTCGCCTGCCAGCGAAGCTGTGTTGCCCCTTTCACTTGAACAACAGCAAGACCATTTCGATTCTAACGAAGATAGGTAAACTAAACGTCGAGTTTCATCTCACACACATCCGCATAAATCGTTTGCATAAACGTTATATTGATTATTTCAATTTCGTTGCCAGTAGTACGAACATGGAATTGACAAAGTTAAAGAACACCGCGTCAAACAACGAAATTCTAGAAGCAATGAAACACCCGCAAAACGGCGTTGGATTCCTCACGCAACACCCATCTCTTCCAAGCCAAACATTTGTTAGCGCAGATGCAGTGCAATGGTTAAATAATCACATAGAAGCAGGAGTAACCGTGGAGAGTGCCATCAATATAATGAATGTAAGAATAACGTTGTTATTATACGCTGAAGTTATTGATTCTATGTATTTCTATAATATACTTTCATACATCTAGGGTATGATACAAGACAAGCTCATATGCCATGCATCCGGAGATTTTTCTAAACCATTCATCCTAGGATTTTATTTGTATCACATAGTACAAGATAAAGAAAATCAAAGAGGTAAAGGAAATTATCGTATATTAATTATATAGTAATTCGTTGTTTATTGTTTGTATAATTTTTCCTATTATTTTTAAGCTGGCGATTATTTCTCGCCGCTCGGTGATTTGCAAAGCTTTGAAAATGAATGGGTAGAAGTCGAAATAAGGGCACCCAAAGGCTGGTGTGAACCATCTTCGCCAGGATCGTTCCCCCTGATGTCATCTCCAATGACTATACCCAGCTGCGACGCTACTACTGTAGACGAATCAAACGTAGCGCCGTTTCTTAAAGACGAGTTAGACAACATATCCGACATGACGGATGAGCATGGAGAATGGCAAGGTAATTTTTTATACTTCTGCCGGTGTTCGTGTATTTTCCATTTCTTGTCTCTCCTAATTCGCTTGTATTATTATTTACTTTGCCTCTTAGTTCCGTCATATAAACATACTCATCTAGATATAGACATAAACAATAGAAGCGATAGAATCGAATGGGGACATCTAAGATATCAATCAATATACAAAGTAGATCATTCTTACGAACTAGTGGTACAATGGGTTGCATCGTCTGGTAGTATAGTCGCCGACCTTGTAAGTATATATTTTTTCTGATCTAAAGCGAGTTCATATTTCGAAATATAACAACTACACGTTTGGATTTCAATCTGGGAAGATATTTGTGTGGCAGCGTAAGGCTCAAATGTGCGGAATTCAAATGGTTCCTATCCCAAGCGATCTACTAGCATTACCGTTCACTTTAAAAAGTGATCCTTTAAGGGGGCCTATTTTTATACCGTTAAATACAGAGTGTCTTATGGCAAACAAACGACATCTTTTCGAAGGTTTGTTCCCAGTATCAACGCGAATTAAACCGCTAATTAAAGAACGAATGGTTATCTTATCAATGATTGATCCAATGGCTCTTCCATTGGTTCTTGATTCCAGAATTTCGTGAAGTAACCTACGCGCAAAGACTCTTTCTTTTTCAAGAGACAATTGTACAAAGATTTGGCTTTGTTCCGTGCCTGATAGAAAGTAATGAAAACGATCACCAGTACGTTCATATGACCGGCAACGCATTCATACTGATCCCATCTACGACAAATACAAGATCACGTCCTCGAACTGCTACCAACATAGTGAGACGAAACACAGGTCAAAAGGGATATCCAATTCATTCTGATCAACCCAGCCCTCATGAAGCTTACATTACGAGACACGTTAGCGGGAAGAATAAAGATGACTACAACAAAGACAAGAGGGTAGGTAATCTGTGTAGAATTCTTTGAGTAAGAAGTTGTTAGAATTGAAATGAATTCTCTCGTCTGTTTAGATTGGTTTCCTTTGGTCGTGGAATCACATGCTTAGTCGAAAATGGAAATCATCATCCACGTTAGTTGGCGATGAATTGTTTCAGAAAAAGCTCATACAAGATTTTAGGCATTTTTGTTCGAACGGGGACAATAGATTGAAACAGTTCTGGGAACATTGCTGGGAGATAAAAGAAAAATCGTGTACGAAAACAATCTAAAGGATCAAATTGAATGTATAACATAAATATCGTTTTATAAGCTTATATTTCAATTGTAGTATTTAGAAAATTTAATTTTATCGCCATTAAAGTAAGTACTTCGTTTTAGACGGTTAAGAAATCATTTCGAATTTAACATGTACTTTGTGATACAGTTGTTATTACGATAACGGTAGTGTGTACAGAATTAAAGATATATTTTAATGCTTAAAAGAAGAAAGATGTAAATGAAGTGAAAACTAATGTTTATTACATATATATATATATTTCAAGTTCACTTAGAATTAGTTTGCATAAGGCATCTGTTGTTTTTACGGCACCGATAGTAGGAAATTTATAATTTTTGTTACTTGTTAATACGTGTATTTATACACCTACGAAAGTAAGGAAACGAAGCTATATTGAAATAAAAAATGGTCTGTATTTTCATTGAATCGAACATTTCTTGAAATGTTGTTATTAACAAAAATATCACATTTATTTAATTCTACACATATAACATTACGCCTTAGTGCTATATAATTGTATTTTAATCTCAATTCAGGGAAATACTGGTATCGTATTAACGTCACCGCATATTTTCACACGTTTAAAGTCATCATAAAGGATATATAAACATAATATATTATTAACATTTTAATTTTGCTTATTTTTAATATTCTATTTCTAATGTTCTAATATTATTCCGTACCATACGTTACATAAAAATACATTTTATGTCAAAATATTACAAAATTTTAAATAGAACGTAGAAAAATTATGTTGCACATTGAACAAATATTAATTATTTATGTTCAAGGAGTCAATAATTATTTAGAAATTATTTGCATCTCGATGTAAGTATAATTTAAATACATATCTATACCTGTCAGTAAGCTACTCTAGAAGGAGATGCAGCAAAGTACTTCTTGTTTTTCCTCATAAATGTCCGACTGTAATAACAATATCCGAATATGAGTATCTTACGTAATTGATTTCAAATCAAAAGTACGTAATAATAAGATGCAAACCTAGAAGTGAGTGGAGTATTAAAGAAGCCACGGGAAATGCTGCGTTTAAGTAAAGATTCCTGAGATGGTGTATGCTGTAACTCACCGGTTCTATGAGGACCACCGATATTGTTTTGATTTTCGGGATTAACGAAATTTGCCCAATAGTCTGAAGGAATTTTCAATAAATTTTCCACTATCTATAAAAAGAAAAGCAAAAGGTCAAGCAAACGTTATTTAAATTTTTTATTATAATACTTACAGCGACTTGATTACTTGTCTCTGAAAGAAGAGAATTGGGCGATGGTTTCTGGCAACTATAGCCGACCAAAGTAGGCCCAAAAACTTTAGCTAAATTAGTTATTGGCATTTTACATTCTGGACTACTCGATACTCTTTGTAAGTGCAAGATTAAAAAGGCAAGCGTGTCTCTGTTAGGTTGAGGTAATTCAGAAATTGCTTGGTACAAAGCAGCATCAGCGTCTTGTTTATCAGTAATAGTAGTTGCCCGAACAAAGTCTGCCCATAATCCGACAGTGATTAACGGCTCTCGTAACGATCTAAGAGTAAGGAAGAAACTAAATAAATTGTTTCGCTTG
This sequence comes from Bombus fervidus, assembly GCF_041682495.2. Classification (NCBI taxonomy): domain Eukaryota; kingdom Metazoa; phylum Arthropoda; class Insecta; order Hymenoptera; family Apidae; genus Bombus; species Bombus fervidus. The sequence continues at coordinate 14,250,766 of NC_091526.1, forward strand.
TACAGAACAAAATATTCGAATCAACGTACCTAAGGAAATCTTTAAGGGTAGAACATATGGTAGATATATCGACATCGGAAAGATTGGGCGCACCTTTGCCTTTAAGGAATTTCTCTTTTAGACATTTTACCTCCGTTAAACCGCCATTTACCCTGTACAATCCTTGTTCGCTCATTCCCCTCAATTCTATTTCGTTGATGCAATGAACAACCAGCGATGGTACCATTGGCGGGATCATCGGTGTATAATCCGCTATCGTTCCCTAAGAACAGTTTGCCGTCACTTTTTATCATATACCTATATATACAGGGATACCGCGATTTTCAAGAGCTTACCGATGCTCCTCGTAGTGTAGGTGTATTTCCAGTAGGTACACACGGTAATGGAACTAAGTCTTTGCATTCCATATGAGCTGTAGCTCTACAATCTTTACATTTCAGGGCTACCTTTCCAAATCGAATCCTAAAATGTTATTTATAAAAGTATTTCTATGATACCTTACTACGAACCTTAATCCTTATAAATATTTTACCTCTTGTCACATGGTGTACAAACTTCCGGTTTAATTACCGTCTTCGCTACAAAGCTATGCCCTCTAGCCGATTTCGTATTTAAAGTATATCCGCCTATGTTTGGACTAGGTTTAAAAACGCCCTCGGAATCTGATTCTGATGTAAGAGCTTCTATTTTTGGCGCAGAAGGCTGTAATATAATTTTCACTCTGTTATTTTAACTGAAATTGCAGAAGCATGGAAAAGAAAGAAGAAAGATGCGTTTAATTCAAACAAAATAACTTACAGCAGTATCCATTTGAATATCGTTCGTATCGACGGGTGTCAATTTTGATTTACTACGATCACCACTTTTACGTCTTTTACGCGAATTATGTAAAGGTTCTTGCGGATCTATGTTTTCATCCCCAGGTATAGCTTCAATTACAGAAGATGCAGTGATATTGCCATCTTTTGGCATCACTACCGTAGTTGTGGCTACTATTCTATCAGACGAAGTTAATTCTGCAGCTTTTTGTATGACTGTACTACGTCGCTTTTTCGTGGAATATTCACCACTTGGTCTGTGCTCTATCCATTCACGTTTCTTATGATTCTGTTGAATGATTGCACTAACATCTAAATCATCTTCTGACTTTGAAAAGCAACTTAAGTCACTTAAAATAGAGCCAGTGGAGTCCAGCTCCGCTATAGTATTTAATCTAAAAACGATAATTAATCAATGTTTTCCTACGTATCAATCGATATCACTCTATATAAATAGAAGGAAACTCACTTGTCATTTTGATGTACATCCTTAATATTATATACATTACTGTGACGACCGTTTAACGTAGTGTTATTCAAAAATTGTAATTTTTCGCGGGTTTCGTCGTTTAAATTTCTCCCACCATCATTAAATAAAAGATCTCTGGCCATAGCAATTTGTTTTTCCTATATACAAGTAACGACGATATATTGTCGAGTGTTTAAGAATCACGAAAGAATAACATATTTACCAATGAATTTCGTTGTTCTTCAACGGCACGTCTTCTCTTTTTCTCTTCATCTAGAAGTCTTCTGGCGTGACTTAATTTTTTATCTAAATCAGCTGCCTCTTGATGAGATTTCTCTAAAGCTGAATGAAGACGTTGACATTCTTGTATAGATGCTAACCATTTCTGTCTCATTTCTTCTTGATTTACAGCAAACTTTAGAAATTCTACATAAAAAATAGGATGTATCTTTTATTTAATGCTAGAATTACAAATGGTTTCACATACGAGTACAATGATGTTAAATGATATAGTAAATTAACTCGAAACTACGTTAAAGAAATGAAACAACATGACTGTGTTGTCTTCGTTTTCTATGTACATATTTACAATAGCAATTTCATCGTTAAATTATAGCACGAATGGAAAGAACGCAAGAAATATGGAAAAGAATATGGGGCATGGAAAACATTTATATACAAAAGCTTAGGCATGCGTACTTTTTCAATGTATCTTTTTATAATCTAGTAAAACATTGTAGAGAGCAAAAATATATGAAAACCAAACCTTCTTCGCAAGCTCCGTTTAGATGTACATTCATACATCGAACCACTTCATCGTGACTCGCCAGCAACGATAACGATGTCATCTTCAAATTGATATAGAATTCGTTTAAGAGAAATTAAAATATATCGTCATGTATACAAGCCACGCCGACAACAGGTTCGCGACAACTTTTTATCGATTATTCCAATTTTACAATACTTGTATCGTTGCGAATATCAATTCATTCGAACTTTAACTATAAATTCGATAATATGACGCGTGTAATGCATTTCTATCATTAATTTTTTATAATAGTAAGTAGAAATCGCTTCTTCGATGCACACACATAGTACCACGTTATATCACTTAGCCGTTGACATTGTAAGTACGTTGAATACGCACGCCAATCGTTTCTCGTACAATTCAAATTCGACCAATCAGAGGGATACATTTTCGATCAGTTTTTTTTATTTCTCCGCTAGATGTCTCTCATGTTAATCCAACTGTGGTAACCTGCATTACCGGCATACCCACCAGAGAGAATACGTTTTTGATGAAATCATGGCCGCATGGTCACTTCCGTTACTCTTCATAAAAGAGCGAAATGGTTGCCCGATAGGAGATACCTAGCGAAAGGTTCCTCAGTCAATTGTATTACAATGATATGACAGACGAGTTCGGCTTTGAATGTAATTTTTGAAGTTTCTCTTCTTAGCACGAACATTGATAAAGAAACCAACAGAAACGCGGCCTTTTAAATTTGAAAGTCTTATATTCCGATATATGAAATCAATTTATAATTTTATTCTTATTTGTTATAGTTATTTGTTAAATAAATTATATTGTATTGTATTATACAAATACAATACAATGCTTAATACAATAGTTTCGAAACAATTGTTTTTGATAAAAATATCGAGTATTTTGATTAAGTGTGTATGCTGTAGTAGAAGGAAAAATTTGATGTATGAGATATATATACATATATATATACATATGTATGGATAATTTGTATTCTATTTAAAAAGAACATTATAAATGTCGAACAACATCTTTCATATCTTTCCTATTTTTGAACTGTCTTAACTTATTATGCATATCATTATGCCAAAGTAAAGTTGGAATTCCAATATAGCTCAATATCGTTATATATATATATATATATATATATATATTTATTTATTTATTGGTTTGTGGGTTATTTGGTTCTTTGCCTTCTTTGAACTATTGCTATTACTCCCGATTCTACTCTTCCTATATGATACCCTTAGTTTCAAGCTTCCATTCACGAAGTTCATCAACTCCTACATTTCTTTCTCAATGGTTTCCCATTTTTTTTTGGTCATTCCCTATCTCTTAATACGTTTGACTCAACTTCTTTGTACATGGGTCGTTTATTTAATATTTTCTATTCCTCCTATATTAAATATTTGACACGATGGCAGGTTTTCTTCTATTATTTGTCTTATTCCAGCTTTTGGTGTTGCGTTGCTTCTTACTTGTGTGATCCAATGATTTTATTATTAATTTATTCCCTTTTTGTAATTTCTCCCAATATCCTTTGGAGAACCTTTCCTCCCTCATTCGTGACAGCTCCCTCAAGTACCTCAATTCTCGCTTTATTATTTCTAATTCGAAGCTAACCCTTCCTGTTTCTGCTCTTGCTATATATCCTGATACGTACCTGATTGTACATAGCATTCTTTTCTAATTCACCTGTATTCCTATGATGTATGACGTTGATTTTATATTGACTCAGATAGCTTTTCTGCTGGCTCCTATTTATCGACTTTGTAGTTAATAAAGGTTTCCAAATTGTGTATAAAAGTAGCTTTATAAGATACTAATATCTTTTAACAATGAAAAAGTCACAAGTCGCATCCAATTTTTGTATCTTTAACTGACAATAAACATTACTTATTTATAATTAAGTAGACAGTTTTACTTTCATAACAATTGCAGTTTTATGCTCAATTTAATCGAATCCAAAGGATATAAAGGACGTAATGTTTTAAAGTTTATTAATTTGTGTAAGTATGTAAAAGAACAGATTGATTATTAATAATTTATTAATAATTTATTAATAATTACATTACACTTATTAATGACGATATATAATTTATACAAAAAATAGATAGATTGCTTTATCGTGCATCAAACACAACAACTAAGAATTTATTAAGGAAAATGACTTGCTTATATTATGTTCGTACGTATCTACAACGAGTGTAACAAGTATTTATAGAATGAATAATTACTTTTAAAATCTTCTATAGTAATATGTATTGAGCAACATTGCACAAGTGCATTATTAACATTTAATAATATCTAATGTGTATTTCTATAAATGTAAAAGGATACGTCTTTTAGTTCGTTTTTTGTACATGATCCTATATCCACATTCTCGGCATCGAATTGGATCTCTTGGGCGTATTTCATTATCATGATGACATTCTACAAAAACAAACAAATTATATATATATATATATAACAAAAGTTTATATACAGTTTATGAATGGAACACAGAAAGATACCAATAAGTTGATAAAAGCTTATGTTTCGTGAAATAAAAATTGGGTTCACAGAGTTTTTAATGTTATTACTCAATCAAAACTTTTATCAATGTATAAATTGTATGATGGACAAAGCAATATTTACACAAAGTTTATGTTTATTTCGAAAATACGTGACGGACACACTAATGCGACATAAAACGTGAGGTTAGGAATATTTCACGTTTATTATCTTTACTGTACCTCCGCAAATGTATACCATAGCTTGCTTTGGCGTCGATTCCGACTTGTTAGATTCCATTGTACCCAATTTTCAATCAAAACCTTTGCGTTTCGCAATAAAGTTTACTGATTATCTTGTTAATCAATTGCACACTTGCTGCATGTGCCTGAGTACGTATGCAAAGAACGAGTGACTGTCTTTCTCCCAATCCCTCTCTTTCCCCCTCTCCCTTTCACGATCCCTCTCCTTCACCCTCTCCCTTTCACGCTCCCTCTCCTTTACCCTCACCCTTTCACGCTCCATCTCCTTTACCCTCACCCTCACCCTTTCACGCTCCCTCTCCTTCACCCTCACCCTCACCGTCACCCTCACCCTCACCCTCACCTTCACCCTTACCATCACCCTCACCCCCACCATCTCCATCACCCTCACCCCCACCATCTCCATCACCCTCACCCCCACCATCTCCATCGCCATCACCATCTCTCTTTCTCTCTCTCTCTCTCTCTCTTTCTTTTTCTTTTATCCTATTAACCTTTTTGTAATTTCCGAAAACTAACAATTTTTTTTCTCGACAACTTCGACGACATTGATTGACTAAGGTTCGTTAACTATTTTTTTTTAATTCATTATAGTGAGATGTGGTATACATAGTGTTTATCGACTCTTTTTTGTGTCTAATTTGTTAAAAACTAAGCAGCTATATCTGTGTACGGAAGGAGGCATTTTTAAGATCTTATTAAATTTAGTAAGTGACTAATCTAACTCTATCATTAATATGGCACAGAAATTATGTTTTTATATCTTATCTATCTCTTTCTTCCTTCTTATTTAGTTTTAGTCGTAAAATTTGCAATTTGTAAGTAAAAATATTTTGATACTAGCCTTTTTTATGGAGTTGAACTAGTTCGAAGAAGCAGAATAACATTAACAGCAAGCAAGATGTCTCTAGAAATAATAGTACTGCGTTTGTATCTACTAACAGACACGATAACGATAGTATTCTTGTCACTTTCATCCATTCGAATTAATAACACTCGGGCCTCGTGTAACAATTTACTGTTAATAACATACTTCTCAACAAAAAATAAAAATACCATTGGTAAATTGCTGCTGAGATTTCGTCAATCTAACAATAAATTCTCAACGTCCTCCATGCAAATAAATTTGAATAAAGTTGATTACAAAAACAATTTGATTACTAAAACAATTGTGTCAAATCTATTAGTAGTGTTTTTATTTTGCTCTGATATAATAAAAACATGACAATATTTTCATCTTTTCATCCATAAAATCTCATACGCGTATTGTTGTCTGATAAACCTGTGCATGTTTAACATAATACATATAATAATGCTTTGCATTATACAAATGAAATATCGTACGTATGTACACGTTAAACGGATCTTCTAACTTTCAAGAAATATCCCCATATTAAGAAACGTCTATTATATTAATCATACGCATAAAGAAAATACATTTTTTTCATTTTGAAAATTAAAATTATACTTGTATATTATAGTACATTTAATAAGATGTTTCACAAGTAATAATATTACGAGTACGGTAGCATTATGTCAAACAATAATATTAACAGTAAAATTATAAAGGACTGAGAAAGGAAATTGAAATTAAGTAGACTTTTAACAAACTATATGTATTGGATATACAAGTTAAATCAAAAGTTTTTTATTACAAAAATATAAAAAATGTCAATATTGATAATAAAATATATATTTCTTTCTAAAATATCGATAAATTATTATACTTGATAGGATATTAATGATATACATATATGAGAATCGATAGTTACAGAGTGTATAGGTTATTCGCTACTCGATAGATTTACATTAAACACACATACAAACATACGTACATATGTACATATTTTACGTATATTTAATATCAAAATTAAAATAAATTATTTTACTTTAATTACTGTCACATTAATAAAGTTATTGTAGAGAAATGAAACAGAATTTTGTTTAATATGTATACTAGTAATTTCTCCTATATTCCACTTAGTGGATATAGTTGAAGTAATCCCCGATATATTATTTAAGTCGTATAATGACTTTATAGTTGGTCATAATATTAAAAAATAATTAAGTGGCTTCTCTTGTCTTCCTATAATAAGAATTAATTTAAAGGAAAGAAAGAAAGAAAGAAAGAAAGAAAGAAACGATGAGGTGAAAATGAAAAAATATCGAAATTGGTAAAATTGAAGGAATTTTTGTATGCGCACGCGCCGTGAAAGAGAAATCAGAAATCAAAGAGGTCTCCCCAGCAACAGAATTCAGTAAGTCCAGCAGCAGCCGCTAGAGGTAACAGCATCACTAACGCGGCCAAGAATTTTGAGCCAATGGTAGCGCTTGGCAACGAATGGCGGGATGAGTCAGGCTAGCCGATTGGTCGGGCAATTGCCAAGGGAGCTACGGTGGGACAACGGATAAACAGACTTCAAAGTTTCGTAGTGCTTGCAGCGCAGGAACACGCATAGGGAGAGTCGGTGTCCGCGTGCGCATGTTTGCCGCGAATCTTACTTCGAATCCTTACACAGTGAAGATTAATATTTCTGGTGATACATTTCTGGTGAATTGCTGTTTGCCACATGGTTTTGAACACTTTTAATGCAATGTCATGTTGAAATAACATCATGTTGAAGTGACAAGTGAGAAATGGGAATATATCCTCCGGAAAGGCACGAAGATGGATGAAATGGAAAACATAAGTATCTGCGAGACACCTTGCATCACGATAAACTCGAGCAATCGCAGTTGGCACGACAGTGTTGATGACAGTGGTTATGTGACTATTACTCCTCATTCTGGCGGGTATACACCAATAATTTCAAGATACAGGTCCAGAGTGAGAGCTACTCCAGATTATACAGGAAGAGAAACAGTGGATATATTGGCGCTTCTTGGAGACAAAAGCAATCATTGGAGGATAGTGTCTAAAATATTATCCTTCCTTGGACCGCAGGATCTTTGTTCGATCAGTATGGTGTCCAAAACATGGAAGAGAATCTGTATAAACGATTCTAGGGCCAATACCAGAAGACTGATCCATGTAATACTCAGACAGAATGCTAAGGAAAATCTAAAATTAATTAAAAAGTCAAAGATAGAAGGGGATATTCAAAGCAGTCCTAGGAGCAGATACGCCAGGAAAGGATACTTGTTAGAGGTACAGAATCTTCTCCAAGTACCAGGAAATCAGCTATCACCTAGCAGTCCACCTGTTTCTCCCAGCAAAGTAAAATTCCACTCTTTCGTCAAGGTAAGTGAATTCTTTGATTAATATTCTCGGCTTATGTATCGCCAAATAACTTTTCATTACGGAATAGCATAAGATTACTCGATTTTCTATTCAAAATGCCAGGATATTGTCTCATTAAATGCAGAATAGGTAAAGATAAATAAATATAAGTATAACGTGAATTATTTTATCTCGTTTTGTACAATCATATGCAAAATTAGATTTTGTATAAGATTACCTTCTTTCTTTTTAGATGAAATTCTATCGTAGTCGCAAATTTCTGATAAAATACACGCTACATAATAATATATAAGATAAGAAATTCAGTTAAACAAACTGGTTCATTAACCTGCTTGTCTGTTTGTTGCACGAACGTGAGAAAAAATGCTACGGGTACGACGTTCACGCATCTTCTAGAACGCGAACGTTGCGTATTTAAACGATATACAAAGTTTCTTTCTAGGGATCGTATTCGATCCCTGTAAAGAAAGAAATACATATATGTTTTACATCAACCGGAGTCATATTCTTCCCTCTTACCGTACAGTATCTCTAGATACTCGAGTAACAACTCGAGTATTCGTTGTTGTATTCTTATCATTAAATATCGAGCCTGGAAGAAATACTATTTTGATAAAAATTTGCTGTTGTATCGATTTGAATTAATCTAGTTGGTGGATTTGGATTATTATCCATTAGGAGGGGGGGGGGGTTAGGTTGGGGTTAGGGACAAATCGCGCACTAGCGTTAAAAAGCATCCCGACACTTATTTATTTTTAACAGGCTTGATCAAAAGATTACGGATACAAGAATTTTTCGTTGATTTTGTCCTTTGTGATCATCGTAATTAAGGATAGTAAAATATCATAACGCGGTGAAATTGATCTTACAGGCTGTAATATCGATTTATTATAATTGTCAAACGCCGCGGAAATATCATATCGTTCGAAAAGCCCTTTGCGTCTCTAAATTGATTAATTTTTTATAGAACGATTAACGACTTGAAACAGCGATATTATCTAAAATGAATATGTACTTACATACCTTAAGATGAATCGTGCAGTTAATTTCTAACATATTACTAGAGCGTGAAACGTATATTCTTATATATATGTAGTCTCTAAGAGAATTGCATAAGAAAAGATGATAAGTGATTCTGTCGGTGATCGATCGATCTTTTTGTCTATTTATTCAACGGCATTTACAATCATCAACCAATCTATCAAGGACCAACGTTCTTTTAACGCAACATCTCTGTTCGATTAATTTACGCGAATTGAATTCTATTTTTTAACATCGTGACTACAAAAAGCAATTTCAAAGATTCTATCTTCTATCCGGATCATAAAATTTTATGAAATTTTGAGAAAATCAAATTATCTATAGTGTATAGTACTGTGTAGCATATAAAAGAAACTATTTTCCTTTTTTAACTCGTAAGAACTTTATTTGTATAGTTTTATAGCGTAACCTAGGGCTTCGGTACAGCGTATAATATTTCGGTACGTTTGTTTTACACGTTTTAGGGCTTGATAAAGTAATACACAAATTATTTTACGTTTCTTAATAATATTACGTTTACGTGTTATCTCGTTGCTGGGTTTCTCTTATTAATTTGTAGAGCTTTTGGTAAAACTAACATGTTGTTAATTTTAATGTTCGTGACGAGCGTTGGCGTGCTTACGATCGGTAGGATAACTATGTATGTAGTAATTACATCGTGATTTGTCGTAAGACGCGATTGTTCGCAGGCTGAGAATAGAAATAATTATAATCGGATCATAGTTTCGCTTTTATCGAATAATAACAACGTACATATATATATATATATATATATATTAGTCATATTCCACGAGCTCGATTAAGGTGAAGAGATGTAATGTGGCGAGGAGATATTATGTTCGATATGAAATATCGTCAGGCGTATCTAAACCTATAATTAGGTGTAGCTTATATTCTCTCTCTCTCTCTCTCTCTCTCTCTCTCTCTCTTCCGTCGTTGCTGTGCCGTTCGAGGTTATACTTTTTTACAAGCAAAATTTCGAAGAATAATTAGGGAGTAGTGACGGATTGGAACTCTCGGTAGCTTAGGATTTCATTCAACAATCCTACAGCTTGCGTATGCATATACATACGTTTGTATGTATCTCGTGGACGTGATTTGCACATGAGCGAACGAACAAATTCGAATTAAGCAACATAATTGTTTCGTCGGCGAGATCATCCGTTTGACGTTGATTTATTGTGATTTCTTCTTTGAAATGCCGCTGGCTCGTCAACCGTGACGGTAGATACGATATATTCCAGTGCTGAAAAATCACCCTCTCGCGACGGATGACGAGTTTTTGGCGCAGCAAATTCTCCGATCTTTAGCGCTAATTTAAGTGTATCGAATTAGTAGGATACGAAAGTTTTTCGATAAGTAGCATATTAAAAGTTGCGTATTCGCTCGAACACTTACCCACGACAAATTTCTATGAAAATACTGTATGCATTATAGGAAAAATTTGTAATTTGAAATAGTTGGAAATCAATCGGAAAACACGCGTACAAGTTCTCGGACATTTATTCGAAACATACGATCAGTGTATCGTTGATACCGTACTGTACTGTTGAAATACTTTCACGAGCCACTGTATATGTATTTAAAGAATATAATTTGCTAGTATTTTTATATCACGAAGACGTATACTGAATAGTTAGAGTAAGAGTTAGTAAGAGTAATTGGAGCGTAATTGGAGTTATTACGTAAGATAACATCGAAGAAGAAATATTTCGGGATAGTTTTATAAAAGATATTTCAATATTTAAGAATATGAAAATTATACGTCACATTTAATGAAACTTAAAGGAACAGCAGAGTATTAGTTTTATTTCCTATGTCGAGTAATTCTCGATTGCCGGATGTTTACACATTTTCCATGTTACGTAACTCTCGGGGCTCTTTTTGCTTGTTGCTGAATTATCTTTGAGGCGATTTGATTCTAGGGGAAAGCAAGCCACGCGCGAACTCGTTTCCCTTCATTCATGGTCAAGCATATTAATGGTAACGTGTCTACCGTGTAACCGGTGTTGCGCTGCGCTGGTAGTACGGCAACTACCTGCCGTTAATGCCGTAATGCCGTTTGCACCTTCAGCTTTCGTCGGTGTGCATTTCTTCTCGCGTTAAATCGCGATAGTAGTAGATTAAGCAGATTAAGGAGAGTAGGCGACCGCTTTGTTATCGCGGTGTGAGTAACAAAAGCTCTTGGGCATGGCATGCGGCACTCGAAGGTCTTTTGTTGCACGCATCGCGATAATAAAGTATTCGTCAATCTCTTTATTAAACGAATTAGCATTGCATTCCGCGAATTAATCTCGTACAATCTTTCTGAACCATCATCGTCCTGGCTTCTCACTTTAATTTAGTAAATCTTCGCGGTGTGAAATACCTCCCCGCTTGTCTTTTTCGCACTATCGTAAATATCGTAATAAGCGTTCGAAACGCTACAACATTTACCTCTTGTCGATATCCTGTTGCGATCCAAATTTATAGATAAGTATACGTACAATGGCAAAGAAAATAACGGACGCAGACCAGATTTCCTCGTACTCGTAAAATTCTTAATTTCTCTGACAAATTCTCCTTACCGAATTACTCTTAATACACATTTTCCTAATAAACACAAACTCGTTCCCCTCCTACCTTCTTTATCGGCCTTTATTGCAAAATACGTACTGCTGTATTAAGAGTCGAGATCGAGATGCAGTGCAACGTACGACGTTTGACAGGCAACAGACTCCATTGCGCACATATCAGCTATGATTTCGTAAGGCGAACAAGCTACATATATGTACGGAGGCCTATCTGCGATAGCGAACGTTTATATCGTATGTATCGCTTGTATCGTAGTAAAGGTAGCCGAAATACAAGTAGTAAATACTTGTAATTAGTTGTAAACAGAATGGAAAAGAATAAGAAAGATAGAATCAGCCGAGTCTCTGAGACTCGATTTCGCTAGCGGAGGGTTGAAACGAAACTTGCGGTTAAAACGAACTCTTCGATGAATAATCTATTTTGAAACATCTATTTTGAAAGATTCGATTAGATTACAAATAGATGGAAAATTTCAGCGCGTTCATGGGAAATTTAAGGGCGTAGAAATGCATAGAACGCATATATGCATGTACACATACGTGATATACGTGTACAAAAATACATAAAATATCCGGAAGAAAGCACTCGTCGTGTTCATACGTTAGGTTAGAAGTAATTTTCAAATAATTATTCTCGGCAACGAGATTTCGTTGCGATACAAGCGTCGTGATGATGATATCATCGGGTTTTGATATCGGTTGAAAAATACGAGGGGAAAAAATACATAACGTTTATTTTATTCGATGCGCGAGGTAGTAAGTTGATCTATCGGAGCCTAATCTATTTAACATAATTGACAGGAAACTGGTGCTACCGCGCGGCCCCCTTCTAAGCGATCTCGATCTCACCGCGAACCCGGCGTATAAATATAATTCGCGCTTTCTCGGGGGTAGCGCGTGTTAACATTTTCATGCGAATATACACGAGATCGTTTAACGTTGCCCAATAAAGCGAGTCGAGCGGCCGATATATCACAGGGGAAGAGACTCTTTTCCTTCTGCATCAAAGACGCAACGAATCTTTGCCTTTGGAGGGCAAGCCGCCGTTAGCCCTCGGGCAAAAACCGGCCGCAGAGAACAATGCGAATATATTACAGTATTCGATGCTAAAACAAAGAGCCGAGCTGCTCTTTTCTTTGTCTTTTACGAGGGTTACATCGAGATGCGACACGCTAAACCATCCCGTGGTTAACCGAGATCGTTCCACGAAAATCGTCGCCTAAAAATTTTGCCTGTAAACCGCTTCCTCGAACGCTTCTGTCAGTTCTGCGTCCGATGCGTTGGAAACATATTTGTACGATAACAAATCTTCACTATCAGACTACCATACCATTAGTAAGAACAAAGTTAATCGTTAATTTGAGAAATTCGATTGTTCGAACAACGTGTGTTTCGATTAGCTGGGATAATGAACGTTCTATCGAGTATATAAAATGGGACTATCGATGATGGGTCAGGCAACTTTGCAACCCCTTGTTGTTCAGAATACGTATTTAAATGTTAATAGAGAAATCGTGCAAAGTTTCGATATTCCCAGTTTAATTTTCCAGTTTCAATAGCGTATACGGCGTATAAATATTTACCTTAAAAGTTCAATTCCACTACAAACAATTTATTAATCATTCCTTTTTCATACGTATGCGTGTATCTATGTATATCTTCTGGACTTGCAACATACTTTCCAATTTTCTTCTTTTCTTTCTTCTTCTTCTTCTTTCTCTTCCTTGACTAAGCCATTTTTCGCTTTCTAATTAATTTTTTTGTTTATCGATAACATAACTGTCGTTGTTACTGTATATTTCATAACGAATCAAATTGAAATCTTATTAATACACTACTACATACGTAATTACGATGGTCTTGTCTCGTCTAACATACACGATAGATTTTTTATCCGATGTTGGCGTAAAGATAGAGGCAATAGATTACTTACACATTAAACGTACCGGATACCAAATTAAATTTCAAGTTCTTTCTCGAAATCTTGTAAACGGCGCGAAACGATAAAATCAATTGGTCTCGCTTAACCGTTAGATTAACATCATTATATATATCGATATATATATATATCAGTTTCAGTTTGCTTCAACCTCAGACAGAAAGATACCGTAGAAATTTCTTTCCGCGGTAAGAAATTGTCATCGATCCGTGCATGGTTTAAGGTGCAGAGGAGGGTTACTTTTTCTTTTTTTTTGCCCTCATTTTCGTAAGGATTCGTTATTTTTTAACCGAACCATCGTGAGAGTTTTGCACAGCGTGCAAAGTGTAAAGCCTCTGTACCGTGGAAAGACTCTCGTTGCGACTTTCGCTTTCGTTCTCCCTCGTTTCCTTTCGTCTCGAATTCAAGAGGACAAGAGCTTCATTGTCCACCCTCGAAGATACGTTAGATGGTTGCAGGAAAACGTGCAACTCGAATAATTGCTTGCACGACGGTTGATCCGTTCTGGTTGGTAAGCAATGCAGCGGGTTGAAATAATGGTTTCCTTAAAGTCGCGCGAGAGCGAAATGCACAGTTCTAGGGAAAGGAAGGAAGGAAGGAAGGAAGGAAGGAAGGAATTGTTCCATAATTAGCAACGGCTAGCGAGGGTCGTTGAGTGGTCGTATAAGTTAACAGTTGGTGCGGCCGGTTTCCTGTCGCAAGGAACTTTCCTTCCAGTTTCTTTTTCCGGTGGGTGCTTTGAAATTTTAATCGACGACACCACGTTTTAACCGGACCTAACGGATTTTGTCCGAGTCTTTCCACTTTTCGCTTCAAACGAAATTGATCAGAAAAGTTGATGACAAAATTGCGCGCGATACAATTTAAAGAATTTTGAATGCAGTCCAATTACAAGAATTATATCAGATATCCAAATTATAGTGCATACTTTCTATAACGTTTGGTAATAAAACAATTTTCTATCGATGTTCTGCTATTTTAATTATTTATAATTCTTTTTATAATTCTCAAAAATATGAATCTGCATAAAAATTCGCATTTTATTAATTAATTATCAGCGTTATAATAAACGTGCTAAATATTTGAATAAATACAACGACGTACGAGTACTTTTTGTAACCATTGTAAACGCGAAGGAAATTTTGCGGGAATTGGCTGAAACCGTTGGTTATATTTTTGAAATTTTTAGCTGCTGCAGCAACGGTGCTGCAGCAGCATTATCACGTGCACATATTGACCCAGTAGTACCGAGCACCTGGCCAGGTGTATCCTTCGTTTCTCGGTGCTTCATGAAGCGTAAAGCGGTCTGGCAACGGAGCACGGGCAAAGAGACACACCTCTTTGTACGAAATCGAAAAAGATGGAAATCGTGATTGGGTTTCCAGCGTTTCAATTTTTGCGCGTTTGTAGAAAATGTCAACCAACAACGACTGCGAGCATAGATCTCGTCTCTTTAGCCGAGTCCCTAACCATATGAATTTGTATAAATATCCACCATCTATTTACTACGATCATAGGCCATTGACACTTGCCACTTGATGGCGAATAAAAATTCTTCAGACAACCGTTGTAATTTATCCTTGGATATACGTTTCGTTTCAATTAGAAACGTTATTGCGCGACCAGTCTCTCGTGCCGTAACTGCCGTGCTAATTAACGTTTGTCGTTGAAGCGCGATCTTGCGAATTAGTTTAATTAACCGATACGTCGCCTTTATTCTACCGGAGATGAACTTTCTAAACAACGAGACAGTATCTTTTGATCTACTTAAGGGCAATTACGCGTAAAAACGACGGACATTAGCTTAATAGTATTTTTGTTCGTCGTTGCAAGCAAACATTCTGTTTTATTCGATAGTAAGTATGTATGTAGAAATTCCCTCGAGATCTATATAGATCGTTTTTGCCGAACGTATCTAATTTAATTGTTGTTCGTATCAGTAATGTAAATTACATGGAGCCGAGTTCAGACAAATTAATTCCTACAAAATTTGCGTACCTCCTTGGTTGCTAATAACGAACAAGTAATACAAAGAAATAATTATGCATTCATGAAATTCAAGAAGGATACACATTTGTAAGCGAGACGTAAGCACCATCCGACACGCCGCACCGTTCCTGCAACCCAATGAAACTTCTATCGTTTACAGAAAGGATAAGTTACGTTAGACGGTTAAAAGGGATTCGCGGAATCCGCAAAGTATTCCTTGAAAACGACAGACAAGTTTACACTCTATGTATATTCACGATTCGATAACGTAACTCTGTTCAACTACGATGGGAAAATGTCACCCTTTATAATAACTAGTTGCTAGCTATGTATGTTCAGCGTTGCACAGTGGCGTGCAAAAGTTTCCGACACTGGCCGCAGTGAATTTTTTATTTTATGTTCGAAAAGCGTTGTATCAAGTATCAGTATATTAGTATATTAATCGGTATATTAATACATATTAATATACAAATATCGTTCCATCGTTGTTCGATATCGCTGAAAATTCTTTAAAATACCGTTTTCCAAGTATAAAGCGAAAAATCTATCTGGCCGGAAACTTTTACACGCCTCATATATAATATATAACGACTTACATATCGAACAATTAGGTAAATTGATTTGAAAAACGATTAGAAACAACGATTTGAAATAATTAATCGTACTGTCACCTTTAAATAAAATGACAAGTAATTAATAGCGTTAAATATTCTATTTGGCTAATATAAACTTAGAAACTATGCCGTCGCGAGCGAATTATTTTACAATCTGATAGTATTTGCCGTCAGAATTATCTTAATTTCAATCGAATAATACGTATCTGAGCTTGCGTTGACAAAATTGACGTAATAGAATTTGGAATTATTGGAGTTACTACATGTTTCGAGAAACATTCCTTCAGATACAAAATGTCAAAAGCAAAATCAGTAAATGGATAATTGTTCTTGCATATCGATCTATTTTAAAACAACATTAACTTTCTTAATATTTCTGAAATTTTTACACAATTTGTGATTCGCTTCAATTGAAAATAAAACATTATTCTGTATCTGTGTATCTTTAAGGATGGAAATCCAAGTTGTCAGAAATTCTGATTGTACGCCTTTGAACACTGAGTTGAATTTTTCTATATCATTTTTTGCCTTTTGAACAAATTGAAATTAAGTAAAGGTATACAAAGCGCGGCTAAATTAAGGACGCTGATTACTAAACTGCGGATATTTCTGTAAATTCATATCTTTATGAATACGATTGTATACGTGAAACCTAGGCGCGGATTTGTTTCATCCATTACATATTACAACGTATACTGCACTAACTTTTGTATATTGTATGCATTCTTTCCATCCTTGAATTTCGCATAAACGCATAAAAATACGCAGTCTGCTAGTTACAGTGGCCAAGCTATATCGAAATAAAATAAAAAAAAAGAAAAGAATTAAAAACACCAATTGTAAGGCTAAATCCATAAACTAAATCATGTAATTGTCGTAAGTCTACACGTTAAGAATCAACTAACAAAAATTAACGAAAAATAATCGTAAAACGTCAAATCATCGGGAAACGTTGTCGTTTTTGCGAGATCTCCCAATTAAAAGGTGAGTAAAAAAAAAAAAGAAAGAAAAGAAAAGGATCCATTGAATGGTCCGTGGTCGGCAGTCGTGTGGTCGAAAGATCGATCGCTATCGGCATTGTGATCTCGGTCTCTGTTCTTTCGAGCAGGTTTCTCGGTGTTGGCGCGCCCATACGTACGTATGTACGCAAAATGTAGAATGTAGTAGAGTTCTGAGCGTTAAGGGGTGACGCGCAGGGCTGTACACAGGGCGGCTGCTGCTGCTGGTATGCGTATAACGAGCAGCAGCAACGGGCGAGCTCTCTGGTCCCACGATTCGCGGAGCAAGAGTCGCGCAAAAAGGCCAAGAATGCCTCAATACCTCGATAAACGCGTTAAATCGCGTGGGGAGCTATCGACCGAACGCTTGTTTTCAATCTCTACCCCCTTTGTCGTTTTCCAATACGGATTTCTGTCAAACGAGCTCGCGCTATAACTCGTTCCCGAAAATTTTAAGAGATCTCTCTCTCTCTCTCTCTCTCTCTCTCTCTCTCTCTCTCTCTCTCTCTACCTGCAGTGGATCGCGAATTTATCACAGGATGTTTTTATGAATATCGTCGCTCCAGTTCTTAACGGAGAAGCCTGAGTTTAGAGTTTATCAAGCTCAGTATTATCGCGTAGAAGTAGGACTCGAAGGAACCGAATATTCGTTGCGTTCCATTGGTTAATTATGTATCGGTAATATAAATGAATAAATTATGGATTGGTTAATTACTTTTTTCCTTCTTTTCTATGGAGTTGGAACAATTTAAGAACCGATGCGATAGAGTGGTAATACGTACAGCATAAATAGCGTCATATATCTCAGTAATGCGTACAACGAGTAATTAATTAACTGTTCGAATGCTTTGACGATGTTTGCAAAGTATATGCTTCCAATAAATATCGTGTATCCTCTGTATGTACCTATATTTTCAGATCTGTTTCAAATGTTACCAATATCGTCACGAATCGTTTCTCGTTGCAGCGACAACGAAATTTCAAAATATTTATAATATTCCGATAAAAAATTCCTCGGTGTGTTCGTATCTTGTTGCTGTCGGAAGTGAAAGCGAAAGAAAATTTTTTTAAGAAAATAAGGAGTGGAAAAGACAGTGACTTACAATTATGTAACTACAAGAGGCACTATAATAAAATGAAGATAGAAGATAGAACATTGAAATCTAGGATCATCTAACTTATCATTAACAGACGATACATGTATACTATATACGGCATTATAAAGTATTACAACTAATCGAGCAGGCCGTTTCTATATCTCTGCAAAGCAGAACTTTACTTAACAAGTAAAAGGCAAGAAGGATCTTAAATATTTGAGCGTATTCCTGAAAAATGAAGAAACGTTAGATAGTGGATAGGTCATTTTAACTAGGGGGTAACCAGGGGATAGCGTTCTTCCTGTGTCTCGTTGCTCTTTTTTCTAGTTTTTGATGTAACTAAAATAACGTAATTACAATTAATCATCTTACATGTACGTATTTTCTTTGTACACAATAAATTCGAATTTTACGAATATTCGTTTTCGAACTTTTCATGGATGACGGATTCGCCGTTTACAATTCAACCAGGAAGATAGTTAACGTTAAAGCAATGCCGAAGGCAAAATAACGTTTTATCAGCTTCGCATCTGAGTTGCAATTTGGTGCGAGCAGCAATTATAGGGCGCCGACCTCTCTCTTGTGGTTTCGGGTTTCCGAGAACAAATTTCGGAAAAAAAGAAAAAGAAAAGAAAAAGAAAAAGAAAGAACATGTCTGGAGCTCGATAAATGCAGTAAATTGCATGGGGAGGCACCTGCAGTTGATTGCTTTCGGTTCACTGACGCAAACCCATGCGGCAAAAAAGTTTATAAAGATGCTACAAGTTAAAAAAAAAGTATTTGATATTAGCTAGTTGTTGCATACAGAGAGCTAGTTATTCTGTAAACTGGAAATTTTCATTTTCCAATTTATTACTTTAAATCTATTATTTGTAAACCATGACTCGTGTATGAGAAATTTATTTTATAGAAAGTTTCTCCAGGAAAAACTGTTTTCCGATTGTTAGTACTAAAAACACACTTGCTCTCGTATTTTTGCAAAGAAGATGGAAAGCGCTCCAAAATTAGGAGCAGTTCCGTTGAAAACAAGTATATTTATCTTTTAGTTGCCTAATAACATAGCTAAAATACAACGTTACTTGGACGCAATCGGGACCGTTAACAGATTTATTTATTATTTTATATATTAGCAGCCAACATCATGTCAGATTTATAACATTCTACATATATTATAACCCAATATTCTGCACATTAAAAGCAAATTAACTAAAGTCAGTACATAGTGTAGCAGTTCTTTTTCTAAATTAGTTAATGTTTGGTTTCAGCCAAGAAGTACATAGTTCCTTCGTAATTCAGTTGTTTTTAATATCTAAAATTGCGCACGGCCTTCTCATGTGTTTCGCGAGAAAATAGTAAAAGTCACAGTAATTATAGATAATTTTCTAAATAGACATCTAATTCGTTTATATCGAACATTTTTCTTACTTAATAATATGATTTTTTAATCATCTATAAGGTACATCCATCGATACCTACTATTTTCCATTAAACCATCTCCTAATATTGGAAGAAAACATTGTGACAGCACAAATCGATGTGAGAGGATTGTTAGCAAAATGATTGAAAGCAAAATGTAGACGGTTTACAAAACTTGCAGCGATTCTTAAATCCAGATGACAGATGTCTCGGTGTCTGCAGCATAATCACGTTGAAAAAATATGACAAGACGGCACCTGCCAGTGATAAATTGTGATTCTGCAGGCATTTAAGTAAGCAACTCGAGTTGGTCACAGTGAAGCTTTACACTTATAATATAACCATTTGTTCGAGGAATTTAAGCTCTTAATTTTCTTTTGTAAATGTTTCGTAAATAGAATCGCAGTATTTTAAAGAGCGATTTGTCAAACACGAACGAAAATTGATTTTGAAAATATGTTATATATCGCTTCCGTGTGTTAACCAGTGTCTAAAATAACGATCTATCGTTTAACTTTATTATCGTTGCGTTTAAACGTTTTCAAGGTAAAACAACTATAGCGATAAATAAAAATATTGGTACAATCTTCTTAGATCTTCTTCAATTTCTCGATACTGTATAAATCTGTAAGATATAATTTTCGAGCATGTAATCCTTATCGTAATTCGTTACTGTTAAGCATCGGTATGAATAAAAATAAATACGACTTCGATCATTGTAAAATTGATGCAAGATGTACAAATTTGAAGCAAGCAAAACAGAAATTTCGGTTCTTTGTAACAATTATTTGGAATAAAGATTTTATACGATAATCTTTAAATTCAAAATTAGTATGGCAAGTGTTTTCAATTTTTAAAAGACATTGTACAAAGAGATATTAAATAAGTTATTTTTTACAAATTTATATAGGATTTAACTAGGAAACTACTCGATGGCAATACTTTTGTTCATTGCATTGTGACTATACGTAATTACTGATAAAATTGCAAGAGCCTACAATGCATAAATTCTTCTCGGTTTAAATATATATATAAAGAAAAAAAAAAAAAGATCGAAAGGATAAAAGCGGAAAGAAAAATGTTATAAATATAGATCGTAAAAATTGATAATAGGGTGAAGGGAAGATAGGAAGGATAGGTATACTTACATACTAGAACATTGTGTGTGTGCATCACGTGGCTTTCGATTCGCATCAGTTGTGTGTTTTCCGGTCGATACCAGGTTTTCTCCTCGTTCTCGTCGCGTTGGTCAACCACGACCTTTCTCCTTCCAGTATCACCTGCGGCACCCTCGCTTCTTTAATCGAAACACTTTTAACGACACAGTTGTGTCCATCCTTCCGGCATTTCTATAACTTATTCACTATCTTCGTTCTCATCGAACCAACCACATTCGTCTCCCTTTTCTTTTCTTCTTTCTTCTTTCTCCTTTTCTCAAAATACAACGTTAAAGCTTGTGGGTGGTATTTTAGGTTCGATTAGGTTTAACAAATTTTTGTCGAATAAATATTGAACGTTCAGTTCGAATAACGAATATTAACGAACGTTAAATACATAATGCAAAACTTGTTTTTTTAGTTTTTATTCGATTAATTAGGAATTCTTGTTTCGCAAACAAGAACGTTGATTTAATCAACGATCTTCGTAAGGATAGCAAATTTGACTACATTTTTTTTTTTTTTTTTTTTGACGAAATTGCGAATCGAATAAAAAATGTCTGAATTAAGATATATTTATAATTACGTAGATCAATAACATTAATATGGTTACAAGCGAAGGTGTGATTTAATGGCTAAATAGAATCCAGTGTTCATCATTACGACTAAACGGCGAGCAATTGTCTTTTTTATATCTTAAGCGTTACCGTATATCTCTACTATATATCTGGTACTGCTTATCGAATTAATCGTTTAACGTAAAACGGTTAAATGGTTCGAAAGAAAGTAAATAGCGTATATCAATATTATGCAACCGAAGCAATAGGAAAAGTGAGAAAAGATCATAACGAGAGACACAGCCTGGCCCAAGGGTCGACAACTTCCGGCGGAGATACGAATTGAGTCCCTACTCTAATCTCTGAGGATTTTATCTCGCGCAGTAACAAGCAGAGATCGTGTACGTTACTGCTGGAACCCTTTAATCCTTCTGTGAACAGATAGTATCAACTGCAACGTCAGGATAATTCCACATAAAACGTACGCATATAAATTTACCGCACATTTCTGCAAACATCCTTTCACAAAGTTTCTCAACGTTACACCGTTACACCGCAACTAATATTTATTCTATGTTTCGCACTGGCTACGTTCGCTAAACACCGCTTGATACATGTAAATTTTAATACCAAATCATGAAATTATAACATCAAACGAAAAGAAGTCAATTTCGAAAATGTCAATTCTATGTCAAGAATTCAATTCAAGTCGAATGTCTATTTTAAAGTATTTAACTTTTTAAACAAACGAATAACGCGAAAGTAATTCTCTGTAGAATTTGAAGCATCATTTTGAAAGGACGAAATCATATTTTATCGTAAATTGAAACTTTGATTGCTTGAATAATTAAAAATACAATTGATCGTTTGAATAACAACTTTGTTTGTGTAATAATTATTTCCGTCTATATAGAACCATGCTTAGTTCGATACCGTGCCTACATGTTAAATGTAAATATAAATGTAAATGTAAATGTAAATGTAAATTAAATTAAATTAAATTAAATTAAATTATTGTACAAGCCAATTTAGAATGTTCTATAATAGCTTGAATGTAATTTTTTTTATATAAATAGCGTAGAAATATAAAAATGATCCGTTTATTAAAAACAGTCGATAAAACACATTTGATGATATGAAAAAAATCAAAGTTTATCGTAGTCGGTTTCAGGGTAAAAGTAGCGATAGAGACCAATGGTTGAATCCCAGTACGGCTTTGCTCGTAGATTTTTCTTCTTAGCTTCTCTCGCCATTCGTTATTCTTGACAGCGTTGAAGAGAATTTGAGAGAAGAGAAAGAAAATCAATAACGATTCGAGAATGAAAGAAGGAGAAAAGTATTGGGCTGTAAGCTGTAAGCACTCGGGGGTAAAAGAGCGGGGCGGGGAGAAGATAGGGACGCAGGAATGTACGGTACGACAGCTGCCCCTATCCCTATGGGTTTGCTTTTGAAACCCCGGCGACGCGACAGTGTCTGACGAAAGATAGTAATCCAATATGCCGCGAGGGAACGAAAGAGAAAGAGAAAGAGAAAGAGAAAGAGAAATGCAGCTGCACTATATATTCCATTCGAATAAATTTTACGTAACCAATTACACGTACGATTATGTATATATTTTGTTATTTTCCATTTGCTCGTTACTTGGCCGATATGATCAGCGAATGGCTTCGATGTGCCTTTTATGCTTACTTAAATAGTACATACTTTGTATATTTATGAATTAATTAAGGAGAAAATTGCATACAAATATCTTTTCGGTATATAATTAAAAGTTCAGAATGTTAGAAATTGTATTATAATCGTAACGTTAAATTATTTGGAAAGGCGATACGGCGATGCAAGAAAAGCTTATATGTAAGAAATTTATCTTTTTTTTTCTTCTTCTTCTTCTTCTTCTTTTTCTTTTAAGTCAGAACGTAGAACATTAGCGATAAGTTTTAAATCGAGGACATTGTCTTCGGCATACATGTACAAGATATTTATCGATAGCTACTGATTGATGAAGAACTGTGAAATGGTTGATGATAGGAAAAGGAATGTACAGATATCTTTTTATCGTTTTCTCTCGTGAAATGTGATAATACCGCAAAATAAAAATTTCCTTCCTTTCAAATTTTTCGAGTTGCTATTTCGAGTTTTTCGAGAGCTATTTCGAGTAGAATTTACACAATCTGCAACAAAAGGCAAGTTTTCTAGATTATACCTCTTTCTTTCAATCGTTTTAAATTCTTTTCTCGTTTGCTAACTTTCTACGATATGATCAAAATGTACTAGAACTAATTCATCTTAGTAACTCGCTTTATTTATTTCCACAAGTCTTTCTTTTTTATATTGATAGCACCGTGGAAAATTTTATATCATTGTCATTGTTCGTTTACGCGTAACCTCTTGTCTTGTAATTTAAAAAATTTGCTTTTGGCGATCTTTAACGTGCTGAATTTCGTTGAGCGAAGACTTCGCGTCAAATTTTGTCTTTGGAACGAAATTTACGGCAATGAAGGCATATCACGAACAAGGATATTCGAATGGTAGAAAATGTTCAAAGAAAGCAGAGGACGCGTCCAAGATAAGAATCGATCTGGAAGACTTTCCATTGCGAGAGGTGAGCGACGCTTGAATGAAGTCAACGACTGAATGAAGTAAGTCGATGAATGAAGTTAGAACTCGATGATCGACGACTGCCAATTAAAGATAGTGGCAAACGTATTGGAATATAATTTAGTTCCTGCTAGTCGATTTTGAAACGCGCACCATGATAATTCTTTCTCGCTCGCATATCCCCCAACATATTCCGTTGGGATTCGTGAATTTTTGGCTAAAGATTCGACGAATATCATTCCGCAAGCTCCGTATTCATTATCTGATACGGCTCCGTATCACCTTTTCTTATTTCCCCGGCTAAAATTATCGCTTCGTGGATCCCTTCGTTTCGAGTCTGAATGCTATACTCTCTAGTCTATAGAAAGTGGTTCGCGGATTGGTAAAAACGAGCGTATTGTAGCGAGAAGGGGACCAAAATAAATGTCGATAGTAATTTCGCTCATAGTTTACATTTTATCAGACCCAGTGACCACTTTTCGATCACATGGACTCGGAGAATTCAAAGGAATTCAAGAATTCTGACTGTTATGTCAAGCAAGTTTCACAGGTGACAGATGCGGTATGAAATCTAAAAGGTGTCTTTCAAATTTAATATAAAAATAGATTGAAGATAATGTAGATCTTTAAGCAAAAGAGATTTTACGTTCACAATGACAATTCAAAATTATTATTCGTAAATAATGTTGCTCGTGAAACGAAGCATCGATGATTATCATTTAACGGCGAATCGTTCAATTTTTATTATTTATTGTGTCTAATAGAGACAGCCCAACCGAGGATTAAAGCGGTGGTAAGAGAGGCTCAACAGGATGCGAGAGAGATAATAAAGAACAGAGCATGAAAGAGAACATAAAGAGAGAAACCTCCCCTACTTAGAATGATAAACCTTCGCTGGTGGAGAGCGACAACTCGCAGCTGTGTTCAAAAAATGTTTTTGTCCACCGTTTTCTCCTTCTCTCTTCTTTTGCATCGTTACTCGCCTGCTCCTCGCCTTTGCATATACGCAGCCTTCTAAAGAAACTATCTAATTTACTAACGTTTATTACATCTTAAATAGTCAATGATAATATTGATATATATATGTATATATTAGTTAAAGAATTATATTTTAATTAAAAGTTCAACGAGATATGCGAATGCACTACAAAGTACATACCTTTTTTATATATCTATACACAGTCTTATGGAGGAGAGATTTTTAATCTATTTAAAGCGGATGGTCATTATAAAAACCTCATTATTCGATATATCTGTTATATAATATACAATAGATACGTATATTCATTGCATCTAAAATAGTAAATGACAATGTTTACATTAATTTATACAAATACCTAAATAAAAAATTTATACTTCAGATAATGAATTTAATGAAATACAAAGAAATTTCGTGTAAATTATATTATTCAAAGATTATGTTATAACCTGTACACTATAGGTTTACTATATACAATTCCCTGGACGGATTTCAACAATGCAGAATGCCTGGTGCGTTTCGTTTTGCTCGACGCACACGTGCGTAC
Source organism: Bombus fervidus (assembly GCF_041682495.2). NCBI lineage: Eukaryota > Metazoa > Arthropoda > Insecta > Hymenoptera > Apidae > Bombus > Bombus fervidus. The sequence continues at coordinate 14,276,321 of NC_091526.1, forward strand.
GCATACATATCTGCGCGGTAAATAGCGGAAGTGCCTTGCAGATGACGAATCAATTTAAGATGAAACTGACACTACGTTTGCTTATTCGCAAGAGGATAGAAACATAATATGCTTTATTTTCTATTATGTATGTATTTGAGTTAATTCGAAGATTATACAGAATTACGATATTTACTGTTCGATAAGGTATAATAATGGAGCTTGCTCCTTCGCTGTGTGTAGTTATTTCAGTCGAATCGATAGATCGTATTATGTTTCTTATCTCTAAAAATTCAAAAAATAAGTCCATCCGTGCTTCGTTCATCTGCATTATACGTTGTGTGTTCTTGATAAATAATACCAACCGCATCTACCATGTAACTACAAATATTAAAGAAGCGATAACCGCATCAGCTAATGATATTGGTACTTGAGGTGATAGATAACGCGATAAATAGACCCTAGATAACGCGAGATAGTCAGATTATTATCTTTCCGCAGTAGGAACAATTAGATTAAAAGGCGTGACTCTTCACCCTTTCGAAATAAAACAGGAAAAGATATTTTATTCTTATTCGGGAAAATTTCAAAATTTGTCGATACAATTTGTAAACTTACAGGGTGGTGGAAATTTCTCCTGTCTTAAAATTCATCATAAAAAGAAATTTATTCTATTTTTTACGTTTGTACAGAGGCGCACCTCTGTAATGAAGACAAAACATAGATAAATTGTTTTCGATAAACTGCACGATATATTTGTTTGCAGTACATATATATGTATATTCTTGCGGATATGTATATAGGAAACATCTCGTTTTAATATTAACAGCGATATCAAACGGTAAATAGGAATATAAAGTAATCAAGCAATGAAACGTTATGTTGGGAAAAACATAATAAAAAGGAAGTAGAAATTTCTGCTTTAAAGAATCTAAATGACAAATCATAGATAATCGTTGTTACCTCTGTGATTTGATATCGCCGTCGGTGCGCAATATCTTGGACGCTTTGCGCGTCATTCGAAATTTCACGTTTCTATTCTAAGAAAACGAAAGACTCGTGCGAGAACATCTATATCTATGTATCTCTGACCTAGTAGATGGTAGAAACTGGTACGATTTAGCACGCACGAACGGATTAGCATCCGGATATATACAGTATATCTATACTGTGCGCTGTGTTGTTCTATCGGTCGTTGCTTTTACTAGTTCGATCATTTTGCTGCTCTCTGACGTCACTAACCATATGATTGCTGAGTCATATGGTCCTAAGAACCCTTTGCATCCTGGACCAGCCAAGAACCTTGATTCATGCCTTTCTTGTTAACCCTTCGATTCCTAACAGGAGAAAAGCGAGAGTTGGGTTATGGAAGAAATCGTCGAGCTTCCTAAACAAAAGTCCCTACGTTTTTGCTTTCTTTATATGTGTACATGTCTGTTCCTCTTCTTTGAGAAATGAAGTTAGGAATTGAGTTTCTTTAGCTTTTATAACTTTGGATGAGTAAAAAGGACGAACTTGTATATTGTAGCTTATTAATTAATAAGAGAAGATTTTTACAACTTAGGTCCCTACTTATCCGATAAACCAGGTTTTCTTAGAATTGTTTTCGTAATGAGCTGGTAAATAATGAATTACAAACTTGCACTTTTTTTTATGCCAACGAGCTAATAACGGTCGTTGCTACAGTTCTATAAATCCGTTCACTTTCCCCCATCTCATTGTTTTTGCTCGACTTATTCGAGATTTATTATTAAAAATAAACGCTTTGACATATTTGCTAGATTAATATTACATGTTTTAACGATAATTAATAAAAAATGTAAGAAATTATTTAGTCTTATTTAGTCTTATTTAATAAACGAACTATCTAATGTTATATCAAAATTACGATATTAACGTAATTTACAGTATAAACACAATTGTGCCTATTTACATATATTTCTTTCGTTTTGTGCACTTTACTCTCCAAACATGCTTAACAATTATTTCAATGCTTAATCGGTGTAATTCTCTATTCTCCGTCTATATTTTTGTGCTCTTTGGCCAACGCAGACCAGCATCAACACGTATCCCCGTTGCCTTCCTCGTTTCGTAGCTTATTTCCTCGGTCATTTGTCCCGTTCATCTTTTTCGCAGTTTTTCCTGGTTTTCTCCACGGAGTTCTTTCTAACTACATGTACAGACATACGTCGTAGCAGCACTCTTGTTCTTCTGTTTCTTTATTCTCTGTTATCCTCTCTTTCCTTGCCCGTATCCTTTTCCTCCAAAAGAGATTCTGTCAGCCGTTCCTTCTGCGTCCGTTTATATTTCTATCCTCTTCAGATGGCTGCTCGTATCCTCTCACTCCCTCGGTTCCGAGTGTTTCGTCCTCCTCCCTCGATCACCTCTCTGTTTCGCTGGCATGCTTTCCGTCCTCTCCAGCCTCGTGTATGGCCGGGCCTCTGGCAAGCCTCAAGAGCGAAAGAGAGAACGGTCCTTGTTGCTATGCAGCGGACGACAGGGTGATCCGCGCGAGGGAAAGAGAGAAGGAAACCGAAACGACCAGGAGGGCGACCGCTATGATTATTATTCGCAGGCCGAATAACCAGTGCGACCCTCCGGGGAAGGAGCCGCGTACTTGGCCGTGTTCGTTGGCTGCTCGGCCACTTTTTTACTACCTCTCATTCTCTCCCCAAGCTTCTCCCCCATTCTTCTCTCTCTCTCTCTCTCTCTCTCTCTCTCTCTCTCTTTTCCTTCCTTCTATCACTCAGTTATCGGTTGCAAATGTGTGGTCTCTTATATGTATAAGTACATAGGTACATAAGATTGGGAGCACTGAAATCGCACGCTCTTCGATCAACTCGACAATTTCTTTTTCAATTTCTCTCTTTATGTGTTATATATATGTATATATAATACACATATTATAATTTAACAATTAATAACAATTGTCGAAGCTTCTTATTGAAAATTTGGATATACTTGCTATACATATTTTATGCGTCCAGGTTTCTTAATATCTATCACTCAAATTTATTGTAAACGTGTTATTTATTTTTTCAAATAATAGTTAATGGTCGTTCCGTTTCAAACATGTACATAGCTATATCATAAAACATTATCGAACATGTTGTTGTTTAAATAGGTGAATAGTCTTCACAGGTTTATTTGTTAAATTATACAGAGCCAAAAAGAATAAAACGATAAGTATCGAGTATGCGATTAGTATGATCCCAGAAACATGTATATGTATATAGTGTATGGTTTATTGCGTGCAACATTTTTCATGTTACAAAAGAGGCATTATCCTTAACTGTAACCATATTGAGCTGAGCGCACGACTTCGTGTATACAAAATATATATATATATATATATATGTCACTAAAGAGTAAGCTTTTGATCCTGGCGATAGAGAGGTAGAGATAGAAAAAAACAGACAGAAGCTTTGAGTTTGAGAGTTCGCACACCGACCAAGCTAGACACCAGGGCCCCTGATGACGTAATGTTGTTTACTTTTAAGCCTTCCCTTGGCAACAGGTCGCTTTCCGCGGGTCTAAGATGAAAGGATCGTCGTAGAGAGAGAGGGGAAGAGAGAGAGAGACAGACAGACAGACAGACAGACAGACAGAGATGGAGACAGAGAGAGAGAGAGAGAGGAAGAAAAAAGAAAAACGATATCGTTGTTAATCGTCACCAAGAAACGAGAACAGAATATAATTAATGTATTTATAACAAAATGAAAATTGAAGTTTTGTTATTCATCAATTAGTAAAAATCGACGTATATGCCAGAATACAATAATACATATAAATAGGTGTCAATTTTACTATTTTAGATTGGTCAAGAATAAATATTTAAGTTGACATATGTATCTATAAAGATCGGGAATAACATATTTCAGTACCAACAGTATAATTATAGTAAATAACATAAAAATTTGTAAATACGATGTAGAAAAAAGGCGCGTAGAATGTTGACGTTTGTTTTGAGAAATTAAGCGGCTAGTACTGATGCGTATTTCTATGCTGACGAAAGGTTCTATAAAAAGGCACGATTCCAGAAGTGAAAGTTCATTATGCGAACTTGCATCGCGAAGAAATTTAAATTCGACCGAAAAATATTTTTTACCTTTTCCTTTAACGTTTATTTTATCGACACGCTGCTAAAAAACACTTTGACCCCTTAACCGAAAATATCATTTACATCGCAATACTGTAAAATGATTTTACGCGTTAACATGTACATATATATATCTATAGCGATACGTACAAAACACGTTTCACTTGGATTCCGGTCGTTATCCTTGAGCGCAACTTTTTTGTGTCATTTACACCAGGAAATTTTCTTGAACCTTTTCAAGTGACACGAGTGCCTTGATCGATACCTTGAACTTAACAAATTTCGTATGTTTCTTGAATATGTGTAAGAAAATGCCTTTTTATGATCTAGTAATAGAAAAATACCTATAATTGAATATTTGAAGCTTGCTGGACGGAAAGTGATGCTATTATACGACCGGTTTTATCGGAAAGAGTATATCTTCTCCGTAAGAGCGATTAACGTTCCAGCGGATATCCGTGAGTCTATAAACCGATTTCTCACGAGCTCCGGTCAGCTATTCGCGTCTCTCGGATTCCAAACTCCTCCTCTACGCCTTCGGTCTTGCACGACCTAGACAACACGCGGCAAACAACTCCGTGTGTAGGATAGAATGTGCTTTGAACGTCCTTGACTTCTCCGCTTCGGTAAACCGATGTGTAGTGGATGCACCGTTGCAACGGTGTTGTTGCCTCGTTTTCCGTTACAGTTTTTGATTAATTCAATAGCACGATCTCGTGCTATACCTATTTAAATCTGTTTCTGTCAGGAACTTAAAACACGGAGAAACGGAAAAAAGAGAACCGTGTTTCTATTTTTTATGCCTTTCATTTAATTCGTGTAGTTTTTAATATACAGACACATGTATACCACCGATCAGAAGTACAATGGACACTTGCTTACTTTTGACTTAATTTAATTACAAAGTCACGAGTAAAGATCAGGTGTTGACGAATAGCGATGAAATTTTGTATTATTAATTTATTATTACGACACGATAAAATTGATTTTAAGTAATTAATAAATCTGCAAAATTTAAAACAAGTCATGCCATAATTTTTTAATCAAATTTATTAAATTTTTAAAATCAAATTCATTTATGAAACATTTTGGGAAAGTAATTTGTCTTTGAGTTTCTCAAACTATCTACACACGTATGTAATGTAATTGTGTGTGTGTGTGCGCGCGCGCGCGCGATTTCTATGTATCATACAGATTGGGTAAAGGAGCTTTATGTCGTGATTGATTCAAGCAAGAATATTTGGGAACCATATTACATCGATGAATCAGATTTCACATTTGAATATACTGTCGGCCAATTTTCGGACAAATAATTAAAACGTATAATGTATTCGTGCCTTACGTCATTCGTTAATTACATATCATTGGGTCAACAATAAGATAAACGATGTAATTTTGTTAGAAGGGATTGCGTTATTAAAGTTTGCCATTATTATTCACAACTGAAAAATTCTATTGCACATATTCTGAACGTAAATATGCTTAATTGTTCAAGTATGAAAAATAACACGAATCAAAATATAAATACGTTAATCATTAGTACAGTATTAGAACAGTATTGCGCGAGTTCATTGTCACGAAATTTTAAATTTGTCTATCGAAATGAAAAGCAATTTAGAATTGTGAGTTTTTATTCACCCTCTTAATTTGATTTAATTGCACTTCGTTCTATACTAACGTTACAATTTTCTAATCATATTTTATAAAATGGATTCTTGACATTCTCTTTGTAAACAATCCCAGTTTTATCGATAGTAATGTAATTAACATTTTGTTAGAGTACTCGGTCTCTTTTGTCGAACTTGATTATTCGAAACTTTGCAGATGCTTTTCTATTTGCTCTCTGAAAGAATCTGTAGACGTTTTGCCGCCTGTAAGAAGGAACATTCAATTTGATCTTAAATTCTGGTCGCGTAATATGTACGTAGTTTCGTCTTTCTCTTGTTCCTTTGTTGATTTACCATTTATACATTTGTAGTGCAAAATTAACCGTAATATCTTACGTATGTTTGATGCGATTAACGAACGTGAATGAACTGCGATATATTGAACTGCCCGTTTGAAGTAGTTATTCGCTTAAAGTTATTCGCTTCACGAATCGAGACCCTATAAAAGTATTACGGCGCGCTTCGCTACTGGATAATTATAAAGCGACGGGACACCATTTCGATTATAATAGTCGTGTACGAGTTCATGCTTGTATTTCACGAATTGTTTCCTCTTGTCCTTACAAGAGTACTCGGCTGCCTACTAATGAGATACGAGACAGATTAAAATACATCCAAGTGAATGTAATTAGAATCCGGTTTCGTCAAAGATACAACAAAAGAAACTACTGTTGCTCTCTTTCTAATAGTTTCCTATGCGGAAACTATTAACTATTATATAACGAGTTGCATCGATCATCGCATAAATAAATGTGATTCTATTCAATATCTATAATATCAGAATCTATAATAATATCATATCGTGGCCGCTTCGATGTCATTTAACCGCCTGCTAGCAGGATTTCTTCGTAAATTAATAGAAAGTAATAGAAAATAATTTGATAATATTTTGATATTACGAAGTTAATTGACTTGGTTCTATTTAGGACCGGTTATTTCCTGTACTAGGAAGTAATCTCTTCTTTTTCGCCGCGGAATATGAATATACTGTAAATAACGTCAACAGAAGAACCAGTAGCGGAACTTTAACACCGTTTTCCAAGAGATTGCGGCCGCGTCCTCGCGATGAGCAGGATTCGATAGAATATTGATTGTCAAGATCAGGGTTAATTGTGTGGCAACCGTATTTCCCATATCGATTTCCAACAAACCAAACCGAGAGCTTAAGCTCTCACGCTATGCTAGTCACGCTAGTGGCATATAATTTCTGGACAACCCTGTGCATATGTATATGTAGTGCTGTAAAAAGGGAAAAGCGAAGTTAAAAAGGGAAATTATTCGATGGAAATTGTGTTAAAACTGCTAGCAGTGTACTAACCGTAAAAGCAATCGTCGTACGTATGTAAACAGGAGGCCGGTAATAAAGCGAGATACAGAGACTCGTCTGGTTTTATCGATCAATGAACGTCCTTGCGCGGCATGAAGACGTTCAAGGTCGAGGCTTAGCTCGATGCGTGTTAGAAATTCTCAAATGTACGTTGCAATTGAGTCGTGTCGCGATATACAGAATGCTTCGTGCAGTATATTTTGTACAAGTAATCTATCGTTTTCTTATTTAATAAGCTTCATGTAATTATATTTTATCTTTCGCACACGTAGGTATACTATATTCTAATATAGTTTCCATGAAAAGATTGAAACGAACCGGAGCCTTGCGTAAAATTCTCAGTAACCATTGATCTAGTTTCAATAAAAATCGTCGTTCTGGATGAAGATAAAAATTGCAAAATATTTATCATAGATTTCTTCGGTGTAATTGACTCTTTAACGGTGTAATTCAGAAGGAAAAACTTTTGGGAAAGGTTCCGGAACCAATTATCTCTTTATTCTGAAGATTTTTTGTATTTCGTATTCAAATTAATCAAGTACAAAGATGAAAAAATACAATTTTGTCGTTCAAGACCTTGCTTCGGAGAAAGTATGAAGGAGATATGAAGGAGAATTTGAATATGTTGGCCAAAAATTAACCCTACACGTGTAATATTTTATTCTACATATTTCACTTATTTTCATATGTTTTTTCGTGCAGTCGCGGGGAGACGCGTTCGCGTTGAAGCGTGTCAACGGGAGTCGTAAATTCCCGTTACGATTATAATAATCGACACCACGAGCAGGTCGATCCCCTTATTTCTTGTGGGATAATAGGGGTGTTTGTTTTGTAATACAACTGTAGTTTACAGTTACATAATATATATTTACAATACTTAAACTTACAACACTTGTTGCGTAGACAGGAATTTATAGACTTCGTCGTGCCGGAAAGTACAGTAGTAGTTGATTATTCGAATATTTAGAGAATAGCACCGTATTTGACTCGCTTTGATATGTTGAAGAACAAGGTTTGACTCGACTACCCGAAGATAGGAAGAACGAACAGTTTTCTTGAGTTAACTCGAATACCCGACGATTCGAAGATCACAATAGACTCGACTGCCCCCGAAGATCGATAGAACAGTAACAGATCCGTCTCTTACTATTAAGGAGGAAAGCTCGGTGTGAGTGTGCCCTTTTTGAACTAAGAACGCGGATTCGTTGTTTACACTTTTCGGTAGAAACGATCCGCGATACCCATTGGTTATAGCCAACGTTAATAAATAAAATACGAGAAGAAAGTCTCTCCTGCAGATGTGGCTTATGGGTGTCCTTGTTCATGGGAAAAACCTGCCATTTCGCTGGACAAATATCCGCTTTCTCCGTAATTAGTAAGAGCGTGCAATAAACCTAAGAACTGTTTCAAGGACCATCCATAAACCGAAAATGCTTATATAAATAGAAATTAAACTAAAAATATCCGGTTTATGGTGGTTCCTTGGGTTTATCGCGGGTCAGTGTAACGAGGTGTAGGCCTTGGCGGCTAGATCGTGAGGGACGTCGCACGGACCATCTCGCGCGACGTAACATCATACGTGCAACAACCTCCTATCGATTAATTACCTATTCTCGTCTAACTGGGAATTTCGGAAATTGTCAAGCTTGATTTTCTCAATTTTGGTCTTATTTCAAGCCATAGAATCTCTCCGATCCCTTTCGTACAATGAACTACGTACCACCCTGTATGTATTATACGCGCACAACAAAGATCGATATCACAATGACGTTACAATGAAACGATTCTATCGTGACGGAAAAATAAGTAAAACGATCGTAAACAAAATGTTTGAAACCGGTCCCGTCCTCGAGTACCAGATGGTAGCGCGGAATTATCTTCGCAGGTACCTTTTCAACTTCATTAAAGGAAACAACAACTGTAGTTAATAGTTGGAATTGAGAGGTATCGGGTAGATACAGTACCGATACCGATACTTGTACCGCATAACTACTTAGAGCTGGTGCTAGTGGTAGATAAAACCGGCTGAGTTTAATCGCGTTCAGTGCTCGGCAACTTTTACCTGCGCGCACCACCATCGACATCCGGTTTGTTGGTTCGTTCATTCATTGCCTGTTTTCTCAATGTAACGTCTCTAGGCCTTGGTGCACGTAGGTAACTCGGTCAACGTATCTCCCCTCCATTCTCATTCGATTGATTACGCTAGACTAACAAGATAATGCACGCTGTATGCACAACAAGATTTATTAACTCGTTTAAGCAAGATGCATGCGGTACACGTGTATAGAATGGAACTGTTGCTGATCGAAATTCATATAAATAAAGTGCACACTTTAACACGATTCGATTAACAGTATAAATTCATATGAAATAAAAACCCGGATTTGAACGATTCATTTATTGGATATGGTTTTTCGGAGATGATGCAGTGCAGAGATTAAAGTGTTGTCATAGATCAAAATGATAGATGTCAAGATAAAAGTATAAAATCGCCTCTGTAGCGCATTGTTACAAATTTAGAAAAAAAAAAAAAAAAAAAACTATTTTGTGCTTATAGAAAATAGCACGATTAGCGTTATCTCAGGAAACAGACCGGATCTTTCACTTCGTTGTAGGTAATGAAAGCGAAGGTGGCCCGATCTGCTAACAGGTACGAGGGCAAAGTTCACGGCTAACGACGATCCGATAATGAGGTAGAGATAAAGTTAAGGTGGGTGTTCCTTTGGTGTCAGGTTCGAAAGGCCATAGCTTGCGTCAAGGTCTAGACTTTGGAGATTTACTGATGGAACAAAGGACGAAAGTGCACAACAGCGCAAAACACAAGGTGGGACAGATACGAGTCGTTAAAAATCCGGATAAACCGAGATCCTATCTTTATCCGTAATAGTTTGCTATACAAAATCAGTGAAATCAAGATACGTACATATAGTACAGTATATTAAGGAAATTAAATTAAAAGGCAAGTACGTATATTATTAAACTGGTTTTACTAGCAAAGGTATGTCGTACACAGTACACTATCTACTTTTTATGGAAATCTAGAGTTTACTGCACAATGTCAGTTGCAAGGCTACTACTACGGTATTAGAGTACTAATACGGTAAAGATTTAGAGAAGAGAGCAAATATCTCTCCACTTTCGTATTTTCGACATTCCCGATTAACGGAGGTGTTAAGTTTTCACGTACTTGCAACAAAGGAGCCGGCGATAATGTACGAAAGTAGCTAGGTACGATGGTACGATAGTACGTAAATAAATAGGTATTAATAATGTCATTTCTCTCACTACATTTCCTTTATTTTCCTTTTCTTTTCTCTTTCCCCCTCCCCCCTTTTTTTTGTATTCAGTAAATGAATCGTATCTAGTAAATGAAATGACATTTAAGCTGAAACGTAAGATTCAATGATTTGATAATCGGAAGGAACGCTTCGAAGGAACCTATTACTTACATATTTCTTTTTATCCAAATCCAGCAGTGTCACGTTAATTTAGATAAAGCCTATTGTGGCAGTAAGGTAAGACGCGGCCCTTTTACTTGCCCTTGTCAGGCTTTCTGTGAGTACCGTTCGAGGTTTATGGATTAGCAATTTACCGTCGTAAAACGTTGCCTATGTTAGGTATGGATTTACCGGTTGTTTCATACCGAAGAGCACGTATTCTCGTGTTAATGCCATGTTCTATTCGTATTTCTTCGTTCGGACAGACGAGAGGCAAGAGACCCGTCGCTTACCGAGAACTAGTCAATTGTTTTGCGAACAATCGCCACGAAATTTTTACTGCTTTGTTCCCAAACACGTCCCCTGTTCAATGCATTTCATTTTTATGTTTATTACCTACTTTAATTATATGTAGATATTTTTCACTATGTTGATTAAACAATAATGTTAATTAAACAAGAGTAAAATGTATAAATATTTTCAAACGTAATAACATATAATTACTCGTGAGAATGATCACCGTGATTTTTCATACATTTTTGAAAATCTGGCTGAAATATATATATATATTGCGGACAAAAGTTAGATAATAATCAATCATTAACATAAATCATAAAATATTAAAAATTGCCTATTGAAATCGAAATAAGAAAGTATTACTCGCTCTATGTAAAAATCAATTAAATCAAATCTCGACGATATTTAATTTATTATACTGAATTATAATACTTAAAGTGTTAAACTTGTTGCTAATACGAACGTCGAAGTTGAAGAGGCAAGACTGTAGCTTAAAATTTTGCTAATTGCCATTGAATATTAAGTGACCGGAAGAGAGAGATTTCTAACGGACGTGCCAACGTTAGACGTGTGAAACATAAACGTTATGTTTGCAAACGTTTCTAAGAAAAAAATGTAACACCTCAAATATACAACACGATTCGAGTTTCTAATGTTTGTATTTATATTCTTATCTACATCCTACGTGTCCAATTATAGACTCGTGAAAACGTTCAAAGCTGCTATACACGTACATATTCGTAAGTTTAATTCTACACGAATTTTTCCAAACAGACTCTCTTACGGCCAATAGTATCGGTGAATCCAGTTTAACAGTAATATCTTCAACCTTATTCGACAACATTTTGTTAACATTCGCTTTATGTTAACATCAACTACGTATTTCTATTTCTATGATTATTTCGATTTTTCAAAGATGCAACTCTAAATTGAAATTTCAATTTTGATCTAAATCTTAAGTCGAGCAAGATTTATACACACATATATGAAAGATTTATATACATACTATATATATAAAAGGTGATTTTTTTCCGGACGAAATGTGCTAATATTTGGTAAATATTCCGTGAAATGCGCGAAAAGATCATCAAGCCGATAGGCTGTTTTCGTATCGGGGTTTCGTCACTCTCTTTTATGTTCAACAAGATTCCGGCCCGTACTTATGCCTTTTGCTCAATGCGACGTTTCCATTCCACTCGTTCCCTTTCAAAATAAACACTTTCGACGATGATTATGCGACGTAGCCACGTTAAAAGCAAAATTTATAGAGTCCGATCAATTCTATACCAGAGGAACAAACTGATAATTAACGGAATTTGTTTTAATAGAAGCAAGTTGTTTGGTTTATATTAGACACGGAATGGTGCGAACGAATGTACGCCTATAATCTCCGTTCATATGTGGTATCTAACAGCTCAGGTACATCTCGTTTTACACACATATACCTATAATGAATATAATGAATTTTACAGTAAAGTGTAAAATTTGTTAATCTTTGTCTTTACTGTAAGATAGAATTATACGATAAGATTTGATAGAACCTACATTTAAGACAGCAAAATTTGTTTATTAAATGATAATATATATATAAATTGTTTATATATAATATTATTGTTATTTGAAAACAAGCTATCACGCTGTTACAAATCTAATATGGAATCGCGTATAGAATTCACAGACAATATTAGACATCGTGCTTGCAGAACTAATGGATAACGAAAAATCGATTCTGCTGATAGTTCCAGGATGTTCTATCTTTTCGTGGAAAAAAATGAAAAATCCTGCTAAAAGTAGATTTCAAGTGGCAATCGTAAGCCTAGACGCTGCCTATCAGTCGTGTATCGTATCGGACGTAACATTCTTATCGAGGACAACGTTATGAAACGTAACATGACCGAAGAAATTCGATACGCTACATGCGTACAAATACGTTTAATTGCAACAATATTTGTCCAAACTAAATGCAATATCCTGCATTCAGCACCGCCGCTTCGATTTTGAGCGTGTCGTAGAAATCAATTTTCACGTATACTCTGATTTATACTTCATTTACATTACATTACTGTAATTTATATTTCATTTACACCTTGTGCACCGAATTGCTTACGCTTGGATTTTACTCGCTGATTTTAAGATAATAGTATGTAGGTGGATGAAAAGAATTAATATCGCGTACCCACGATTCGCGTCAGAATAGATGTTTCCACTGCGAAATCACATCAATTGGGTCGGTAACTAAGTGATTTGTCATTAAGTGGTATTGACAAAATCCGCAATCACTTAGTTTCCAACCAAATACACGTCATTTCACGATGAAAATTAATTTACTGTTAGCGTTAATGCTACATTATTGTAACAATGATTTACACAAAGAGTAGGAAAAACTGGATCCGTTTCATTAAATATCGTAACAATTTTAAATTAAATATTACAAGCAATATTTTTTTAAATCTTTTGTCTTTATGTCTTTTGTACATTTTGCCACAGAACGCGTATAGTAAATGCATAAAAATCCGCAATTTACGTAATTATTGCTGTCGATTGTCGATGCATCCAGCGTACTTTCAATAACGTAACAAAATTTTTCAATAACGCTTTTCGCACGTGATTCGTTCACGAATATTCGCTGCTGCTGCAACGATGTTTCGCTTACGTATTTAGCCATGGAGCACATTATTGGAAATTGCTCCGAATCGCAGAGCTGCATTCTTCTTTATCGAGAGTTCGTTGACCATAGCAAAACATTCCGTTAGGCAGCGCACTGCCCTTTGGTTCGGCGGTCTCTCCGGGTTGCCGAAAAGGAGGTACAGAAAAGAACCGCGTCGCTGGCGTCGCGTCGCGTCGGTGGCACCGAGTTCTCCCAGCCGCGGCCGCGTTGTTAACGAGCAACGAGAAAGCGACGAACGTGCTCGCTCAAGAATAAGAGAGACAGTGAGAAATAAAAGGAGAGGACAAGATTGATATTACCAAAAGTTAGAACGATGCGGACGCCGACCGAAAGAGAGAGACTGAGACAGGTCCTGTTGCCGGGCCCCTGTTGCTACGCGGTTACGGTGCATCGTGCTGAATTCGCAACGAGACTTTTTCGTGATTGCGTTGAATAATGTATGTGTAATAGACGCGTGGCCCTGGCTAGCAATGATTTTGACACTGTCAGAGACACCTTTCTACCACGAACGGTCTCTGTTTTGCGCAGGACGGATGGTGGCCTTGAGCAGGTCACGTCATCCGACAAGATATCATCCTGCATCCTGAATCTTGCCGATCGCTCGATCGATCGCTAACTGCGTACATTCGGCGCATTCTCCTCCGCTTCTCTTTGCTGGCTAGCTCGTTTCGCTCGACCTTTCCATTCCTTATTCGATAATTATTTTCAGCACGTTTCTCTTCTGAAATACTAAACATTTACAATAATCCCGTTTATACTTGCTTCTGTATTGTAATTTCGGGTTTTTAATGGGATTCAGTGAACATTATGTAAGTAAAATATTTGAAAAGTGATAATTTCGATAATATATCGTCGTCATTAAATAAATAACGTATCATCGACTTGGCTAGTAGTAGTAATAGGTTCTCTTTAATATATTACACACATATGTCAAACGTATATGTGACATATATGTAATGTAAAATTAAATGTGTGTGTGTGTATGTGTAACCGACTGCCACGATGTGTTATTAAAAAGAAAAGATAAAAAGGATTCGTTGGAATTCTAGGAAAAGGATGACGATGCACATATAAATACGCGTTATTTTATCGATAATTTCGAAAGCCACATCTAATCAAGTAATCAGTGAATTAATTACTTTGAATTTCTGTATTCGAAACTATATTAGAAGACGCCTCACAAAGATCATATTTTTTGTTTCTATCGATGTGAAAGTTTTCAAATTAATGTTTCCGAAGATGGAACAATTTTTGTATCTTCTTATATACTTTTTAAAGCTATAATTGCAACTAAATACAAAAAAAAATTGTAATTAGTAGCTAAACAGTAACGTTCTACATAAACGACTATACAGTAACGATATACATACGTATATGTATGTATACGCCTTTTATTAGAAATTGTTCAAATACTACAATCTGTCGCAAGTACACATTTTTAGATGTTTTCAAAGTTATACTAGATATTAAAATTGAAAATGCCTGAAATAGCAAATTTCCTTTTTATATAACTACCCAATGGTATTACGTATTACATATTGGAGTAAGGCATTTCACACACGCGTGAAATGTTTTTTTTTTTTTTTTTTTTTATAATGATATAAATGTTTATACGTGGTTTATGCTAAACAGCAAAATTTACTTGAGAATAGATAGAAATGTTTGAGGTCTCGTAGCCTGAATGAAGGAGCCGGTATCGTTTCATGGTTTTCCCGCCCGTTTGCGCACGCGTCTTCCTTGAAATCTCTTCAAGGCCAAGCAGATCTTAATGAATGGTAAAGAAATGTCTCATTGGCAGTCTGCCTTAGCCTCTTTGTATAGCGAAGGTAGGAAGAGACACAGCACACGTACAAAAAAGGAACGTGACAAAGTTTAATGACAAATGCTTTTATTTGAAAGGAGAAAAATCTTTTACTTTGTACGGTTATTTACGTTAATCAAAATTACAAACGTAACTTGTATCGAAAATTGAGTTTGTAAATGAAAGCTATAATTGATCCTATTACGAAAAGTCATCATATACATATAAGCCATCATATATATATATATACATACACATGCGTGTATAAATCATTTTGCGGCGGACCTCTAGGAAATTGGTTTGGAAACGAAAACAGAGTAACAGAAAGAAATGGCCATTAAGGTTGAAATCGCCCGCGGAACAATTGTTCCTGTGTGCGAAAAATTTCTTCTTCGTTACAATCCAGAGGGCACAGAGTCCATGGGGACAAAATAAGGAACGCCCCCGAAAAAAGAAAACTGCGCAAGCTTCGAGGAAAAAAGAGAGGAGGAAAGAGGAGGTAAGAGCAAAGTCGAAGGCAGAACTTTCGCGCTCTCACGTCCACGTGCTGCGTTGTTATTGTTGTTGTTGCCGTCTTCGTCTCCGATCTCATCGCGGTTGCTATCCCTTTCTACGTCTGCCTTGGTCTCTTTTTCTTTCTCCGTAGACGTTTCTCCGTCCTCTTTCTTCGAACGTGTTTCCTTTTCCGTTCTCCTATCTCTGTTCATCCTTGAGGCTTCTCTTTCTCCCCACCCTCTGACTGGCGTCACGAAAGGCGCGTTGGCGTCACATGGTGGGGATCCCGATTAACGGACTCTAATTGCATAGCAACAGTGAGGCCGAGATAATGATACATCTGACGTGCGTTGCCGGAGGGCATCTGGCCCACTTCGACCAAACGATCCCGGGCCCATGCATATACACGCCGTTTCTGCGTGTTTGCGTGCGCAAAACCCTCTTAACTCGCACGCAAACTCGCGTCTGGAAATACAAGCCCGCCAACTTTTGGCGCGAATCTCTCTGGAGAACCCTTCACCCAGCGATATTCTTCCAACTTTAGTCTCTCATCGTGCTTACGAACACGTACCATATGCATAAGACCGAGCTTGAATTTTGCTTCGTTACTACCTACACTTTGCATATTGTCCAACTAAATTTTCCCTTTTCTCTCTATTATTTTCTTTATAGGAACAAATATGAAAATTAGAGATTGGAAGAAAGATGGAAAACCATTACCATTACGATTTCCAACGTTCGTGAAATGTTCACGATGAAAACATAGTTTGCGCGTATGCGGCAAATGTATTTATGTATATGTAATATAAAAAATTAATAGGCAAGACAAGTATAATGCTACGAGGTAGATAGAAATTCATTACAAACCAAAGTGTTAATTGAAATTGTGCATACATATTAACATTATACATATTAAAAGATTGACTAACGCACGAATATCTTTAAATCATAATATCGCGCTAATGATAATTGAGACGATAAACGCTTGTTTCACAAGAGTAAGAAATGTCACAAAATTTTCTCTCCAATTATTTGAGCCTTTGAATTTGAATCCTTTTATTTGAGCAAGAAAGTAAAATTTTATCATCCGTTTGGTACCGTAATTCATTTCCTGTTTATTTAACACGAATATTTCATACAACTAGCCTTTTTTCATCGAATAGAGTAAATGATAATAAGGATACGAGATGCCGTCAAAAAATGAGCTTTTCCATATAAAATACGCAGATATTTTCGTAAGCGTGTCTTAAACGGTGCGACGCGGCGCGTCACGGCGCGTCACGGCGCGTCACGGCGCGGCACGGGCAGTAGTTCTTAAAAATCTTTTTATTCTTCATCCTCAAAGAGCAGCGAACATTTGGGTCTCTTTTGAACTCTCGCACGTACATTTCTACCTGCACATACAAAGTCATCGGCGGCTGTATACCTGTTCACGGTAGTGGTGTACCTTGGACCTTTTTGTCCCGGAACCCGGAGATATCCGTCCTTCTGGTCGGACACGGCTTCGATTGGCCTGAAAAAATTCTTCTTTTGCCTGATAGAAATCGTGCATTCGACGAAGAACCAAAGTAGATCGCATTACCGACTGCGTCAATCTTTATTTGTTCCAATGACCCGTTTCATATTTCTCTTCGAGCAATCACGTTTCAACTATGGCTTCTAACTGTTCTAATAAAAAGAAAAAGTTCGAATTTCATGCCGATATTTATATTCTAATACAAAGATCAATCAATAAATACGTAAAATATGTGAAAATGAAAATTCGTATTGGCAGGTTCTGTAGAAAGTGAAATTTAAAAACAATTAGAAAGGGCAATCTATTTTCATAAAATTATAATCTTATTATGTAATATATACCTCTTACTGATCTTCTGCGATATATTGGATAACTGTTTTATCCTGTTCAGCGCTGTTTCTTCGAGTATAGTGTCGTAGATCACATATAACATATGTAATTTCTTGCTTAACGAAGAACAAAATAGATAAACGATAGTGAGATTTTGTTTGATCTTTTGTTGGGTTCGTTGAGAAACGCCACTTGTTCGTTCGATTAGTTACGAATCTTTTTCTTCAATTGCTACATTTAATATCCAATTTGTCAGATTTAACGTTTCATTACCCGTTTGAAGAAAACTCGTAATAAATGACTCTTGTCTAATTCTGTCAAAATTTCTAGCAGAATGTGTTAATTTTCAAAAATGTTATAAAGTTTTCGTCCTACGCGATAGTCGTAGTAGCTAAGGCAACATAACAAATGAATAACTATCTTAACGAATCATCATGATCAAGCTTCAAAATTTTTAACGCGTATCTTTTAATTCTGGAAAAGGTAATTATTTAGTTAATTTTGAATAACTTTTTTGTTTTTGCAATCAATAAATTTTGTTTTTGCAATATATAAGAGAATATTGAGAATATTGGAAAATTCACGAAATTTAAAAGTATTAATTAAAAACACTTAACTGGTGTTAAATGCTGAATACGTGGAAATACTTAATCGATCGCTATAAAGAATAGGTAGGAGGCAATTTTGCCTGAGAACTACGTAGACCGAATGATACAGCTTGTTTGGTTACTAAGCGCGCGCGCCTGTTTCGAATGACCCGCTCAACGCGACCTCGAGACAATCTCTTAAATTTCGTCCGTCACTTTCGGCGGGAATCAGAACGTATGTATGTATGTATAATTCATTAGGATTGATAGGTGATCCGCCTATTAATCTGTTTTTCATAAAAACTGATGGGGTTTTAATTTTCTTTTTGAACGTTGATTTACGAAATTTTAAATTAAAGAATCTGCTTTAATTTAGCGTAGAAGGTTTATGAATGCTTCTAACTCTAAGGATAGTGAAAATATGCGGACGTTTGGAGAAATCACAAATCGGATATCGTAATATACATAACTCATTTCTGACGCAATTCTTTTTTTAACGTTTTTCGAATGCATTAAATTTTTTTCATACGACTTTCAGATTACTTTCGGTACCTATTAGTAAACATTTTAATTATTATTATTATTATACCTTATATCGTATAGTAATAACTATCGTATATCTATAATAAACATTTGTAATAAAACTTAGAAAACGTAAACAATTTTCAAAAAACTGTACGTATTAGTAGGTATAATATATATAGGAATTTTTAGGGCGATCAAGATTATCGCCTTCTTTAAAAATCGAGCAAAATTACGATAGCGATGCAAGACCTGGTGATTCTCCGCAAGTTTGTAAATTCTTCGACGTTGTTTGCAATGTTACACGTATATATATATATATATGCGTTGATGTTCTATTTGAAGACTCGTTATAAACGATCATCACTCATTGACACTGAGGCTTCCTTTGAGCGACCTTGACGCCTTTGGTATCTAGATGAATCGATTAACTAATTATAAACAATAAAAGAAAGAGAGTGAGAGAGAGAGAGTGTGTGTGTGTGGCGGAGCGGCAATAAAGCACATATCGCGAAGGACGAGGTCAAGGTACCTGTATTGTATGTCTATTGCCGATTATTTTCAGGGGTAATGAAACATAACAAGCCGCCTTTCTGCCATCGAACGATCGGTAGAATGCATATGTACCGCCTACATATTCAACTAGAAACTTTCGAACAGTATAAAGGATTAAAATACAAAGTTATTAATGACAATAATACATATTTAAACAAGGAAATACAGTATTATTTGCTAGAAAATATATCATCGTATACTTATTATATACGTATATGTATAGCGTTCGAGAAAACATAACTTGTTGTTGCTATGCCACTAACACATTTTAATCCAACCTTTAATTAGAATATCTTTTAAACTAACGATCGTTTGGCGTAAGTGGCTTAATAATCTTTTACAAGAAATGTCAAGCTAAATTGATTAATGAATTTACCGGGGAAAATATATGATTTCGGTAGGAAAATTAAATTTATCCTTTATATTCTACGCATCAATCTATAAAGGAACTGATCATATAGTATCTTTCTTGAAATCATTTAGTATTTGTCAAGTTATTGAGAAATGTAATCGCACAACGATCGAGGGTCTCGGTATTTTTTTTCACTGGGAAAAAGTATTCTTTTGAAGGTCCAGAAAACATCTGGTAGGCGGTACCTATATCCGAAGGCAACTATATCTTAAGTTAAGTCAAGTCAAGTCTTAAGTTATCGAAGGTGTTTGCATTGCAGATTTAATACCTCCTCTTCTGCACTTTCTTTCTTCGATGACTAAGACAAGGCTGATTTAATACTTTAATTTACCCTTTGAATAAATTTTTGAACGCTTCGTTCAATATTCGAATATTAATTCGTTTACCCCAATATTAATTAAACAATTTAATTACAACGCGAACAGCGTTCATGTTCTCCGAAACACGATTCATCAGAATTTGCCGAAATTTCATATACATGTCGATCAATTAAGAAGTTACGTTGATATACGTTATCGATTTGAAAATTTTATTACCTGGAATTTTACTGCGTTAAATTAACCGCTTAAATGTGAAACGATAGAAATACTCAAAGTACAATATTCGCTGTAATGTTTAATGAAAAAAATAAATGTCGAGGTTCTATCTTTTTGGTAGATATTTGAATTAGCATGCATAACATGGTATTGGCATTATTTTGTTATTGACGGAATTTAAACCTTGTTAAATATAAAAAAATATTTGTATCATTTTAAAATTATCTGATATTAATTTTTTAGTGCAGAGAAAGATTGCGCATCAAATAGAATCATTACGCACGCTATACTTTTTAAAAAAAATTTTTCAAATACTCGTATATTCGTATATTAACCTTGAATCTCAAACAGACGAGGAAAATTGTTTCTATCGGTGCGAAATTCGGAACGGTAGCGCGAAGGGTGAGATTAAGATCGTGATTTGTTCGAATTTAGGAACGGTAGGTGACAAAGAGAAGGCAGAATCCTGAACAACCGTAAACGAGGAAACATGCGTGCTGGTCGATAGGATTAAGTGAACCGGGATCTAATTTGATGACCGAATCAGAGCCCGAAACTCGATACGCTCCTAGCACGTTTAACGGGGATATTGAATTACCGGTGTATACACCTTAATTCAACGTGATAGGCGAAAAAACTGAGATAAGTGGTCCGAAATTTTGAAAGTCTCGGTTATGCCAATCTGCAGGTAGTAGATTTCTAAATTCATCGAAAAAGGTTTTTTTTTTTTTAATGATTACCGAGATCTCTTCTAAAACCAGTTGAAATCTAGGTATCGTAGGCATCGGTGCAAAACTTTTCACACTGAGAAAATAGTTACTTTTTACTCGTTTCATTGTGCGACGTTTCAAACGATGGTGTGCTGCAATAACAATATTGTAAATTTTACAGTACGTGTTACATTCAAAAATTAAATTTTGTATAATTATAGTTACACACGCGCGAAATACATACCTAATATAGAAATAGCAACATAAAAGATACGATAAATATTAATAACAATACATTGTAATTGTGTAACATAACATAGACGTTAGAGATATAACAAATTAGAAATTAGAAATATTTCATAAGATCAGAAGCAAACTAATATTTTTCAAAATCTTATTTTACTAAAAAAATATGTGGCTGCTTGATCATTAAGCGTTCAAAATAAAATTATATCGTTTGTCGCGTATTATTAATTTGTTTAACATTTTGTTAACATTCGTGACAGAACTATCAGCATAAGAATTGGCCTGAAACTATCAAAACTGCTACTTGTTTGCCTATCCGAAACATTAATATCTATTCTTACATTTTTCATTCGTTCTCCTACATTAATTCTACGATCTTTGTGATTTTATCTTGACATCTCTATTAATAATCGATTCTGCAATTCTTTAGGAATTGATAGCGAAGCGATAACAGAATCAAAAGGGGCAGGGGGGCTGCTGAAATGACTATTTAAATTGAAAACAGAACAATTAATAATTTGCTGTTTTACATTATACATATTTAATTGTTCTCCCGTTAATAATTTAAATACTTTTGAAATATTATTTTTATTATAAAAAAATAACGTCCCATCGTAAAGCGATAGCGATTGAAAATAAATTTAACACTTCAGCTTTGCGTATACGTATATATTCTTTGTACCGTATATGTTTTTGTATGTATGTATGTATGTATGTTTTTGTATGCATGTATTGTATATGTACATGTTATTATTTCTCTTAACTATGACAAGCGCAAAATAATTTTTTATTTAATTCGACGAATACTATTTGATTTAAGGAGGAGAACTTGGTAAAACATTTCTTATTCTTATACAAAATTGTTATACAAATTTCAAAATATTATC
Source organism: Bombus fervidus (assembly GCF_041682495.2). NCBI lineage: Eukaryota > Metazoa > Arthropoda > Insecta > Hymenoptera > Apidae > Bombus > Bombus fervidus. The sequence continues at coordinate 14,298,392 of NC_091526.1, forward strand.
TTGTTTTTCTTATCGAAACTATTTTAGCATTTTCAATTAAATGGTTTGCAAATTAATTGTGGTAATAATATAGCATAGCTAATTTTCAAAAATGTGTCACGCTATTATTGTTTCAAGTGTGAGAGTGCCGCCAATTTCATTTAATGCGTGTAAAATTTATCAAGATATAAAGGTTCCGGTTTTAAACGGTTTAACACAGCGCTTGAAATTATCTCATGACTAATTAATTATCGCGGTCAATGACCAAGTGGAAACCATTGAGAGATTAGCGTATTAGTTATTTAATTACCGACTGTTTTATACAATTTTTCATATATCTGTTCTGTTTTACAGATATCCAAGACCAAACTAACAAAACGTCAAAACATAAAATTTGAATAATATTCGGAAAAGAAACAAGAAATTTTAATAACTTTATTAATTATATATAACGTATCTAGTGCAAACTAATTAGGTAGATGTAAAACGTGATGCTTTCACACTTTTTCAAAATTTCACTAAAATTTTCTTAAAATTTTCGTCGTATTTATTTATATAATAAACTCTTACATAAGAGGTTTTAAGTTATTCGGTATATTTAGAATTTTTTATTATTTAACATAAAGAGATAACTTTTTAACTGTTGAATAAGATTCACATTGCGTCTTTTATTTTACTTTGTTAATTATTTTATTATTACACACACACACACACACACATAATTTTACTTGATAATATCGAAATCAAAAAAAATTAAACACGAAAACTAATTTTCTTGAAATTTAATACAACTCGACAATAACGCGTATCTATTCTATAATGAAAAAAAAAAAAAAAAATGTAAACGCTAGAAATAGCATAGAGAACAATTTGTTCATCATAATCATTCGTGATGATCTTTATTCCGGAAGCGTAGAATTTGTCGTCCGCTGCATCCAGAATTTTCTCTATTTTCCTACGTTGTATCGCTACATTCTGTTAAACCTCTTATTGATCTTACTGTACTTTGTTAGCTACTTTATCGCTGGGAAGTTGAACGGACAGTCTAGTCCTAACCTCAAGAATATACTCGATACATCATGATTTTCGAAGAAAAACTAACACAAACAGTTGTGATCGAATACAATGACATGCTTGATCTTCGTTTCAACATTGTGCTGGCGTGGCGCGGTACGGCGCGGCGCGATGCCTGCGTAGTCAAGAATTTTTTATCTTCGTTCCATGAAGTTTCAGGGCGGTACTGTGTAACATTGTGTGGGTCTATTCCCACATGCCCTTTTTTTCCATGGTTATCTACGCGGTAGAACGAAGATTTTTCGGTTCGGTCGGTCGTTATGTATAACTGTTCTCACTGACAAGATTTATCTCTCTTCGAGAAGTTTACACCGATATATTAGAACATTTCAACGTTATATTTCAAATATTCTAACGGATAAGTATCAGAATGTATTAGGATTGTAGGGACAGTTGTTAAGCCTGCCACGTTTTTCCACTTTCGACTCAATTATTTATATATTTCTAACGTTAAAAGATATCTCTCCTTTGGGCAAAATGTGATAAAATATGTTAAACATCCTCTTAAATTTTTACATTATAAATCCTCTTTATTTGCTAAAATAATAGAATAAAACTTGTTTTTTATTACTTTGTTATATCAGCGTTCATAAAATTGTATCATAACATTCCTCATCGCCCGAACTTTGGTAATTACATACGTACATTTATTCGCTTTATCTGAACTTGTAATGTTGTTTCCTACTACAAAAGTTTCATGCTACATTCCTGGCAACCTTCACGTTTACCATCTTATTATTGTGATCCGCAATGTTAATTGCTTTGTAGATTCTTCATTTTTTATAAGTACTTTGTGTTTTTTGAACAATTTTTTGCAAATTTGCACGGTGTGCCGCGAGGTACAGTTATTCACAGAATTAAGCGCATAATTATACATGCATACTCATACATATAAAGTCAGTCACTATTTTATGTAGCTTCCTTTATTAAAAAAAAAAAAAAAAAGAAAAAAAATATTCAAATCTCTTCATTATAACGGTGTTACTACATATTGTACATGTGTATGACTAATCTTCTGGTAGTGAAATAATGAGTATTTCATTTCAATTTATTTTATTAATCGTTCATTACAATATATATATATATATATATATTCATACTGTACTATTAATATATATTACTGTATATATTTCTGCCATCCTCTCGATATCCGCTTAAAGAATTATCGATACAGTTATTAGTTATAACTTATAGATATATATTAATGTTAGTTATTCGTAGATTAATATTAAAACACATTGTAAATTTATCGCCTATTTTTAAAAGGAGAACAAAAAATTCGAACGTATGATTATACGAGGTTATTCCCTCCTTTCACTGTTTCATTATAATAAAAATACTTTTATTACGAAATGACACAAGAGTTGGAAAATGAAAAAAGGTGGACTGATCGTATTTGTCTCGCGTGATCTTCATCCGTATTCCTGGTAATTGTCACGTTCTACGTACATATGTAAGAGTACGCTCAATTTTGTGTAATTAAGTATACAAAATTCCTCGTTCCCTACATTCTACGACAGTCTACGCTATTGCTCTCGGAGAAGTATACTTCGTTTGGGTTGCAGGAAGTGCGTACGGTCTACACTGGGGGGGATATTTAGGGTCCGTTGCGTTACGACATCGCTTTTCGTAGATACACACTACACATTGTTGCGCCAGCTGGCTGCTATATTGTGAGGAAAGGGCTTGTGGTAGAGCGTAGAGCGTAGAGAAACCCTACCGTCATTTTCTACATTTCGAACCCAACTGCCACAGTCAGTAGACGTTTCTACCGCCCGCCTCTGATGGGAGAAAATATTACCACGCTTTCAAATTTTAAACTCGTACGATCCTTTCCGTAGAAACCGTATCCTCCAATTAGTTTCTCCATTTCTCCATTTTACAATGGTGTCGTCGTTCACCAGCAATTTCTTCACGATACACATTCAAAAAGAACGTTTTTGTTAAACGTAGAGACTATCGATAAAAAGAAGATACGTACTTTGTAGACTTTTGTCCGACTTCAGACGTGGATCTAAAGTTTTCCTTTACTTATAAAGAGAAAAACTTAAATAATCGTTTTCTCTAATCTGAATAAAATTTAACGAGTAATAATTATTATAAATAAAATGATCTGATACTAGTATAGACAACGTGCATATATAAAATGATATAATCGTAATTTATTATGCTCATTTTGAAAATAATTTGATATTATAAATTTCATTTCTTAATAACTTTTTAATAATTCTTTCAACGATTTAGTTAACGCTATCAAATGAAATAATAATAAGTTTTGGGTATTATATATTAGATTTTGCATATAGATATTTGAATTAGAAGCAACGAATCTAGAATATTGTATAACATATGTAACAATACACCTGTACTTAACTAGGAAATTCAAACAATTTAGTTAAATTTTAGTATCATTGATGACATTTTCATATAATATTGTCACAAAATTTTGAAAGTGATGTTTTTTGAAAATTTCTCAATTTATAAGCTATAAATAAGATACCGTACGAATTATTTATAAATTACAAATAAAATAAAAGTAAACGATTCATTGATGTAATATAATTCATCCATGTCTATGAGAGCTTTTGGTCTGGTAACGAAATAAGGAGGAGATAACATCGCATGCATACTTACATATGGTGATCTGTGTCCTAACTTGCGTGGTCCACTTCTTTCCCGCCAGAAATTCTAGCGCCATCGTTTTCATGCTACGTAGTTTCGGATTCGTCCGGACTGCTCGGAATCCGCTCGGACTCCGCTCGGACTCCGCTCGGAATCCGCTCGGATTCCGCTCGGTTGCTAGGCAAGGACATTCGAATAGCTCACATTTATTGCTAGTTGTAAATGAGTGCGATGTTTCATTGCATCGAAGAGAAGGGAACGTAAGATGTTCGTTTGATAACCTTCGATTTTGTTCTCGCATACTCGATTGCTTAAATTTTCTCACGCATTTTCTGCCGCGCTAATTAGCAATGCACGACAGACGCTCGGTAGCTCGCTTTGACAACGCTGTTTGTTGTGTTCGTGACGTGACGCTATGCTGAATTGTAAACGCATGCAATCCATGCGCTCCTTTATCATGAATGGCTGCTTGCTCGTAAAAATGTCATTGCTTTTCTACTTGTTTTTTTTTTTTTTTTTTTATCGTTCATAAGCTTTATGATCGTTATAATGTTTCGATTAACTTTGATACATCGAAGCAGATTATTCGTAATCTTAATCTTTCCGTACTATAATGGATAATTTGAAGTATTCGGTCTTCTTTCCGTAGATATCAATTCTCCTGATTTTATTATTTCAATATTTATACTAAAGACTTATAGCTAAAGCTTTTGTTAATACAATAAAATGCAATTTTATCGGAATTTTATTATATTTCTATATGTATATAAAGGAATATCTAAAGGAAAAAGCTGTTGTAAGTGAGTGAAAAAATGATTCGGATTAAGAATCTTTATCAAAGTTTCCTATAAAAGTACAGTCGTTGATGTTCCTGTTTATTTTGCATGTTGAAATTTAAAAGTTGTCGCTATCCTTCGAGTTGTGATAGCTTGCGAAAATGCACACGTGGAAGAGTCTAAGAATCTTCTTGTAGTCTTCGTGTTAGGATACAGCTCGGCGCTCCTTTCACTTTGCGTTATTGCAATATGTTATCCTGACGCGAACAGGTGCAACCTGACGTAACTATACCGATTAATTAGTGTTCCAGATGAAAGCAGCTAGAACCTGACAACTCTGTCTTTTCCTCTAATTACTTTACATTTTTGGCAATTAAGTAAATAGGAAATACCAACTGCATTATCTAAAAATAGATAAGAGACACTTGAGATAATACATATAGGACGAGACTAATGGATCTTTTTCACACTTGGACCATTAACCACTTTTATTTATTTATTTATTTATTTTTTTTTTTTTTACTAAAATGTAACATCTCGTTGGTTTTAACGATAATAAGCAACGATGAAAATATATTTTCCATGGTGCAAGCCTATTTTTATTGAAATTGCACGAAACATGTTTCTATCACGCTAGGTAAATTAGCATACTTTCTTTCTTATTATTTATATTATTTCTTTTAACATGTTTTGGTGACAAACGAAAATTAAGAATTTTGTACAACTTTTAAATTCAAGCAATACTAGAATATCGAAACGAAGGAAAGTAGCTATCACTACCGAATGTTTACCACTTTCTTTCGATATATTTCGTTAAAGAAATTGAGAAAGAAAAATTGACAAAGGTTTCTTTGATTAACGAAAACTAGGTGTTCAATGTTTCTTTGATATCATCATATTTTGTTCGTTAAACGCATTAATACAGTTTTCTATAAATATACTTATATATTTTATTTTATTTTATGAGCAGAATTTTAACGTTGGCGATATTCCTAGTATCGACAACGTACTTTTTCTGCTAAATGTTATCCGATAAGTTGAAATTACCTTTCGACACGTATATACATATTTCCTATAAAGAGAATGCAATTTGAAAATACCCTTAGCGTCGTATCATCGTTCTACCGACCAGTGTCGATAAAGTATGAATCTACTACTTTCATAGTTCTTTGGTAACCTGTGTGTGTTACCATCCGTGATCGTTTTATCGTTGTTCGTAATACGAAACTTACCTACAGAACATACATATATGTATCATGCACACGTACGTATGTACGTAGACACATTTTCTATTTTATCATTTCCGAATAACGCGTTACGTTCCTTAATATTACATATTATATTTTATATTTTTTCTATCGTCACCAGTATAGTAACGTATTGCCTCTAGAAGATTTTTCATACCTGATGCGTGCCTCTTTATTCTATATACATTGTATACATACGTTGCAAGGAATTGTTAAAAATTTGCTACGCTATTAAACGTATCGATATCAGTGAATACAGAATTTTCACAAATAAACGTATAACTTCGTGCTATTTAGAATTCTACGGTTACTTTCAGAATAAATAAACTAGAAAGAAAACAGATACTTACGAAGAATTGAATTCTCGAATATACCTCCTAGATATGGAACAAGAATATGCAAACGTACATATAAGAAAAACCTGATATTTATAATTAATAAATAAATGTAAATTAATATAATGATATGATTATAAATTAGAAATAATTTTAATAATTATCGTTATATGTTTGTTAATAGGCCAGTCGTACACTCGCACCCTGGGAACATTTGTTACCTTGCCCGAGGTGTTCGTTTCCCTGTCACGTGGACGGCGAGAAAAACGTGGGAACATGTTCGAGGCAAAGTTGCTCCATGGAATTTTGCACCTTCTGTTCATCGAGGCCACACACTGGTCCTTGTAAAACACCGCTATTAGCCACACCGACCAAGAGGAATAAACGGCGACTGATCATTGGCTCGAGACAGAGTAAACGAAACCTCAGGAGATTATGAGCGCTTTCGTTGGAAAACGTGGTCGATCGTCGGGTGTGTCTTATTAGACGAATTTCACCCCAAAAGGAAAGAAAAAAAAGAAAAGAAAAAAGAATATAAGGAAAAAAGGAAAAGAAATCATAACGCATCTTTTGACGAAAATTAAATTATAATCTTGTTGCACAGTGCGAGCGCGCGCGTGTCGAGAATTGCGAGAAATATTATATTTGGGGATTATTTAACTGCTGCGACACGTAGTATTTTAAAAATCTAAGTGGTTCGCAACCAAAAGAAAGGATCGATTACACCGTGTGTTTAAAACGTGTGAAACTTATCCGTATTTTACGAAATTTTAAAGAGACTTGAAACTTGTGATTTGTGAATCGTAAAAAAAGATGGGATATTAATGTTAGTATATTATGGATACACATACATACATACACACGCACACACAAATCGTTACACTTTATTTTTATAAATCAGAGGGATAGCCATTCAAATCATTCCCCTTTTATAACTTTTCTCGCTTCCGAATCACTTGCGATATTCGTTTAATCAGACAAGCAAATGGAGGAGAGAGCAAGAGCTAACAAACTCTCGGTTACTAAACGGTCCATCGACGTAAAAGCCACGTAAGATACGCCTTTTGGATCGTTATTGATTCCGCGGTGAGTTAGCGGCAAGTCTATGAAATTTTAAAACGCGGTCTCACGAAGTTGTTAAATTTAAACTCAGCAAATTGAATATCGCCCGTTTAAGAATCATAAATTCGCGATGTGATTGAGTTTTAGCTGCTGTGCGATTAACTCGACTTTTACGTGGCTCTTAAATTACATAATTGAGTGGAAGAGGAGATTCGACGTATCCCTGGATGTTTTGCTTGGTGAGGCGGAGAAGATAGACGGGACCGTGGATCGCCGATTAACAATACGGATAAGAAATACAGCAAGAGAGAAAAAAGAAAATACATACGAGGAAAGAATATAAGAACCGAGTCGTAAAACTTTTAAGGGCATGAGCCGACGCTTCGCGTCGACCACTTTTTACTCGGTTAAAGGCATCGTGTGTCGCGACTTAATGAAGCCAGTAAAGGGAAGACGGTTGGTTAGAAACCAAGTTGCACTCTTTTCGCCCGACTGATTTTTTTCCATCGCGCGAACGCTCTCTCGCGATACGATAACCGTCGACATATAGCGCAAGAGCGTCTTCTCTAGAACGCGTACATACCAGCTTTCGACTTTTCTACGAATTGCCTTATTAATTAACCGGTTGCGCGTTTTCTCTGCCCCTTTCGCCGTAGTCTACAGAGTTTCGTTCGTGACGTATATCGCTAACAAAAAGAATATAACCGAATCAAGGTAAGAACGCCAATTAAAGCGGATCGCCGAAAGAAGGATGTGGCCAACCGCTAAATTGTAATAAAGCGAAACGTTGCCGCTAAATGTTGCCGGAATGTTAACGCGCGAAAAAATGAAACTGAATTTGTTCGTGTCTTGTGTTTTTTAAATATTTATCGACTCGATGAAAGGGGGCGGGATTATTTTCATTTTAATACCCTGACCAAATATATCTATGTTTTTATGCTTTTATCGCGAACAATAATCCGTTAAGAGAGTACAACGCGTTTGTCCGCGAAAAGACGAAAAGACAAGCATCTCGATTGATTAAATTATTTGTTCGTCTCTCGATGTTTGTCAATGTTTTTATCTTGGTAATGTTATTAGATAAATTGAAAACATTGAAATACGTTCGTCAGGCAGGAAAAAAATTCGTCTCTAGTTTTTTAAACTTTATCCATGGCTAAGTTGCAAAGCGATATATAGCAGCCGGAAATTATTGACTAATTTTTAGTAAAATGTATCTCGTGCAATTTAATCCCGTCTTACCTTACTGTTCGTCGAATCGTAATCCCTCGATGGCGGCGCACGTTCTTTCTCTCTTATCGCTTACTCTCCTCCTAAGATGCGATTCTCTCTCCAAAGAGAACAAGGAAATGTTTTGTCTCGCGTGTGTACGTATTGCTGCTAGTCTTATAAAATACGAGGTCAAAAAAGGATTGCCATGACTCGTAAAAAGGGTCGCTCAAAAAGTATTATTGAAGTATGTATGTAGCTATAGGAATAGTAAGATAACAAGTTGTGTGAGTCAAGTATCGGGGGATAAAGAAGAGCGGTAATGACGAAACCTTCTCGACGACGGAGACTTACCTTTGATCCTTTATCGATTGTAATTTACCATATCTGTATAAACATTCTCGTTTTTACATCTCGATAATAGCGTTTAGCACTATGAATGATCGCGTGACAAAGATCTGCTAGCATCAAACCAACTTGAAAGTATTATTTTTATATCAATGGTATTGGCCTACGATCCATGGAATATTTTGAACAAAAATTAATGGTTGGTTCAGACAGGATTGAATAGTTTACGGTTAACTAGCAGCGATTGAAGTCGAATTTACGCTGTTTCATTCTGGATGATCTTCAAGAAAAACGGATAGTTCTTTAAGAAAAGAAAAGAAAAGGAAAGAAAAAAGAAAAAGAGCAACATCGCTTTTATCCTCGTTTCGTCTGCAGCGATTATCCACATTAAAACAGTGTAAATTCGGCTTTATTTGCTAGTTGACTGTAAACTACTACTCAATAATCGTGTCTGAGCGCGGGCGGTCTCTTTCAATCCGTACCAACGTAAATTCGCGTACATATGCAGACAAGTGATCATCAAGTAACCGTCTTTTTTTTTTTCTTCTTTTTCTTTTTCTTTCTTTTTTTTTTCTTTTTTTTTTTTTGTTCTCTGTGCTACGAATAGAGTCGATTTAAATATCGAGCGAATGAGACAGACCGATGATAATACCGATAAACCGGCAATGTACATGTATATGTATATGCATATGCAGTATGTATGATTCTTCTTGTGACGCAAAATTGTACTGATCGTGATTGACTCCGTCTGTTAGAATCTCAGGTTTGATTTCCTCCAGTTCCAGCGGGTACAATCTCCTTGTAAACGAAGTTTTCGTCAATATTACGCTCAGGGTTTCAACATTCGAACCGGTACAAAAAACGAGGATACACTTTTGTGCCATTATGTAATTTACGCCATAAGAATTGCCATAACGTATGTTTTTTTTCTTTCTTCTTTTTTAAATTATTATTCGCCCTTCTTGGGAGCCATACTTTATTTTTTACATTGTTCGTAGTGTTCTAGTATGCCATATCGATTCTTTGTACGTCCGTTTTAATGTTCGAATCAAACGTCAGTTTATTTTATTTAATATTTGTTCCCTTCTCTTTGTTCGTTCGAACGTTATTTTTGTACCGGTGTATGCTGGATCGCGAAAGACTGCATGTAAATAACCAGCGCATAGTAATATATTCGTATTCGGTTGAATTTCGTGATCGATACATAAATTTCGTTTTTAATCGCTCTCTTCCGATAAAAGAAATAAACATTTCTTTTAATCCGATATCTCTGTGAACCCATGACATATATGTATGTATATATAATTTATAATAAGCTATTTTCTCTATTTTATTTATTTTCTATACGATCAATTGGCTGTCAAAAGGATAAAGAACAGAGAATATTTTATCGAAATTGATACCCCCCGATATGTACGAAGAATTCATTTAATCGTATCGCGTTCCATATGCTATATCGTGTCGTCGAATCTTTGATCGAACTTAACGTTAACCAAATGAAATTGTATATTAAGTTTATTACTAATAAAACGAGTATCGCGATATCGATCACGAAATCTCTACTTTGTAAACAGAAAACGAAAGATTTATTATAGTATGACTCTTTAAGTAAAAATCCAAATAATTTCTATGAAATGTCGTAAAATGATCCTGTGTTTCGTTATTTTCATATATGCATTCAGTCCCGTATCGTTTTGTCTATGTATGTAAATGTTCTCTATTTATTACAGGAACAAATAATATGTATATATAGAAACTTATGCCGTGAATTTGGAACATAAGTGGTGCGCCAAAATATCACAACTTTTATTTTAATTAGCAAAGCGTGTATAGCTAATTTATTAAAAATTTTATTAACATCGATTAGTAATCGACTGAAATTAAATATTTTTATTCTTCGTGGTAAATATTTTTTAATTATGATACAGACGACTTGTTGTTACGTTCTTCGAAGGAATTTTAATTTTATCGACAATTTTAGAAAAATTTTATTGTCGCTTGTCGTATTATCGTTTTAAATTCATTTCATGTTGTATCATCGAAAGTTTTTACCGAATGTAAGAGTAAACAGTGGAAAGCAAATTGTCGTTTCCGTTCTGATTCCTTGATTCAGTAAAACAGTGTTGTTTCACGGATGTTGAAATGTTCTACGAGATTGAGACCAAATTAGCATAGTATACTTGAGGAAGCAAATATTTTATTAAGGAAATACGAAAAATTAATTGTTCATTGTCTGCAAAACAAATTATTAGACACTCGATGGTCTTATTTAATGTATGACAAACCTTTAGTCTTTTATCATTACCTAATGAAGCGTTTCTAGACATAGATTCCTATAAACGTGTTTTCTGTGTTGGATTTTTCCAACACGCTATATACCTCCGGATATTTTTTGATACCGTATTTTCAACCACTATTCCTAAAATACGAAAAGAAGAAAATATAATCGATATAAAGACACGTGTATCGTTTAATACGAATATTTGCATTTTGAACGAGATCGAGATGCGATGATCAGATACATACATATATAGTAGTACATAAGATGGATCATTAGTACGTTACACTGTATACGATATGTTAATGTAATAAGGAAAAGAAAAATGGAAAGACAAGCATATGAAAAGGCATTACATAGAAAATTGGGAAATTACTTAGTGGGGAAGAACGTTATTGTTTAGATACTTCTTCAATAATTCACGGCATTCAAGTATCGTCTCTTGAACTATTTCTTCAATTACTTGGTCGTAATTTCCTTTGCATAACAGATTAAATAAAGATAACGACGGATCATTTTAAAACAGCGTGGGTACAGCGAGCACGCACGACATTTCTGTGATATAGGACAATACCATTCCAGTGTACATAGCGTCTTTAATCTTTAGATGATCATTAATACGCTCAAAGACTTAATCAAAAGCTCGAATGTATTGTACATATTGTTAGTAGCGTTCTAGGTCGAGCAATGGAAATGCTATTTTATAGTTATTTACATAATATTTTGCGTACTGTCGCCTCGAAAGCCGTAGAAATCGATTGGTAAAAGATATACAAGATGTAAAGTTCAGTGCGTTTGAGGTCGAGCTAGAAGGATGCCAAAATTTTCGCGAACGAGGCTGCAGGATTACACTATTTTACGTATAGATACCAGAGAAATATCTAACTAATATTTGTAGCATATGTAAATTTAAAGTTACATGTTCGATAAAAGCTCAGAGAAAAGCGGTCGTTATGCGACGTATGTATAAAATGTGGCCTTCTAAAGTGTAGTATATTTTTACTTATTGTTAGTATTGTGCAAATAGTGCCTCGAAGGTGATATATATATATATATACACACATCATCATCATCATCATCATCATCATCATCATCATCATATCATATCGTGTTATATCATTTGTGTGTGTGCGTGCGTGCGTGCGTGCGTGCGTGCGTGCGCGGGTACGTATAATTAAACTAAGATTAACGATTAAGCGATTTATCCAATCTATATCGCGAATAAAGAAAAAATATAGTATATAAATTTTACATTATTCTTTTCGCATTAACTTTTGTGTTATTTCGTATCAATGACGAACAATGATGAAATCGCACAGTCGTTGATCTTAATTTAATTCATACTACGCTATACATATTACTTTTTGGAGGATTGATGTAAATAAAAGGTATGCGAAATCTGGTGTTGAGTAAAATAAAAATGTGCCAAGTACATTAAAATCCTCAAAACTCGAGTTTATAGGAAATATCGAAAAATGAATTACTGTTAATCGAAATGATTCTCATATGCAAATACGAAACTGATCAGAAAAGATTTTCGATCGAATCATCCTTCAAAAGGTCCAACGTCTGCTCTCTTATTTTACCAATTTTCGTTACTGTATACGCGCGCAAATATTCGATGAAATATTTCGTTTATAAACGGGAGTATGTCTATGGGTCAGTCCTGTTGTATGTTTAGACGTTACCAGGATCCAAAATATTTAAAGTGCCAGCTTTTAATGTTAAAAAATCGTTCGTTACATTTTACATTTTATACATTTTACATTTTATACATAGTACGAAAGATAAAAGAGATTATTTTTCATAATATTTCATTAATATGTCAATTTAAAGAGAATAATCTAATGAAATAGGCTAGAATGTGCAACAATAAATTGTATTTGTTAAAAGAGTTATGCTAACGTTCTTTTCGTTCACATTTATGTATATGATAATATATTAAAATGTTACAAGACATTGATACGATATTGATACGTAGGAGCAGCAGTAAAGTGATTATGCTCTAGAGATTTCAATTGGAATATGTCGTAAAAGCCTTGTTTTTAAAATTAAGTCTGTCGCTGTACATAAAGCTGTACATAAAGCAGCGGAAATTCATATCTTATAGAAAAGACGAGAGTAATCTGATTGTTGTAATGCTGTTTGGAAAAACAGTTGCCAACTTTGAATTTAAGAAAAAGGATTTTTACAAATATCTCTTTTATCGTTTCTAGCGGATTACACAGTTTTGCCTGTGAATTTTAATACTCAGGAAATACCTTGATAATAACTCGTTTTAGAATAAGCTTAAACTTACGTTTACGTAAACAATAAGTTAATATTTTTTCGAGTAATAATAATATAGTACTTTAAAAAGCGAAACGTTAGCATCGGGAGGGACGGTACCAAATAAAAGAGCATTGTTAATGCAATAAATTAAGAGGTTTATGTTTCCTTAGCGAACATACTGTTTTACTAAGTGTATAATGTATGCTCTTCTTCCTCTTCTTCTCTATACTTATCATTTCTCGAGGATAAATTAACTTGGGGACGCTCAATACCTTCTTCTTTCCTTTTCTACTATTATAGTTCTGAATGCATTGAGAATAAGTTAAATTATATTCGATATCATTGTTCGACTAGAAGATTAATTTGTATACTCGGGTTGTCCTAATAATATTTTGTAAGCCCACTCAGGGCCGGTTCCTGTATTTTGTCAATTCAAATATAGTCAATTAATTGTAAACAAATTGAGTTCTTACTTTTTTAACCGTTAAGCATTTTATTTCATAGTATTATTTCAAGCTTGAAATAATACTACAGCTCCATTCCTTTTTCTTTATTTTTCTCCAACACACACCCTTCACAAAGTAGAATTCTTAATTCGTTGGAAATTCAGACTCGACTGTTTTTATCTTAAATATATAACATCTCAACTCTAAAGTGTCGCAAATGATAGTAAATACGATTTCTCGATAAATACACGTTACCTGTCGTCAGCGAGAATTTAATCCTTTCGCTACGATGCAATTGAATTTCGGTACACCTCTGTACACTCTGTAGTACACTTGAGCCATAACTTACTGTTGCCATTTGACAATGCAAAAATGAAAATTAGAAAAATTTTATCCGTACAATTTATAGAAAATATCGCTATGCTAAAGATAAATTCTATCGAACTTTATAACGTAAATCTATTTTACTGCGAAAATAAGAATCGATGACTGATAGTTTATTATAAAAATCAATTTATTAGATATACACAGATTGTATAAAATTTATAGTATAATTGTTACGTCGCGTGAGTCGGTACCTGCGACGTCCCTCATGGTCAGGCCGCCGGGGCCTGCACATCGTCAGATGCCTGACCCGCAATAAACCCAAGGAACCACCATAGCCCACATCTGTTAACAATAAAATTGCATCCTTTGCACATATTCGGTTTACGAGTGGTCCCTTAAATGGGTCCTTAGGTTTATTGCACGCTCGTACTCATTACGGAGAAAGCGGAGGTTTGCCCAGCGAGGTAGCGGGTTTTTTCCAAGGACAGAAACAAACGTGAGTCACATTTGCCGAGGACTGTCCCCTCGCATTTAATTCATTAACATTGGGAATAACCAATGGGCATCGCGGATCGTTACCCTCACTTTTCTACCGAAAAGTGTGAACTACGAATCCGCGTTCTTAGTTCAACAAGAATACATCCACAACGAGCTTTCTTCCTAAATAGTACGAGACGGGTCAATCACTGTTCTACTAGCCCTCGGACAGTCAAGTCCACTGCTCTAAGATCCCTTGGACAGTCAAGTCCACTGTTCTACTAGTCCTCGGACAGTCAACTTCAAGTTCTAACATGTCAGTCAAGTTCTTGCCTCTCTAACAACCACGTCTAGCAACCTTCGGGTTCATCAACACGCTTTCCAAACACGGTCTGTAATCCAGTATAAATAAATACATATATAATATAACTGTGAAGTCCAGTTATATTCCAACCCAATCACCCCTTATTCTCCCACAAGAAATAAGGGGATCGTCCTGTTCGTGGTGTCGATTCGTGCAATCGTAGCGGGAATTTACGACTCCCGTAGACGCGCTCTAACGCGACCGTCTGCCCGCGACTGGACGAAAATACAATAATTATATTTTGCTGCAAGGATAAAAATTACCATTGTATTTGATAATATCACTATATTCATATTCGTTTATTTTTATTCACATTATTATTATTATTATTATTATTATTATTATCATTATAGTGTTATTAATTCATCGTCTAATAATATTATTTATTTATTTTATCAGTGATCGTATGAAATAGGATATATCAAATGCTTGTATCATTCGTGACAAAAATATGTACATTCATCTATAATGAATATATTTTTATATTGTAAATTGCAAATACATATGAATCTTATATATGAATTTTACAACTAATAAAAAGAATAAATTACGAGAATATACACATGTACACATGCATATGTGCATATGTACTTTATGTAGATAAATTGTTTCTCTACCCTTTGAATCGATGCATTATTTTGTGGATGCCGGATATACATATGTACGTGTTCAGGTGAGAAGGTTAAAAAATGACTCGGGGCTTCGTTACCTCAATTTATTGGATTCGAACTGTATTGAATCACGATGTACATAGGAAAATGTAGAAAATCCTACAATAAAATGAAATGTACGGTGCACCGGACAGCTCTTGATCAATTTGGAAATAGTAACGTAGTAATATATGAATGTTACTATGCCGTACAATTTAATGGGAAGCTAATGATTAGAAACAGTATTTATGCATTAGCTTCATTATGGAGTCAACAGATTACAAATTTTAATTGTTGATTTTAAAAAGTTTGTTAATATAAAGATTTGTTAGTGTATTGTCTAAAACTTAAATAGATTTGTCGATACAACTATTAATTTTAGATGCGGACTGATCCACGTGGCATCGCGTAGTTTCATAGTTCCAATTCGTTCCTGGTATTACCGCCTGAATCAATAGTATTCTTATTCTTTTTTTTTCCGGATTAAAGAATTGAAGAACAAGAGACTCGCTAAATCATAAAAAACTTCCACAATAACCTGAGAATGATTGCTAGAAGAATTGCCAGGGCAACTCCTATTCTATGTTTCGATGATTTCATTTCCATCGGTATTCCTGATATAGCTCCTTTTGGTAAGCATGGTTTTAACGCCGGGGACGTACCTTCTATTACTGGTTCCCCTTTCATAGAATATTTCGTCGTTTCTACGATCTTTACCGTAACTATTTTTCCTAAATATTCTTCCTTTAACGGTAGGAGAACCTGTTCATAAGATTTATTATGTCCGACGTAGTGCTTTCTATCGTGGGATATTTCTGTCACTAGCACATCTTGGACGATTCCTATTCTGTCAAAATACGGAGAATAGGATTGAAAAAATTCCGATAACCTTTTGGTTCTGTTTTTCACAATTTGCGTAGGTATTTTCGTCATTCGAGCAGCCGGCGTTCCCGGCCTGGGAAAAAACTGATTGACAAACAAACTCGGGAACTTATACTTTTCGCAAAGTTTCATCGTCTCTTCAAAATCCTGTTCCGTTTCTGTTGGAAAACCGCAAATGATATCCGTCGCTATAGTTAACTCAGGAACACGTTCTCGTAGAAAATTGACAACTCGTTCGAAATCGGCACGAGTATACTCTCGCTTCATATCGGCTAACACCTGATCGCTTCCAGATTGCACCGGAATGTGAAGGAAACTGTAGACTTTTGGATGGCTCAGAATTTTGCTCATCTCCTCCAGATGCTCCAGGATATATGGCGGGTTGGTCATACCAACGCGTACCCTACATCCATCGGGCACCACTTTCACCAGTGTCCACAGTAATTCGGGCAAACTCGTGCCAATATCTCTACCATAAGTTCCTGTGTCTTCAGAGGTTAACCATAACTCGCAGACGCCTTCGTCGAACGCCTGTATCGCACGCTCAACAATTTCATCGGGAGGATAACTTCCCAGTTCACCTCTCGCATGTTTTGTCTTGCAATAAGTGCATTGATTCAAACACCCTGTATTTATAGCTATGATTTCGATCAGTGGATTCCTACGAATCTTAGGCAATCTTAAAGAGGCGCCGCCAATTTTTTTACCACCTTCCTTTTTCTGCTGCAGGAACCGAACCGTATTTCCTTTCAGAGTTTCTTCCACTACTTCTACCACACGATCGATTTGTTGCACGCCGATCATGCTTAATCCTTGTAAGAAAGATGACTTCGGTGCACCTTGTGGTACGCATCTGAAACCAATCTTTTTTTTTACTATTTCCTCTTTTGAGCCTTTAAAAAGATTATATAAATTTAGTTTAAACAAACAAAAGTCCCGAAGAACAATACGTAAAAAAAAAAAAATATACATATATTTTTAATCGTAATTGTTAATAACATATTCTGAAAAAATCAACAGCGAATAAAGGATTGTTTTTGATTATTTGATTCCTTTTAATTTTCAACAAAGTATCCATTCATATAATTAGGTAATGGGCTATACAACTTTGACGATAACATTAAAAATTTCTTTATAAAATAATTATAAACGATATATTTTAAGATTAAGTATGATTTTATGTTCGCATAATAGAATCATTTTGTTACTTCTCCTTTTTGTCATGAGATTGTATGCTACCTTCTGCTTAGTTTCTGTGTATATTTGAACGAAACAAAGTATAATAGGAAAATTGACTTTCACTTTTTGGCCAGTAAATTTTGTAGTCAAAATAAATTTTAATCTAGATTAACCGAAGTATCTTTAAAGTTTTATATTTGCCCAGCTCTCATGTTATCTCGTTAAAACATATGTCATATTTTATTAATTTCTATTAACGTAAAATATAATCTTGTATACATGTAAAAAGAAATCATACAAAATTAAAGTATTTGTTTTTTATATTTTCATAGCGATTTGCAAAAGTTCATAAAAATAGATTAAGCAGTATTAAGTATAAGTAACATATTTCAAATTTAACTTTAAGAACGCAATTTGAGAAATGGATAAGAAAGAAACTAACAAACTGATCCGACAGAATAATATAAATCCTTGAATTTGCTCTTATGTTGTAATATATATTTACATGAAATGTAATTTATTTTATGAAATATATTACATTCCAATTATCAGTTTCAATTAATCATATTTTATATTACATTATATGAAACGTAATTCATGGTACTTATTGATTAAAAATTATTATTTACCGCTATAGAAATGAGATACTAATAATAGAATTTTATTAGATATTTGAATATAATTTTTGCTTGAAGAGAATTCTGTTCAATAATTCAATTAGTACCTAGTGGATCTGGACGTATAACGAGGCAAACTAACTTGAAAAGAAATAAATACTTGGATACAGAGAAAATCCTTTTTCCTTTTTCACATGTAGATTTGCTCAAGTACAGAATTATCGCACAATTACAAGAGACTTAATATTCGTATATATACACACGTTTAATACTTTGTGAAAAGTAATATAGAAAATTATAATCTATGCAAAAGTCTTTGTTAACTACTTTGTTTTCGCTATACTTCATTATAACTTTAATTCTTTCTCATTCACCTACTGATAATTACCCTTGTTATAAATAGCCAAAATAAATAAATATTGCAATATGGAAAATAGAACTACGTTTATTATATACAAAGAAGTTTTCATACCCAGCAACCACAACATGTTTTCCCATCTTTCTTCCAGCTTCGATTTCATTCCTGAAATGATCCTCTGCTGGACTTTTTACTGTACAAGAGTTTAAGAGCCACAGATCTGCTTCATATTTATTTTCTGTTAATTTGTAACCATAAGCAGCAAGTTGACCTGCCATATATTCACTGTCAGAATTATTATGAGTACAACCCCATGTCTTTGTATAAATTGTCTGTGTCCCTGGCACAATACTATCGAAGATAGGAGGTTCTGGTACATCTTCAGTTACTTGTTTACGTTTAGAACGAACAGTAACATTTTTCCTTGCACTATATCGTTCCTTTGGCGTAATATCTTGCGATGATATTAAATCTTCTATATCTTCAATGATATCTTGACACGGAGCTAGCATCTTTTTTACAGAAATCGAGTCATTCAAGGCATTTATAGGTTATTCTGGCACGTTAATAATTCGACATCTAGATTAGTTTGTTTGAATGTTATTCATTGTTCCAATAATATTATAAAATAAATAATAAAACAACTCATACACCAAAAATCAAATACATTCCATAAAAATCTACTAACTATTATACATATAGGTTATATTTTACAATTTTATGTCAACACGTGAAAATGCTGGAAGCTTTCTTAATGCCATCTAACGATGTACTTTTGTATTATTCTCAGCGTTACCGATTGGTAAAGCATGGAATAAGATTATACCGTTTATAATGATTGAAATTGAAACTAAATAGTAACATAAAATTGCAAATAGAGTATAAAAGAGAACATCGTATAATCGTAAACGAAACTGTGTACGCACAGTAGCATATCAATCTTTGCGGTATACCAAATTATTGAATGAATAAACGTTTCTATAAAAAAAAAAAATATTACAAGCGGGTTGAGGTCAGTTACGTTTACAGCACGTTCTGTAGACTTGAAAATGCCGAACTCGCGTAATTTCGTTTCGACATTCGCCCACATCATCGATGATTGTGCAAAGTATACTCGAATATACTAGGCAACGCAGTGGCAAAATGTAGGGGCCTAATTTATGGCAGCCTCAAGCGTTGACGCTTTCTCTTCCCTTTCCACAGTCGAGGCTAAAAAAGCCCAGAAGACAGAGATGTTCCAGGCGTTCGAACTTCACATTTTCTTTTACATTTCCTTTTCTTTTTACTCACGAAATTATTATTACATAATTGAATACGTATTTAACGTAAGAAGTTGCCTTTATTCTTCGAAAATTACAAATACACTTTGCGTCTGTGACAGCCTATGGGCCAGTATTGATCGCTCAAAATCAACTCAAATCTATCTCTTACCTTCTGTTTGTAGTATGCATAAACGAGAATTGGGCGAGCTTAAATACTCCGTACGCAACTGCATATGCGAAGCTGTAAGAAAATATTGCGTTTGACCTTGTGTTATCTTTCTCAATCCCGCCGCTGCAAAGCGGCTGGCAACGCTTGCGTAATACGAGAACAAATTAATTAAGCAAAATATTATTCGACGAAATAGAAGAACCGTTACTGCTTCACGCAAGCGGATTGATAACATTAACTCGAAACCAAACCCAATGCATTGATGATATCCATTTTTAATCGCGATAGAATAGATATTTCTTACAGCTTCGTAGATGTAGTTGTGCACGAATCTTTGCCCAAGTTCGGCGAATTCTCGTTTATACATGCTATATAAACGAAAGATAAGAACTAGATTGGGGTTGGATCATTGTCATCATATCTGTCCGCTGTAAGGCAGCCGGTAACCAATATTAACGCGTACGCTGTTGCGGACGCACAATTATGGGCAGTATTCACTGTTGTGATATCGATAACGTTTTGCAGATATCTCGGAAACTATGAACGACCGACAATTACGTGTATAGGAAAAAGTTGTTCAAAATATTGATTCCTACACATATCTGTTAAGTAAAATTCATATGTCTTTGTTTGAATAATCGCGTTTATCTGTGCGCCTCTTACCGTTACGGCTCCACTCTATTCCAGTTGATTAATTCCAGCTTAAAGAACACCGAGAGAAGTTGCGAAAGAGTAAATCGAAACCATTTTGTTCAATCTATCCTATTCATCGTATCTCTGTTCTATGTGTTACGTCATCTGAATTATCCTGATCGATTTTATTTGTAAAAGCCGTGCGTACCGTGCTAAGTCTTAAGACAATAGTTACATTACGATCCTATGTCTCCTCCTCTTGCTGGAGGTCGCAGTACCGAATCGGTCGAAAAACTGCGTCTTGTAAACTAGCCGTTAACATTTACATCACTTGATGTTCATTAAATAAAACATGTCTACATATTCTGGCTCGTACTCCACTGTACGTAAAACACAATGAAAATTTATTTTCAGTTTGAAATTAAAAGTTTCTATTATGTAATATAGTACTAGCATCGAATTAATTTATTTTTTTAATTCGCTTTGAATTAATTTACAAAAATAGCCATTCATTTTGACGTCCGTTCCCTCAACCATTCCGCTTTCACCATATCGGAACCCTTCTCTGCGATCATGATAATCGGCGCATTGGTATTACCGCTAACTATATTTGGCATAATTGAGCCGTCTATGACTCGAAGTCCAGTAACGCCGTAAACTCGAAGCTGAGGATCTACTACAGCTTTTGGATCCGAACTAGGCCCCATCTTGCAAGTACCCACGGGATGATATAGAGTCATGGAATAGAATCTGATCATGCACTCCCAGTATGGATCGCTATACATCGGAATGTGCTTGCAACCAGGAAATGGTTTTGGATTCGTTTCGCTCCCGTAACGTCTAAACGAAGCAGTCTTACTCATCTCGAACACAAACTTAACTCCTTCGATCAGTGTCGCCATATCTTCCGGCTCTTCAAAATGATTCGCATAAATCAATGGATGATCGAAAGGATCGTTGCTCCGAAGCTTGATAACTCCTTTGCTTTTCGGTCTTAAAAGCGTAGGAAGGACGCCCCACACGTCTTTATCGTTAAGCTCCCCGTATACTGCGTCATAGAATTCTTTGGTCAGCCCATGAACCTTTCTAATATGCCTACCGCTGTCAGAGTTCGTCCCCCCTGCCGAAAAATGCAGTTGTATGTCTGGAAAATCGTCGGAAGTATTCGCATATTTGGTATTAACGAAAGCTAGTCCTTCGATACCCCCTAAACCGGTCAAAGGACCGTCTCCGAATAATACGTATTCTAGGATATTGCGAATATTATACATCCTGCTCTCTATCAGTGAAATTTCTTCATTTACTAAGAACGTAATGCCCCCCGCAACTATATGATCTTGAAGATTCTGACCCACTTTTAAATCCCGAATCACTGGTATGCCGTGTTCCGATAGGTGTTCTTTAGGTCCTATTCCCGACAACATCAACAACTGAGGGCTATTGATAGCTCCTCCGGAAACGATCACTTCCTTGTCGGCACGCAAACGTAACGTTTCCCCGTCTCTAACAAACTCAACGCCGTAAACCTTCTTCGACGACGGCTCTATTAAAATTTTGGTAACATGCGCTTCCATAGCGACGTGTAAATTCTTGCGATTCCTTGCCGGCCGCAGGAAGGCCTTCGCCGTGGAGCACCGGCTTCCATGTTTAACGGTCCCTTGAGGAATCATAAAGCCAGTGTGTCGTTCTCCGTTAATGTCTCTAATCTCATAACCCATTTCTTGGCCAGCTCGAACGAACGCATCGGCCAAGGGAGTGTGCCATGGTGATTCTTGGACAGTTAGATAACCCCCGGTCGAATGATACGGTGTCTCAGTGTAGAAGCGATTTTGATTGTCTTCCGATTTCTTGAAATAACCAAGGACATTCTCGTAGGACCATCCCGGATTGCCCAATTGTTCCCAAATGTCGTAATCTTTTCTATTACCACGGACGTAGAGCATGTAGTTTATCGCGCTGCTGCCTCCGATCACTTTGCCACGTGGCCAGAAGCAACGACCCTCCTTCATCGCTGTGGGCATAATTTAAGGCACGGTGTAAAGTGAAACGATGTATTCGTAACTCGATACCGGTGTTGGTTAGTTATTGATTCGTGTTTATATTCTTTTGGGTTCGACTTCATAGATTCATTTCCCGACTTCGACCATTCGATCAACGTTAGACCTACTTAATTGTACCTAAACGTTCTATACACTTATATACTCGTAAATCGATATAATTCGAACGATAATTCTTCAATGAAGATAAATCAAGATCCATATGTTCATATATCTATCTATTTAGATAAAAATCAGTATTAATTTTGTCAAAAATACCTGCATGTTTTTAGTAATTGTGAAAAAGAAAAACTTAGATCCGTTATCTTCATGTTCTAGAAAGTTCCACTTATTTACTTGCTTTATTTATTCGCGTTGCCATAGATTGCATTTTATGATCCTTTGCAAGCGTGACACGCTTTTCTTGTATCTCCTCCACCTTTAATTTACTTTTCCCAACGTAAAAAATAGAGCGTTAGATACGGATGATTATGGATGGGGATTCAGCATTGTTTCTCTAATTAAATACTTGTCATTATCATAACGAGGTATCGCGTATTAGGTATTATTTACCCCGACAGAAATTTTCATTGGTCTCCACTTTGTATTTCCAATCGATTTCGGCGAGCTGCAGATTCGCGGCAAGAATAGGAATATCATATAGAGCATTTCCATCGCCACCTGCTTCCAGGAGGAGTACGTTCCAATCTTCTACCTCAGATAAGCGACTCGCGACTACGGCTCCTGTAATCACGTCAATTGATATGACACTATAGAACGTACGTAAGAAGACTTGATATCCTTAAACATAAACTAAACGTTGCAAATGTCTTTTAAATCAAAAATTTATAGTTCAACTTCGAAACATCGAAGAAAAAAAAAAGAAAAAAAAAAAAAAAGAGAAAATTTGTCGAAATTGCGAAACGGGATTAACGCGATTAACTTAAAAAAATGTTTACAAAATAAACATCGAATATAATAGTTTCACCATGCGAAGGGAATAAGTTAAAATTTCGTCGTTAATACATACAACAACGTATAACTTTAATATAACATCAATACGGACGGAGTCGTTAAACGTAATCTGCATTGGTAAAAGATCGAGGTGCGCGATTTGTTAGATTTTTGTGTCAGTTGATCGTATGAGTAACAACGCGCTATTCCGTGCACGCAAACACATAGGTGCGCTTGTCTTTGTTACATTTTTATCAGATTTATGACGGAACTTTGTATCGATATCACAAAAGAACATACCTGCAGAACCACCGCCCACGACTATGAAATCGTAAGACGGCATTAACGATTTGGTAGGAATATTCGTCGTAGAGTAAGGAGCAATCGAATACATGATATATAGCAATATGCTTAAGAGCATTGACAACACCGACGCGATCGGTTCTGACTTCAACCCTCCGAGAATAATATGTCTAACATCCATTTTATACCTCTTCGATTTCCTTTATCAATCTGTAATATTAAATTTTGTATGAATCGTTCTCCTGCAGTTAATCGAAAAATCGTCCATGCAGCCGTTTCATATAAGGATTGCGTGGTGTTAAAATTCCCAACTTTGAAGGTAAATATCCCATTTCGACAAAGCTGACACTTTTAAAACTCGAATCACGAATGGATAATATACTGGATAACGTATCCTAGAAATTTTACAAAAATTGTAAGAAAATCAATCTACACCTTATTGACGATTTTCACGCGTACACACGGGTGTCACGGTTGTATTTAACTTATTTCTTCTTCGAAATTATTTCTCCTTTAAATCTGTACTTGATAAAAGTATTGTCCACCTATATTTGTTTAAAAAGTAGAACTAATTTAATTTCCGCTCACAATGGGTCTGGAAGGAAACGTAATTCCTTCACTTGAATAAAGCATAGCGAATCATAACGAACAATCGAATATCATCTGCATAATTCATAAACATCTGCGTTCAACTGTTTAAGCACTCGCTGTTCTTGAACATAATAATAATAATTAAACCTTCGATCGATCGCATTACTTTTTTCACGCCAATTTATCTCGAAGGATATATTTTTTAAATTATTTATTTATTCTACTTATTTTATTTATTTATCGACACCTAATTTGTTCTTTCAGACGCCTAGGGGTTTTTTATTTTAACGAAAAGCAACAATTCATATATGACATTGGCTTATCAAAAACAAAGACTATATATTCTGTCTGTATATTGTTAACACTGTTATAAAACGTTGTGAGGGCAAAAGAAGTGCGAAGCTAGACAAATGAAAAAGGTGATTTAGTTCAAACGAGGAGCGAATGAGTCAGTAGAGCGTGCCACTATAGTGGCGCGTCGTAGTATATACCATAATATAACATCCGCGAAAGCCACTATAGTGGCGCATCGTACCAAAGAGGTTAAACCTACTTTTCTTTGACAAGTAGTAGCACAATAAATACTTTTTTGGTAATTATTCAGAAATTATGGTACACCCAACGATTTCGATAATCTCGAAACATGTTGTCAAATCCAACATTTTGAACAATTTCCTCTGGTACACGTTACTGTCGGTTAGCCATAGTTTCCGCGATATTCGTAAAATACTTTAATTAAATTTCGATTATGATTACACATAATCCCGAAGCAGGTGGCCACATGTCGTTTATATGGTCTAATCTATACTTAAAACTCAATGACGAAAGAGAGAAGCAGTTTTAACATCGAACAAATAGAAAAGAGGAACGAATGGGTTGTAGCTTGAGGTAGATTAATAACAGCGTATCCGAATAATTACCTTCTTTTGTTTATACAACCTGATGGTAGAATAAAAAGTTATTTGGAATAGTAGTGATACGCTCACAAATGGATGATAAAACCACGGGATATCGGTAAACTTGTAACGTACATGTGAGTATTATCTCTTAGGTAGTAAGAAGATCGGATATAGTGAAAAATCAATTGGCGAAAATACGGAAATTTAGAAAGTACATACATGGATTAAACACCAAACTTAAGAGAGATACGACGATACGACGGCACAACAAGGCGACGAATGCTTTCTTAGTGGCGATCGTTTCAACACTGAATTCCGCATACCTAACTATCGTTTATCCAATATCGGATATTGCATAATACATAAACTACATATGTGTATGTCTTATCTAAGATATAGCGATACGATTAACGTATGTCGATCGTTGGTATATTTCGGATTGGAACGGTCGCAAAAAGATTTGGATTGTTTGTAAAAAATATTGCCCGGTAAGTAGTTGGCGATGACTTTTCTTTTCTCTCGCTAACCACCCTGTCACACCTCTCCAGCGTGTCAGTAAGACGACGCGACGTTCCCGCAAGTAACACATTACATATTTCGTTGTACGCTATTGGTTTGAAGTTTTAAAGCTGCCGAAATCTCTAAAATTCATCGGACAAAATCTGAATTTCCAAAATTAAAACGTTGAAAATATTTCGTATTAAAATTATTCGGTTAAATATGTGCTAAGACAACTAAAATAATATACCAACCGCAAATAACTGTAAATGACAATAAATATCGCTCGTAAGTGTATAAGCTGAGTCAATAGAAACTATCAACTATTGGGTTGCAACTAAGTGATTGCAGAGTTTGTCAATACCATCTAATGAAAAAATCCGCAATCGCTTAGTTGCCAATCCAATGAAATAACTCCTTACCTGATGGATAGATGTATTAAAAAAATGAATCATGTTGCATTTCAAAAGACCCATCGGATTCGTACAATTCGATCTCTTATCTATATTCGATATCTTTCGAGATATCAGACTAATCATTGAGTATTTTCAAGGTCAACGCACTTTTAGTATATATAAAACTATAGAAAAAGTGCTGCAATACTGATTCTGTTGATTTTTCGATATGTTATGGAGAAAAAGGTAGTGAGTAAAATGCATTTTACGCGAGGCCTGGGACGAAAGTCGCGGTTCAAAAGTTATAAGAGAAAAAAGAATTGAATACGTTACATTACGTTTAATTTAATATAAGTCCTTTCTCTTAGTATACGATGTTGGCCACATTTTCAGCAGCGATTCAGTGTTTACATTTCTCACTTTCGATCTTTATTTTTGTTTGGTCTCTAATAACATATTGTACTTTCAGTATGATGCCGTTATTCGTTCTCAGTATATCTTCAGACCCTTGTGCGATTATACGTGCTTCAAGCATAATGCGTTTATACGAATTTTTCTCAATTACTAACGATAGAGACAAATTCGTTGATTTTTTAATCAAAGAAAGGTAATTCGGATAATAAACAGTAACCATATAAATTGTTTTCCAGGTGGAAATCCTGTGTAAAATTATCTTCCTTTCTTTCGAAAAACACTCCACAGTCTCTGAGAGAGAGAGAGAGAGAGAGAGAGAGAGAGAGAGAGAGAGAGAGAGAGAGAGAGAGAGAGAGAAAGATCTAAATGTACTTCGGACGTCAAAGTTGACGTACTTTTGCTCGGAAGTTTCAATATTTGCAGTCACATTGACGTCAGACTACGCATTGATTCTAGACCCTCGTTTGGAAAAACCGTGTTCATTTATAACAAAATATCCGCTTACAATTTCATCTAATAATATGCTGTTTCATAAAGAGTATTCAAATAGCTTTGTTCTAATATCAATTATACATAGCGGTCCATAAGCTTTCGGAGTTATGGAATCTTTATCTGCTTTTCTAATTAATGTAACTCCAATTGTTTTTTATAGGGGGAGGGAAGCCTTTTCTTGAAACAAACATTCATCAAGTCAAGAACTTTATACAAAAATCATTTCAAGGATGAGAGGAAGACGAAAAAGAACTTATTCACAAATACTTATAAAATGAAAAATGAAGATTCGATTTTCTTTATTTTCTATATATTTAAGATGTTAAACATAGATACCTAATATTTACATTAAAAAGAAAGATTAAGATTGTTGGGCCGTTGAAAATATTGACTGTATTCTATTAGGTATACAGAGTGTTCCATTAATTACCGTGTACAATCCAATACAAAATTCGTACATGTTTGAACATTTGAAGATACAGATATTATTACTAGATAAATTTTCAAATTGTGTCGCACTGACATCTAGGGATCGAGTTGCGTTATTGCCCGACAAGCAGTGTTATAGTTCTCGTTTCTATTTCTCAATAATCTATTTAACTTTTCCGGGGCACTACCACATACCTACGCATATTCCAATTCCACAAATTGACATATCACCTTCGCATTTGATTCGTCGTTGTCCGTAGCTTAGCACGATCGATTCATACAAGAAAATATAATAAATTCTAAATGGAAAAAGTTATCGGATCAAAGTTAACAATTTTTCATATTTTTCCGCATTATTTGCGTTCTTTAAATTTCCTTTTGCATCCTTAAGTTTCACACGAATGCATAAATATCCGTAGTCTAGTTATCACGAATTGAATCAATTTGGTGAGATGAATATGCCATATGAGTATATATTTCTACATCACATATGCGTAATATACTTGTGCGCATGTTCTTAAACATGAATATGCAAGGCATGTATACATTATGCAAAATAGAAAATGCGTTTTCATGTAGGTTTCTTCCTTTTCTCCCTCTCTCTCTCTCTCTCTCTCTCTCTCTCTTTCTCCCTCTCTCTTATGTATTGAGAAGTTTACTGTATCGAGGCTTACGCCTATTACAATTACAATCTTTTCTAACGTTTGTTCGTGCACGTTTGATACATTTTGTTGCTATCTTAATTTATCCCTTAATGTAGCTATAGTCTAATTCAGTATATGTGTATCTTCTACATTGTATTGCATTATTCTAACTAAAGCGTTTGTACTTAAGTATGCTTATATATTATGATATCGTACGCGGATATTTCCTTATTGATAATTCCCTGGTTGTGTGTGTCTCAGTTTGATGCTGCTCTCATCTTCACGCTTCCCTTTATGAAATTTGCCAGTCATATGTACATATATAGTTATGTTTCTATCTCAATAAAGGATCTCGATAAAAGAAAAGAAGAAAATAAAAATTCTAAAATTTACTATTTTAGTAACTAATTCTACGATTAATTCACTTTCCATACAATACCTGGAATGTCCAGAAAAATATGTTGTAAATCATATGATAACATCACGAGAGATAAAGCTATAATGTTTGCATTATCCGGCATACCTTGCTATTTTCTGCTCTGACCTATTGTACTGTAAAGCATCGCCACACTATCAAGTATACTGTTTTTATTCAGGGGTAGCAACTCTCGCAATCTGCGAAGCCTGCGCTCTTCCACTCACAATCAGTTCCCTTGGGATACCTTCGGTAAATCTGGACTCCTGATAAGTTACCGCCTATTCCTTTTCTTCCCTCAAAGATGGCCTCGGGGGAATTCATTCGGGCGAAACACGTATTTGAATTACGAAATTGTGTGGATCATTGACCGTCTTATAGCAAGCATCTGGGGAAATCGATTCGGAACGATAAAATAAACGCACGGATTACTCCAGTTATACTCGGTATTCGAGGATGAGTTTTAATGAAATCTATACAAATAATTCACTGTACCGTTACCGATACCGATACCGACAGTTGTTTGCGAATATCTCGCTAAGACTAAGAGATTCCGACAGTTACATATATAGGAGAAAGTTGTTGGAAATGTTGACTTCCACAGCATATGAAAACATTATCGAAATCTAAAACGTGTCGGTATTCTAAATAATTAATTAACTACTAGTTATAGCGTAACAATTAATAGTCATTAAACCACGAATTTTTACATATTTATGCGAAATTCGAAGATGCAAAGATGCATAAAATGTACGCTATCATTAAATACACACATACCACTATAAAAATATATATGTATCCATTTAATATATCCAGTAGATATCCAGTAAATACATATATCCATTTTAAGTTTCGTACGCAATTATTTCCCAAACTGTAGCTCATTTAAAAAGATGTTTAAAATGGAACATGCACTATTCCGAGGCTAGACGCGGCAGGCGAGAGAGGGAGAGATATCCTATGATAATCACATATTTTCTTTAGGTGGGTGGATGGGTGTGTTTCTGAGATTTCAAGGTGATCTTCGTATTTTTATACGGATGTTCTATACGGAACATGTTTCTATTCGTGAAGGCGTGTAGCCCGTTCCACGTCGAATGCATAGCAATCTATAATATATCGATGTTCGAAGATCATTCAAGGTTATTTATTGCCGTTTAACCTCTTAGGTACGATGCGCCACTATAGTGGCTTTCGCGGATGTCATCTTACATTATGACGCGCCACTATAGTGGCACACTCTAATGATTCATTCGTCGCTCACCGTTTGAACTAAATCATCTTTTTCATTTGTCTTGCTTCACGCTTCTTTTGCCCTCGCAACTTTTTGTAACAGTGTTAACAATATACAGATAGAATACATGGTTTTAGTTTTTGATACGCCAGTGTCAGATATCAATTGTTGCTTTTCGCTAATATAAATATACCATTATTAGATGCTCTTTTTGACATAGCGATCCGTATCCTTGTAACTTTTTAGAATCTTCAACCTAAGAATTTCGCCTCAAAATAGAAAACGAAGAGCAATTTGAAAAACACTATCGCTCTATGAGTGTGAAAATTGTGACGTGGGTCTGTGTGTCGTATCGTGCTTTAAAATATATCAAACATTATCCGTCACACATTGCAGTGCTGTATCATTTACGCGTAATTCGCGTCAAACTCTGCCGTATAAAGAAACAACTGCACGGAAAATTCAGCCGTACCTAAGAGTTTAATACTTACTTTCGTCGAACGTATAGAAATTGTTTCATATTGTTCCTGTGTAAAATATCTAAAGTACAGTACTCGTTATAATAGGGGAGAATTTAATAGAAAAAATAATAAATACCTGTAGTCTAATAATCACTAAACGTACGATCAGTTTCATCTTATCATTTTGTATATACCACTTCGTGCTATGATATCAACTAATCGAATTATTTTGTGATAAAAGGACTTGATCGCAAGTCAACAAACAGAGTTATTTAGTGGAAACCTCCGTCTTCGTTGTTACCCTGTGATATGGGCGCGCAATGCGACGTCACCTAGCTCGACGAGAGTATTCCACCACCACAGAAGATCCCGAGGGAATCAAAAGAAGTCCGATCGTTGAAGAGGCATTCTGAATCTTCTCCTGACCGCCTGATACGATAGCTCCGGATTTTCGGGCAAATCGGAAATTTTTTTTAGTGGATAATCTGGTTGTCATTCGATTGCAGACCCCTTAAACACAACTGGCCTATTCCCCGATAGCTCTGGATAAAAGCGTGAACAACCGAGTTAATTACATAAGATGTGAGAACTTTTTGACAGAAGAATGAAATTTCATCGACGATAAACCATTTGCGTAGAAAAACGATTCAACGGAGTTATCGAGTGATTGAGCGAGTGATTTTCAATTTTAGTTTCCCATTGTCTTTCTATCGTATCGTCTCTCTCTCTCTCTCTCTCTCTCTCTCTTTCTCTTATCTTTCAACGCGTCAATTATGCCGATTCGTTGCGACAAAGTATTCACATCGATCTCGATGCACCTTGTTATAAACAGGTAGACATGTAGCAAGTGGAGCGCATCCTGTGTGACCTATGTCAGTATTGTACTGACACAGAAACATATATATCGACGTTGCGTCACGTCGCGCCGATAATAATACGAATTTATTTTGAATAAGATCACCCGCGTTAACACGTTTACTGCTGATTGCGTTTTCATGTTATGCTTTGTGCCAACAAACAGTCCTCGTTTGAAATCTATTCTTATACACAGAACTGGCAATTTTGCAAATATATTTAACGTGAAACATTATGGAATATTTTCTGAAACATTTCATGATTTTTAATGTAATTCGTAAAGAATTAATAAAATCCAGGCTCCGTGGTAGCTATTGGGACAACAAGTAGGAGGTCGTGTTATACATCAATGGATCGAAATCTTATGTGTCAAGGATCCGAACTACAGCAAACACGTAGGGTGTGTAAGCAGGGATATGTAAGTGTTGGATTTCCGGCAGGTCATTCTATACGGCCCCTCGCTACTAATAGTACCGCGTACGCTATTACGCATTCTGCCTATACATACATACTATATGCGAATATATACCATATCTGCCTCGCTCGTAACCGGCCACTTCACTCTGGCCGGTGGTCAGAGAGCATAGCGTAACCCAAAGCTAATCCAATATCTATAAACTATAAATAAATAACGTACACAGTACACAATCTCAAACCTACGTTGCTGATATTCATTTTTAATCGAATTATCGCTGACATTTCTCATAACCTCGCGTATTATGCAGTCGTGCACAGGGCTTTCATCCGAAGGATCAATGGAATTATCCAAGCTCGCTCAATGCCGCGTCGCGCCGCAAGGTAGCCGACAATCAATACCAGCGCATACGCTGCTACGGACACACAATTACAGAGAGAGTTCGCTGCAGTGATAACAACAGCTTTTTCCAACTATCTCTGGGAAACTAGGGCCGCCCGACGATTACACAGAAAAGTACGACGTACAGAGAGAAGTTCGTAGTATCATGTTCCCGGCAACATATTCAAAAATCATCGAAATCGGCAAGGGTGTAGTGTTTCGACAAGTCCACCACATTTTCAAATCCACTGTCAATCTTATATCGTTAAAAATGCTACACATTTCTATTATATTAGTTGTTTGGAATTACAAGTATTATTCTACCAACATTGATAATTTCAGTAAACGTAGCTCGCGTGAATATACTAAATGTAACGATCTATATATGTGCAAATAAATTCGTATCGTCAACGCACGTGTAGCATACAAACAATATGTGATTGCCACTTGATCGGCTAAATATCTATGCTATCGTGGACGGGGAAGGGCAGACAGTCTGTAAGGCTGTTATCACGGTGGTGCTGGACGTGCTTCTACTAAAATACATATAGCTAGTGTAATAAAGTGAACATAGGGAACATAGAGACGATGACTTTGAACGTTCGTCATCCTGTAATTTGCACATCACGCGTGCTCGTGAATTTACGCATCGTCATCTACGCATAATATATAATATCGACATAATTATTTACGTATATTTGCTTTTGATTCTCATAATGAATGGCACATTAGAAGAAGTTTTATACAGAATCAATACCATAATTTGGCAATATATTCCTTAAAAAAAAAAAAAAAAAAAAAAAAAAAAGGTGAAGCAAAGAGGTGTATTTTAAGCCATCAGTTAGATATAGTTGGATATAGATCAAATTGAGAAACACCGGTGATCCATAGTACCGATTTCTGGACCAAACTATGAGCAGGATCTCATTACTCGGAGAATCTTATCCCACGGGCAAGTTCTTCCGGATTTTCAACATACCTCTAAACATGGCCTCCTAATCACGAGGGAAATTTACCATTCCGATATCGGGGATTTCCTCGTTTAGCAACAATCTCTGTCCACCATATCGCTAGATTGTTCTAGGTCAGGAGAAAGCGGCACACAGGACTTTCTTCAGCGGACCTATTCAATAAGACGTCAACAACTCGACCAAAAGATGTTGGTTTGGAAAATGCTATACTCACCTCTATACGCGTCGTATCCTCCAGGGCTATTCGTAGCGAAACCTTCTGTTATCCTGATACCGACGACATGTTTGAATTTTTCGACAAAACTCTCATTCTAGAAGAAAATTTATAATAAGCTTAACCATAAAATAAATCGTTTACTAACAAAGCGTGATTGTATATGAAAAGTATTGCTAGAACTCCAGCAAACGGACCGCGTTCGTTATTCCGCGTTATTATTAATCTTTACATCGATATATTTTCGCGTGTTTCAGATTCGCCAGCGTCTTATTAATCAAAAGTAGATATTTAATTAAATAATTTCTCTCATGGGATATGAGAAAAGAGATGTTCTCGTAGTCGGTATTAACAATGAACAACTTTAGTAATAGATTATTTAATAAAAGAAAAAAAAAAAAAAAATAGCAAATGCACTTAATAATTGATCGTATATAAATCTATACGTAAATAATAATCGGTATGACATAGTCTAGTCTATAACGTAACAATGACGAATAAACGTATGTACTTGTATTTAATAAATGGAACTATTAAAAAAAAGAACTATTAAAATTATAATATAAAACTATAAAAATGAATAATTGTCGTGATAAATCGTTGAAGGCGCCAATTTACGATAAAAGTAAAAAAAATTATTATATTTGTTTGCGTTACAATGGAAAAACCACTTTTAACGATATAAACGAAACGTCGTCGTTCGATCAACCATCTGGAACGTTGTCAGGCATAAATCAACAGCTATGGAAGAATTATCTGATTAGCGCAGGAGCTCATTTTCGATCGAACTTTCGCCCCGTGAAAATCGGAAAACAACTTTTACCTATTTAGTAATAAGTCACTAATTTATTTATGACTAAACTATCTACTCATGGCATTAAACTATCAATATATAACATTTCAGCTATTATTTTATAATATTTAAACCATTAATTTATAACACAAACTATTAATTTATAACATTTAAGCTATTAATTTAAAACATTTGAAACATTAATTTATAACATTTGAAAACTACATTTATAATATCAGTCAACCGTTTCTGTTTTATCGATAGTCGACACTTTGCCGTAAGAAGGGAAGAAATGATTACCAGAGAAGAAATACACACACAAACACGAAAATCTACAAAAATCACAGAAATCTTGCAAAAGGGATATACGACTCGTTGTACTAAAGAGTTTAACGTTCTATTTTCGCGACACTAAATTTTTGACAATATCGAAAAATTATAAACTCCGAGATGTCTGAACTAAATTTTCGTTAAAAAGTAGGGAGAAGCCAAAGAGAAACAGCAATCAAACAGAGAATAAATTCAAAATTGCAGCGCGTTCTTCCGTTCGCGATCTTTCGGAAAAATCAATGGAGTCACGCGACGCGCTCCCGTACATATAACGATAAATAAGAGTAAAAACGGAAAAAGCGATAGGAAGGAGAATAGATCCTTGTATTTCGATCCAAGTCAGATAAGTATCATTGTACACAATGGGCTCATGATAGACTTGACATAGTCAAGACATATGTCCAACGGTGTCCCACGGTGTCCTACGTTGCAGTCCAGTATAGATCATACAAAATTCTTTTCGCGGCATTTGGAGATCCAGGCTGGACCGACGGTGTCCTACATTGCAGTCCAGTATACATCATCCAAAATTCTTTTCGCGGCTTTTGGAGATCCACACTGGACCAACGGTGTCCCACGATGTTCAACGATGTCCCACGGTGTTCAACGATGTCCAACGGCGTCCCGCGGTGTTCCGCGGTGTCCCACGTTGTCCTACGTTGCAGTCCAATTTAGATCATCCAAAATTCTTTTCTTGGCTTTTGGTGACCCAAGCTGGACTGGTGCGAAGTTCTTAGCTTGGTATCGAATTATTGTGCAATGTTTGTACTTATCGATGTAGTCGTTTTCCAAAAATTAATCATCTGATTAATCTGCGAAAACGATCACACCGATCAGTGCAAACATTTTACAATAATTCGCAACCGTACTGGCAACATTCGGCACCAAAGATATCTTTGTCTAACTTGGAACGAGAGAAGGAATCGCGATTACAGCCAATTAATTCATATTATTCGCTACATAATTAATATCAGTATCATGTACAACGATGTAGGCGGTATCGAAGAAAAAAAGCCATTTTATGTTACAACTATAACGAGTAAATTTAATCGTTTAACTTGAGAGGAATTAAAAAGGTACCTGACTTTTAAGTAAGCATTAAATAAGAATTTTAAATATCGGACACACTAATGTAGGTGTTATTCAAGAAAAAAGAACATTTTCTTTTGTAATTAGCACGAGTAAATGAACCAATATCGACAATACAATATAATGTTTAATATGAATTTTATCTGTCTGATTATTTAATACCTTAACTTGTTTCACAGTAACGTCATCGACTGCCGTTAGGCTTTTTGTTTCTTTTTGTTCAAACTAATTGATAGTCGAAAACTAGTGTCAAAGAAGTGTGAAATTAGTCTTAGCTTGTAGAAACTATTAAAATGATAAAAATGGATATCGTATTAAATCGTTGAAGGCGCCAATTTACGATAAATATTAAGAAATTGTTCAATGTGATTTTGTTATAACGGAAAAACTGTCCTTTGCTATGTCAAAAGATCGTTACCGTTTGATTGACATCTCGACACTTTGTCAAGGTATATAAGGAACACGGAAATCGCGCGCGAGCTCTTTTGCTCCTGAACTGCCGGAGAGTGAACATCGAAGAACTCAAATATAAGGTAAATAAACAAAAAATATTAACAATAACATTGAACTAGTAATTTATAACGTCTAAACCGTTAATTTACAACACTTAAGCTATTAATTTATAACATTTAAGCTATTAATTTATAACATTTAAGCTATTAATTTACAACATTTAAGCTATTAATTTATAACATTTAAGCTATTAATTTATAACATTTAAGCTATTAATTTACAACATTTAAGCTATTAATTTACACCATTTAAGCTATTAATTTACAACATTTAAGCTATTAATTTACAACATTTAAACTGTTATTTTATACACTTAAGCCATTAATTTACAACATTTAAGCTATTAATTTATAACATGTAAGCTATTAATTTATAACATTTAAGCTATTAATTTATAACATTTAAGCTATTAATTTATAACATTTAAGCTATTAATTTACAACATTTAAGCTACTAATTTACAACATTTAAGCTATTAATTTACAACATTTAAGCTATTAATTTATAACATTTAAACTGTTATTTTATACATTTAAGTCATTAATTTCTAACATTTAAACTATTAATTTATATCATCTAAGCCATTAATTTATGACATTTAAGCCATTCATCTAAAACAATTATTCCATTAATTCTTAACAATTATACCAATAATTTATAAGCATATCCTCCCATTAATTCAAAGTAATTATGCTCTTAATTTATAACAGTTGTACCATTAATTGGAAGCAACTCTGATTCATTGATTTAAATGAATACCATCAATTCGTTGTGAGTAAATTAATGATTTATTTTGTTTTATTTAATATTTACGAAATCTTTCAAGTCCCTAAAGTGCTATTGTATTTCTATATAGTAGTATTTTTTAATTTATTTACCGTATTCGTGGAATGAAGGAAGCAAGTGCAATTTAATCGAAGACAGCGACAATTCACCATTCATCCATACGCACTATAATTGTTACCTTTTCATGGTTTCGTTTCTTCGATAGTAAGTTCAATATTCAAGCATGATTATGCTGATCCACGTACTACAGCCTTTCTAATTAATAAATTTCAATACACGCTACTTCTTTGTTATAAAATAATTTTACATCTCTGCTTCCAATGCTTAAAAACTGTTTATGTAAATGGGACCCGAGCGTAGTTACCTCCTCGTGGTGGGTCCCGGTAATTGGTATCGTTTTCCAAATAATAATACACCAAGTACTATTTTGAATATTAGTATTATTATTTGAAAAACGATATCAAGCTAAAAACTACTTGAATATAGTCTGGTCTTGATCATCCAAAATAATTTTGGTGATCTAGACTGGACTAAGACCCCCCCGCGGGGGCAACGTTGGACACCGTGGGACATCGTGGGACCCCGTGGGACACCGTGGGATGCGTGCGTTTTAGCCTTAATTAATCATAAGATAGATACCTATGTTATGTGCATTGTAAGCTCATTCCGTACAAAGATACTTATCCATCTTGGAACGAAAAATATAAATCTCGTCTCTCTCGATCACCTCGTTTACCACATTAGAAAAATTGTTCCCGCGATTTATCGTTTCACGATCGCTCAGTTCTTTCAAACTGGCGCGTGGCGTACTCGCTCGCGCGTATTCCGGGTACGTGCGGGTCAACGTGCACTGGACAACTCTGTGGATTCGACGGTCGCCCAAGGACACCTCTTGTCTTGGTGACTACTCGACGACTGCTCGTCGTTTGCCTCGAATCGCGGGCGTTGTCATCACGTAGGTGATACCTGTGAATCTGTTGACGATTGAGTCGCAGGTCCGGAATCCTGCCCGATTGGTACTTCGGTACTTGGACAGGGGACCTGCGTTTAATGTCCTCCGTAATTCTGTTCGAACTCGCGGGGGTGGACCCCACTGTTCAGTTGGGGCCTTGCCTTTGTAATCCTGTTCAGCGGTCCCTTCCCGGGTTCAACTGTTCAGTTGGAGTGTGTTAAATCGCAGGCCCATTTGCTGGACACTGGTATCATCGGTAAGTGGCATCGACCGTGATAAGATCCAAACGACGTGACAGGAATCGAGCGAAGGTCAATGCTTGCGCTTCCATTGAATCTTTGAGTTATCTGGTGCACGGGGGTGCGTCACGTAGGTTTGTTAGTTCTTTCGAGAGATCGCGATTACGTTCGTTCCGGGCGAGCCGCGGTTTTTCTTCATTGTCTGATTGTTGGGGCTCCTTTTCCATAGTAGCCCCATTTCTTTTCTTTCGTTCCAAGTTAGACAAATGTATCTTTGATACGGAATGTTGCCGATAGGGTTGCGAATTATTGTACGATGTTTGTACCGATCGATGTAATCGTTATGTATGAGATACATGTTGCGTTGTGTGGGAGATAGATATTGCGTCGTGTAAGCTTTGTTTTACGTTTGTAAAGATTCGTGTAACTGCTGCGTAGGAGATAGGTGTTTCGCGGTTAGGCTACGAAATAACTATCTCTTTACGCAGGCCCATGATGGAGTAGAGTCAGAACTCGATATTCTTGCCAATAGGTTGAATGTCGAGACCGATGCGTAATGTTAAATAACTCATGGGCGGGTCTCGTGCGTAGTCACCTCCTCGTGGTGAGACCTGGTAATTGGTATCGTTTTCCAAAAATTGATCAGTTGATTAATCTTTGAAAAACGATGCCAAGCTAAGAACTACGCACCAGTCCAGTTTGGGTCACCAAAAGCCGCGAAAAGAATTTTGGATGATCTAGACTGGACTGCAACGTGGGACGCCGTTGGACACCGTTGGACACCGTTGGACACCGTTGGACACCGTTGGA
This sequence comes from Bombus fervidus, assembly GCF_041682495.2. Classification (NCBI taxonomy): domain Eukaryota; kingdom Metazoa; phylum Arthropoda; class Insecta; order Hymenoptera; family Apidae; genus Bombus; species Bombus fervidus. Next base: position 14,337,070 of record NC_091526.1, read on the forward strand.
CACCGTTGGACACCGTTGGACACCGTTGGACAACGTTGGACAACGTGGGACACCGTTGGACACCGCTGGACACCGTGGGACAAGTGTATTGTAAGCCCATTCTGTACATCGATACTTTTCTGACTTGGAACGAAATGTAAAAATCTATTCTTCTTTTCCACTGAATCTAAACTATAATTGCATTTAATTATTTTATACATTTGTTTTAATTTCTAGTAATTTTTCGAGTAACTTATTTGTCGAAAGCAGAGATAATATAAAAGTAACAGAAAAATTGACATATGGATGCGAAGACTATTAAGGATCAATCCGATAAGTATATTTTAACTAAGACAGTTTTGTATGAAAAATTCTGTCGTCTTTTTATTCGAATATGGATTACGTTTGATATACAATTGATATTTATTTTAAAGTATATTTGATACATATTTCATAATAGATAATTTCTTAATTATTTGGAATGCTAAAATGAACATAAAGACGATTAAATAAATTAATGTTCTATTTCCTATGTATGAAATCATTCTCTTATTTCAAACAAATTTTTAACGAATTATCTTATTGTTTAAATTGAGTTATATCAAAACAATTTACTTATCTGAATTCAATTTCTTTTGCTACAGTATGTGAATTTGCTACAGTTAACGTCATAAACTTACACCCTAATAACAGTTAGATTCAAATACCTCGAAGCAAGGTTTCGCGCGCGTTTGTGCAGTATTCTTTAAGTATATTTAGTGGTGAACTTTTGAATTCTTGCAAATATTTTCCAATATTTATAACACGCGACTATAGTGTATTAGTGTAATGTATATTTCGTATTCTAATAACGAAAATTCACAGTATATATTCTAATTACGAACAATATAATTCTTGCAAACGATTGCACTGCATTCACGGTATTCGTAAGCATTTGTTGGCTATCGAGAAATATCTCACAATTTTCAACTAAATAATATTTTTCAAACTTATTCCAATTTCTTAATAATAATTTTTGAGTGTAAAAAAGTAGCAGTATTTTCTAAGTAAACGTCCGATAGGAAAAAGAAGAAAATTGTCGAAACGATGTTTCGCTTCTTTTCCAACCCCACCCTCACCACCGCCCTTAAACAGCTTTATTTTCAGGAAATATTTGTGACCGCGCGCAATGCGGTTGTAGAGTCAGTGTTTGTTACGCGATAGTTTCTTTTCAATATTTTAAAATCACGATAGTTTTGATTAAATTCGATCGAATAATCACACGCGAAAATAATAAAATTTTATCAATCAAATTTGTACGCGATATTAGAGTTCTTGTTCGCCGATTATAATTTACGCGGTCGTGGTAACGTAGTCTTTTCTTTTTCTTTTTTATACATTTAATTTTTTGAATATTCGTTTTCGGTATTAGAGTCAGTGCCACTCTCAAGAGGATAAAGCCTCTCCAGGAGCTCAAGAATGTAAGTAGTTTTATATATTGTATTTCAATTTGTTCTATTTATTATATTTTGTTTGAAATATTGTTAATTATAAAATAAAAATTAATGATATTTTAGAAAGTTATAAATGTCCTTTTTAATTGAAATAAAATCTTAAAGTCTTAATATTAAAGTACGATAAAACCGTCTGATACGCATAAAAAATCACTGAATGTTTTGTTTTCAAAACTTTTGTATTAGAGTTCCAATTTACATATTTATTAGACGTTACTCTTTATTATTGCCAAAGTTTCAAGTTTGTTATTACGTATTAACGATATTAATGATATCTCATGTTCTGTTATAGGCATATCACTGCTTCAACTTCTTCATCTTCTTTGAGAATGTTTTAATAGTGGCTCAAAGGCCAAGAATGTAAGTATTTTTGCATATCGTACTTCTATTATATCTATTCGGTATACTTTTCTTTGATCACTATCAATTAAAGAATACAATTTGATTGAAAATTTGGGAGGTTAGTGTTTTCTGTGGTTATTCTTTCATTAAAATAAAATAAGTGTTAAAGTCTTAATACCGAATTATGAAACAAATAACTAACATATTTAAGAAATCATTAGATTCATAATTTTTAGATTTTTAACTTTCATATTAGAGTTTCAGTTTTTATACTTATCAAAGTTTATTAGAATTTCAATCTTTATTATTACTAAAGTTACTAAAGTTAATAAACCTCCATTTTTCATTATCTCCAACTTTTCAAATAGTCAGCAATCACTCATCATGTTTTCTTTTGTAACAGATTTTTCGCAACCCCCGTTGCTACCATTGGCCATTCAACGATTCCTGCCTGATGTTAGTCTCCCTGATGATATTCGCTGGGATACCACAGCATCCAGGGTAACGTCCTCTGTTTCTTCGCATCGAACGGTGAGTCGCATGCATTTCCGTTCCTCCGGTCACTCAATCATGTCGTAGGATGAAAGGTCCGAATCGGCACGGGTGATCGGTTGTATTACGTAGAATTTCTTGCGAGCATAGTGACCGCGGGTATTTTTTATACCCGCGAGTAGTAACATTTTTTTTTCAAATTTATTAGTTTAGGATAGGTCTTCTTGCATATCGCGATTATAATAATTAGTTTTTTAATAGTTAGGTTAAACATATACATTTCCGAATATATTCGTGTTATTTATAAATATGCGTGTTAATATTCCGTATGAATATTTGCAAATGGCAAATATCTACACGAATATACCTGTATGACATATAAATATACTTGATTTTTAGCAATGAATTGATCGTGACAATATTAAGTCACGTTTATCAGGTAAGTCAATATTAAGTAAAATTCATTTTTTTCCGTACAAAAATGTGTGAAATTTTACGTGCAAGAAGACACTTCGCGACAGGCAGATGTTTTAATCAAAGCAATAATTTTGAACACTGCTTCTGCATTTTCGAGTATGTGCTTTGATAAAGAGATCGCCTGAGATTATTTCTTTCTTAGTAATATATTTAGAGTCAACTGTTCCATTTGATCGAATCTTAATCTTTTTTCAATTAACGCTACCTCTTTTGCAATATTAAAATTTTGTTCTTATTTATGAAATTAATAAAGTAGAGTTATTACAATATGAAACGAAGTAATGAAATATAAAATCAAAGAAAGTTAGTCCGTTAAATAAAAATTGGACAAACTAATCATCTTTTTAGATCAGGATTTTCAGGTTTAACCCTTTCCGTGCCCACTGTCAGGATCTCATTCACGTGCCCAGGTGCTACTTGAATGGGAGAAAGACATTGGGCACGATGATCTAGAATTAAGTAATGTAATAATTTCTCAGCGACTGACGATGCGTTAGTGTATCGTGCACGACGTAATTTCCACATTGTGTATGTGTGTTATTAGGCCGTGGAATTGCGTCGCTTTTTTTCATTCGTTAAAACTTCAAATATTAAAAATATCGAGACTTATATCGATTCAATTTACGTCTTGATACAATCACATTTTGTGATAATATCATCCACGCGATTAAGTGTATATGCACTCATAATATTGCTATCAATTGCAAATATAATTACAAGTTTACTTATATTCATTTAAAAAATATAATTTCTGTAGACGTGTCTTATCACGTTGTACGCAATGATCACTAGCCTTCGTCAGTCGATTTCAGGAAAAAGGTACGTACCCTTAGAGTGTGCATGTTTGCTAAGCTCGGGTGTCGGAGGCGTCCCGGGACGTCCTCTCTAGTGTAGGTCCTTTGCACCCGGGCGTTTGCGTGAGAACCGTGGAGCGAGTGTGTTGGTGTGCCCGTTTTGCCATTTTTAAATATAGCGCTAGGTAGGATAGGTAGTATACTTTCTGGTGTGTCTGTTAATTATAAGTAGGTAGGGCCGGACAGGTTGGCACAGTCTCTGGTCGGGTAGGCACATTTTCGTGTGACCAACCTGTTTCTGGAAATTGGTTTGAAAAATTGACGGTGAAACTGGCACGAGTAGAGCATGCTCTCGTCTCTGGTTTTGCCTATCGATTTTTCGAATTTCGCGGTCGCGGTCGCGTGGGCTCGAAACGAACGTTTATCGCTCGAGCACGCACATGCGAGTGGACAACGATCACAGCTGTGATCGTTGGCCAGTCCATGCGCACTTCCATCAGCTTCCGCGGTTTATATTTTTATTTCACCTTTATAAGTTTTTTTTTTGTTTGCGATTTAGAAGTCTCGAGCTTAGATTTAAGTTTCAGCGGGCATTGCGCTCGAAGAAAGAAGAGGCTATATGCCGAAGAGGCCCGACAAACTGTCACTCAAGAGGGCAACTACCAATGGCTACCCATCCTCTGGGTCGTCCAGAGCATGGGAAGTCATTATCGTTACTACTTTGTCACTATGCTCGCTTTTAGTGTTTGTAGTAATAGTAGTAGTAGTTTTTGGCCGATGTATATATCGGTCCATCATCCCATTGGGCCAATCGCGATTTTTCGTATTAGTGTTGCGACGAATTAATCACGGATTGTATTAGAGTTACGAAATAATATCGCGGCTTTGCATTAGTGTGGCGAGACAATGATTACGGTTTGAATTAGAGTTGCGATAAAATGATAATCGCGTTTGCTTTAGAGTAGTGAATCGTCTTTTGCAAATTTTATTATGAATTTTTAGAATTTCTTATAGAACTATACGTATCAGAATTTATCCTTTTTTCTGTTGTTTAAAATTAGATTATAAAAATGTTAGTTTTCAATTAATTTTATAGTATTGCAAGTTTCAGCATCAGAATATTTGAAGTAGCTTTTTCATATAGTAAAGAATAATTTTCATTAAATTCACTTTAAGAGTTAGCGTTGCGATATTGTTCCATCGCGAGTTCTACTAATTTTTCCTGTTAGCGTTGCGATAATGAATGATCGCGTTTTCTTAAGTAGAGTTGCGTTTATAAAATGCCCAAACCCTCCGACTGCATTTGTCGGACACTGTTTCTGGCTCACACGATACAGCTGGAAGAGCTGTGCAAGTGTGATCGTTCATCGGCAACCTCCTAAATGGTTGCACTGCGATATGTCAGCCCTCCACTCGTGATTTTTCTTATTAGTGTTGCGATAAATTAATTACGGGTTGTATTAGAGTTGCGATAAAATGATAATCGCGTTTGCTTTAGAGTTGCGAATTACGATATCGCGATTGCCTTTTGCAATTTTTAGAATTTTTCCTGTTTTGCATTGTTTAAAATTAGATTATAAAAGTGTTCAATTAATTTTATAGTATTGCAAGTAGCAATACCAGAATATTTAAAGTTGCTTTTTCATATAGTAAATAATAATTTTCATTAAATTCACTTTAAGAGTTAGCGTTGCGATGTTGTTCCATCGCGAGTTCTACTTATTTTTCCCTTTAGCGTTGCGACAACGAATGATCGCGTTTTGTTAAGTAGAGTTGCGTTTACAGAATGCCCAAACCTTCCGACTGTATTTGTCGGACACTGTTCCTGGATCACACGATACAGCTGCAAGAGCTGTGCAAGTGTGGTCGTTCATCAGCAACCTCCTAAATGGTTGCACTACGATCTCTCGCTATTAGTGTTGCGTATTGTTTAAATACGAGTGCGTAGATTTAAATTTATTAGCGTTGCGTCTCAAGTTTCGGGAAATTTCAGACTTTTCTTTTTTTTTTTTTTTTCTTTAATGATAGATTAATTGATATTGCAGATATAACAAAGCACTCTTCGCGTTTGATTTTGAGAATTTTTTGCTTCATAAATATTAGTAGTAAATTAGCGTTGCGAAACAAGAATATTCAGTTCCACTCTCGGCGCGTTGATCGGGTTTATATAGAGTGGAAGACGATCGAATTTTAGTAGCCCTTCTGGCTACTGCTTTGTTTCTTTTTCAGAGTCCCTTATCAATGCCCCCCTTATTACTACGTTTATTACTGAAAATACTGCTATAAGACATATTCCTTTGTCAGCGTTAACGTTACCATGACTGTTAAAATACAGAATTTTGTTACGAATGTATAATTTATATTTACATGTATATATTTACATTATTACATTACATACATTTATTACATGTATATATATGTAATATATATTTACATGTATGAAATTGTGAGCGATTTCATGCGTAAAAAAGTATTATAATGAAATATCTTAATGTTGCTATGAAGGCTTGAAATATTTTTTAAAATTTAATTCATTGCGATTGGAATTAATGCTGGTGATTGTTCGTTCTTAGAACCATAACATTTAGAATGTTTTCGACCGCGATATTTTTAATCTTTTAACAGTAATGTAGAATTTTATAAATATTCGAATTTCATTTGTGTTACGCTACGAGGCTCAGTAGATATCATATTTCCAACCGTCGCTCGCGGTCCTCCAGCGTCGCAGATATATCCTCTTATCTGCCCCACGAAAAACATATATTGTATCGACGAGCGAATAGTTGTCACCAGGCAGCGAGTTCTGGAACCGTCGATTTCGGACCGTTATTTTAACAAAGAAGTCGGCCTGCGTGATCATTATGCGCTCGTCGATACAATCTATGTTTTTCGTCGGGCAGATAAGAGGATATATCTGCGACGCTGAGGACCGCGAGCGACGGTTGGAAATATGATCTCTACTGAGCCTCGTGGCGTAACAATTTGCATGAAACAAAAGTTCATTCGCGATAATCGTCACGTTTGTAACAAAAATTCTGAACAAAATTATTTATGTGCATCTCTTTCGGTACATTATGTTGCAAGTCAGTATGTTGTTGTAGGAAATAACAGATACTGTTAAAAGTTAAAAGACGAAGCAAGTGATTTTCTAATAAGCAGGTTTTCTCTCATCTTAGTTATTTTAAATGAAATTTTTAATTTTTAATTCAGTTTAAATTCTATTACTTAAAATTCTTGTTCTCAACGTAACCCTAGTTTCGATTAAAAAGATACAAATGATTCTCTATATTCGCTAAAATTTAATCAATAGTAATTTGATCTATAATTGATCATTAGTACTAGTTTATTTTTCATGTATAAAATGTTCTGGTTTTAAAGATGCCTCTTTCTTTCATATACTAAATCCAGTAAATATGTTTGTTTCAAATTTATCAATTTACAGAAAATACATTTCAGTTACATATTTGAAAATTTCATAGCATATTAAATATGTATGCTAGATACCCAAATGATTTTTCTTTCATTGCCTGATTGTTCAGGTTTCTTCCTGTTTTCCCATTTTTAAAAGAAACATTTTGCGATCACGTTGGAGTAATATAACTTCTCGATATTTTCATAAGTTTAGTACAACGAGTCGTATGTATCTTTTGCAAGACTTTAAATTGTATATGCAGTGTCAATAGTTTCATTTTCCTTCTCTCGTTCCAAGTTAGACAAATGTATCTTTGATATCGAATGTTACCAGTACGATTGCGAATTATTGTACAATTTTGTACTGATCAATGTAATCTTTTTCGCAGATTAATCAGATGATTAATTTTTGGAAAACAATTATATCGATCAGTACAAAACATTGTACAATAATTCGATACCAAGCTAAGAACCATGCTAATACAGTCCAGTTTAGATGAAGAAGAAATACGAAGAGAATTTTGGATAATCTAAACTGGACTGCAACGTGGGACGCCGTGGGACGCCGTGGGACGCCGTGGGACGCCGTGGGACGCCGTGGGACGCCGTGGGACGCCGTGGGACGCCGTGGAACGCCGTGGTACGCCGTGGGACGCCGTGGTACGCCGTGGGACGCCGTGGTACGCCGTGGGACGCCGTGGTACGCCGTGGGACGCCGTGGGACGCCGTGGGACGCCGTGGGACGCCGTGGGACGCCGTGGAACGTCGTGGGACGCCGTGGAACGTCGTGGGACGCCGTGGGACGCCGTGGAACGTCGTGGGACACCGTGGAACGCCGAGGAACGCCGTGGGACGCCGTGGAAAGACGTGGGACGCCGAGGAACGCCGTGGGACGCCGTGGAAAGACGTGGGACGCCGTGGAAAGACGTGGGACGCCGTGGAAAGACGTGGGACGCCGTGGAACGCCTTTGGACGCCGTGGGACACCGTTGGACACCGTTGGACGCCGTTGGTGCAGTGTGGATATCCAAAAGCCGCCAAAAGAATTTTGGATGACCTACACTGGACTGCAACGTGGGACACCGTTGGCCCAGCGTGGATCTCCAAAAGCCGCCAAAAGAATTTTGGATGATCTACACTGGACTGCAACGTGGGACACCGTTGGCCCATCGTGGATCTCCAAAAGCCGCCAAAAGAATTTTGGATGATCTACACTGGACTGTAGCGTGGAACACCGTGGGAGGCCGTGGAACGACGTGGGACGCCGTGGAACGACATGGGACGCTGTGTTACGCCGTGGGACACTGTGTTACGCCGTGGGACGCTGTGTTACGCCGTGGGACGCTGTTGCGCCGTGGGACGCTGTGTTGCGCCGTGGGACACCGTTGGACACCGTTGGACACCGTTGGACACCGTTGGACGCCGTTGGATACCGTTGGTCCAGTGTGAATATCCAAAAGCCGCCAAAAGAATTTTGGATGACCTACACTGGACTGCAACGTGGGACGCCGTGGGACGCCGTGGGACGCCGTGGGACGCCGTGGGACGCCGTGGGACGCCGTGGGACGCCGTGGGACGCCGTGGGACGCCGTGGGACGCCGTGAGACGCCGTGGGACGCCGTGGGACGCCGTGGGACGCCGTGGGACGACGTGGGACACCGTGGGACGACGTGGGACACCGTGGGACGACGTGGGACACCGTGGGACGACGTGGGACACCGTGGGACGCCGTGAGACGCCGTGGGACGCCGTGGGACGCCGTGGGACGCCGTTGGACGACGTGGGACACCGTGGGACGACGTGGGACACCGTGGGACGACGTGGGACACCGTGGGACGACGTGGGACACCGTGGGACGACGTGGGACACCGTGGGACGCCGTGGGACACCGTGGGACACCGTGGGACAACGTCGGATGCGTGCGTTTTAGCCCTAATTAGTCATAAGGTAGATACCTATGTTATGTATTGTAATACATTGTAAGCTCATTCTATAGAACGATACTTGTCAATCTTGGAATCCATTCTGCGAGTTTTATCTCTGAAAAAATAAAAATCTTTTCTCTCTTGATCACCTCGCTTACCACATTAGAAAAATTGTTCCCGCGATTTATCGTTTCACGATCGCTCAGTTCTTGCAAACTGCCGCGTGGCGTACTCGCTCGCGCGTATTCCGGGTACGCGCGGGTCAACGTACACGGGACAACTCTTTGGATTCCCTGGTCGCCCAAGGACACCTCTTGTCTTGGTGACTACTCGACGACTGTTCGTCGTTTGCCTCGAATCGCGGGCGTTGTCATCACGCTGGTGATACCTGTGAATCTGTTGACGATAGAGTCGCAGTTCTGCAATACTGTCCGATTCGTACTTCGGTACTTGGACAGGGGACCTGCATTTATTGTCCTCCGTAATTCTGTTCGAACTCGCGGGGGTGGACCCCACTGTTCAGTTGGGGCCTTGCCTTTGTAATCCTGTTCAGCGGTCCCTTCCCGGGTTCAACTGTTCAGTTGGAGTGTGTTAAATCGCAGGCCCATTTGCTGGACACTGGTATCATCGGTAAGTGCCATCGACCGTGATAAGATCCAAACGACGTGACAGGAATCGAGCGAAGGTCAATGCTTGCGCTTCCACTGAATCTTTGAGTTATCTGGTGCACGGGGGTACGTCACGTAGGTTTGTTAGTTCTTTCGAGAGATCGCGATTACGTCCGTTCCGGGCGAGCCGCGGTTTTTCTTCATCGTCTGATTGTTGGGGCTCCTTTTCCATAGTAGCCCCATTTCTTTTCTTACGTTCCAAGTTAGACAAATGTATCTTCGATACGGAATGATGCCGATAGGGTTGCAAATTATTGTGCGATGTTTGTACCGATCGATGTAATCGTGTGAGTGAGATAATGTTGCGTTGTGTGGGAGATAGATATTGCGTCGTGTAAGCTTTGTTTTACGTTTGTAAAGATTCGTGTAACTGCTGCGTAGGAGATAGGTGTTTCGCGGTTAGGCTACGAAATAACTATCTCTTTACGCAGGCCCATGATGGAGTAGAGTCAGAACTCGATATTCTTGCCAATAGGTTGAATGTCGAGACCGATGCGTAATGTTAAATAACTCATGGGCGGGTCTCGTGCGTAGTCACCTCCTCGTGGTGAGACCTGGTAATTGGTATCGTTTTCCAAAAATTGATCAGTTGATTAATCTTTGAAAAACGATGCCAAGCTAAGAACTACGCACCAGTCCAGTTTGGGTCAGCAAAAGCCGCGAAAAGAATTTTGGATGATCTAGACTGGACTGCAACGTGGGACGCCGTTGGACACCGTTGGACACCGTTGGACACCGTTGGACACCGTTGGACACCGTTGGACACCGTTGGACACCATTGGAGAACGTTGGACAGGGTTGGAAAACTTTGTACAGAGCTGGAAAACGTTCTACAGAGATGGAATGCTCCGTACAGAGTTGGAATACATTCTACAGAGTTGGAATGCTTTCTACAGAGTTGGAAAACCTTTGTACAGAGTTGGAAGACCTTTGTACAGAGTTGGAATGCTTTCTACAGGGTTGGAATGCTTTCTACAGAGTTGGAATACCTTTGTACAGGGTTGGAGTGCTTTCTACATAGTTGGCATGCTTTCTGGAGAGTTGGAATGATTTCGACAGGGTTTGAATGCTTTCGACAGAGTTGGAATACCTTTGTATAGAGTTGGAATGCTTTCTACAGGGTTGGAATACCTTTGTACATAGTTGGAATGCTTTCGACAGAGTTGGAATACCTTTGTACAGAGTTGGAATGTTATGTACAGGGTTGGAATTCTTTCAACAGAGTTGGAATTCTTTCTACAGAGTTGGAATGCTTTCTACAGGGTTGGAATGGTTTCGACATAGTTGGAATACCTTTGTACAGAGTTGGAATGCTTTCTACAGGGTTGGAATACCTTTGTACATAGTTGGAATGCTTTCGACAGAGTTGGAATACCTTTGTACAGAGTTGGAATGCTTTCTACAGGGTTGGAATACCTTTGTACATAGTTGGAATGCTTTCGACAGAGTTGGAATACCTTTGTACAGAGTCAGAATGTTATGTACAGGATTGGAATTCTTTCTACAGAGTTGGAATTCTTTTTACAGAGTTGTAATACCTTTGTACAGAGTTGGAATGCTTTCTACAGGATTGGAATACCTTTGTACAGAGTTGGAATGCTTTCTACAGGGTTGGAATGATTTCGAAAGAGTTGGAATACCTTTGTACAGAGTTGGAATACCTTTGTACAGAGTTGGAATGCTTTCTACAGGGTTGGAATACCTTTGTACATAGTTGGAATGCTTTCGACAGAGTTGGAATACCTTTGTACAGAGTCAGAATGTTATGTACAGGGTTGGAATTCTTTCTACAGAGTTGGAATTCTTTCTACAGAGTTGGAATACCTTTGTACAGAGTCAGAATTTTATCTACAGGGTTGGAATGCTTTCTACATGGTTGGAATGCTTTCGACAGAGTTGGAATACCTTTGTACAGAGTTGGAATACCTTTGTACAGAGTTGGAATGCTTTCTACAGGGTTGGAATACTTTCTACAGGGTTGGAATACTTTCTACAGGGTTGGAATGCTTTCTGGTGGGTTGGAATGATTTCGACAGGGTTTGAATGCTTTCGACAGAGTTGGAATACCTTTGTACAGAGTTGGAATGCTTTCTACAGGGTTGGAAAACCTTTGTACATAGTTGGAATGCTTTCTACAGGGTTGGAATGCTTTCTACAGAGTTGGAATGCTTTCTACAGAGTTGGAATGCTTTCTACAGAGTTGGAATGCTTTCTACAGAGTTGGAATGCTTTGGACAGGGTTGCAATGGTTTCGATAGAGTTGATATACCTTTGTACAGAGTCAGAATGTTATGTACAGGGTTGGAATTCTTTCTACAGAGTTGGAATTCTTTCTACAGAGTGGGAATTCTTTCTACAGAGTTGGAATACCTTTGTACAGAGTTGGTATGCTTTCTACAGGGTTGGAATACCTTTGTACAGAGTTGGAATGCTTTATACAGGGTTGGAATGCTTTCTACAGGGTTGGAATGCATTCTACAGGGTTGGAATGCATTCTACAGGGTTGGAATGCATTCTACAGGGTTGGAATGCATTCTACAGGGTTGGAATGCTTTCGACAGAGTTGGAATACGTTTGTACAGGGCTGGAATGCGTTCTACATGGTTGGAATGCTTTGGACAGCGTTGGAATGGTTTCTACAGGGTTGGAATACCTTTGTACATAGTTGGAATGCTTTGTACCGGGTTGGAAATCTTTCTACAGAGTTGGAATTCTTTCTACAGAGTTGGAATACCTTTGTACAGAGTTGGAATGCTTTCTACAGGGTTGGAATACCTTTGTACAGAGTTGGAATGCTTTCTACAGGGTTGGAATGCTTTCGACAGAGTTGGAATACCATTGTACAGAGTTGGAATGCTTTCTACAGGGTTGGAATACCTTTGTACATAGTTGGAATGCTTTGTACAGGGTTGGAATGCTTTGGACAGGGTTGCAATGGTTTCGATAGAGTTGATATACCTTTGTACAGAGTCAGAATGTTATGTACAGGGTTGGAATTCTTTCTACAGAGTTGGAATTCTTTCTACAGATTTGGAATACCTTTGTACAGAGTCAGAATTTTATCTACAGGGTTGGAATGCTTTCTACATGGTTGGAATGCTTTCTACATGGCTGGAATGCTTTCGACAGAGTTGGAATACCTTTGTACAGAGTTGGAATGCTTTCTACAGGGTTGGAATGCTTTCTGGTGAGTTGGAATGATTTCGACAGGGTTTGAATGCTTTCGACAGAGTTGGAATACCTTTGTACAGAGTTGGAATGCTTTCTACAGGGTTGGAAAACCTTTGTACATAGTTGGAATGCTTTCTACAGGGTTGGAATGCTTTCTACAGAGTTGGAATGCTTTCTACAGAGTTGGAATGCTTTCTACAGAGTTGGAATTCTTCCTACAGGGTTGGAATGCTTTCTACAGGGTTGGAATGCTTTGGACAGGGTTGCAATGGTTTCGATAGAGTTGATATACCTTTGTACAGAGTCAGAATGTTATGTACAGGGTTGGAATTCTTTCTACAGAGTTGGAATTCTTTCTACAGAGTGGGAATTCTTTCTACAGAGTTGGAATACCTTTGTACAGAGTTGGTATGCTTTCTACAGGGTTGGAATACCTTTGTACAGAGTTGGAATGCTTTATACAGGGTTGGAATGCTTTCTACAGGGTTGGAATGCATTCTACAGGGTTGGAATGCTTTCGACAGAGTTGGAATACGTTTGTACAGGGCTGGAATGCGTTCTACATGGTTGGAATGCTTTCTAGAGGATTGGAATGCTTTGGACAGCGTTGGAATGGTTTCTACAGGGTTGGAATACCTTTGTACATAGTTGGAATGCTTTGTACCGGGTTGGAATTCTTTCTACAGAGTTGGAATTCTTTCTACAGAGTTGGAATACCTTTGTACAGAGTTGGAATGCTTTCTACAGGGTTGGAATACCTTTGTACAGAGTTGGAATGCTTTCTACAGGGTTGGAATGCTTTCGACAGAGTTGGAATACCATTGTACAGAGTTGGAATGCTTTCTACAGGGTTGGAATGCTTTCGACAGAGTTGGAATACCTTTGTACAGAGTTGGAATGCTTTCTACAGGGCTGGAATACCTTTGTACATAGTTGGAATGCTTTCGACAGAGTTGGAATACCTTTGTACAGAGTTGGAATGCTTTCTACAGGGTTGGAATGCTTTCGACGGAGTTGGAATACCTTTGTACAGAGTTGGAATGCTTTCTACAGAGTTGGAAAACCTATGTACATAGTTGGAAGGCTTTCTACAGGGTTGGAATGCTTTCGACAGTGTTGGAATGCTTTCGACAGTGTTGGAATGCTTTCGACAGTGTTGGAATACCTTTGTACAGAGTTGGAATGCTTTCTACAGGGTTGGAAAACCTTTGTACATAGTTGGAATGCTTTCTACAGGGTTGGAATGCTTTCTACAGGGTTTGAATGCTTTCTGCAGAGTTGGAATGCTTGCTACAGAGTTGGAATGCTTTCTAGCGGTTTGGAATGCTTTGGACAGGGTTGGAATGATTTCGACAGAGTTGGAATACCTTTGTACAGAGTCAGAGTGTTATGTACAGGGTTGGAATTCTTTCTACAGAGTTGGAATTCTTTCTACAGAGTTGGAATACCTTTGTACAGAGTTGGAATGCTTTCTACAGGGTTGGAATACCTTTGTACAGAGTTGGAATGCTTTCTACAGGGTTGGAATGCTTTCGACAGAGTTGGAATACCTTTGTACAGAGTTGGAATGCTTTCTACAGAGTTGGAAAACCTATGTACATAGTTGGAAGGCTTTCTACAGGGTTGGAATGCTTTCGACAGAGTTGGAATACCTTTGTACAGAGTTGGAATGCTTTCTACAGGGTTGGAAAACCTTTGTACATAGTTGGAATGCTTTCTACAGGGTTGGAATGCTTTCTACAGAGTTGGAATGCTTTCTACAGAGTTGGAATGCTTTCTACAGGGTTGGAATGCTTTCTACAGAGTTGGAATGCTTTCTACAGAGTTGGAATGCTTTCTACAGGGTTGGAATTCTTTGGACAGGGTTGCAATGGTTTCGATAGAGTTGATATACCTTTGGACAGAGTCAGAATGTTATGTACAGGGTTGGAATTCTTTCTACAGAGTTGGAATTCTTTCTACAGAGTTGGAATTCTTTCTACAGAGTTGGAATTCTTTCTACAGAGTGGGAATTCTTTCTACAGAGTGGGAATTCTTTCTACAGAGTTGGAATACCTTTGTACAGAGTTGGTATGCTTTCTACAGGGTTGGAATACCTTTGTACAGAGTTGGAATGCTTTATACAGGGTTGGAATGCTTTCTACAGGGTTGGAATGCATTCTACAGGGTTGGAATGCATTCTACAGGGTTGGAATGCTTTCGACAGAGTTGGAATACGTTTGTACAGGGCTGGAATGCGTTCTACATGGTTGGAATGCTTTGGACAGCGTTGGAATGGTTTCTACAGGGTTGGAATACCTTTGTACATAGTTGGAATGCTTTGTACCGGGTTGGAAATCTTTCTACAGAGTTGGAATTCTTTCTACAGAGTTGGAATACCTTTGTACAGAGTTGGAATGCTTTCTACAGGGTTGGAATACCTTTGTACAGAGTTGGAATGCTTTCTACAGGGTTGGAATGCTTTCGACATAGTTGGAATACCATTGTACAGAGTTGGAATGCTTTCTACAGGGTTGGAATACCTTTGTACATAGTTGGAATGCTTTGTACAGGGTTGGAATGCTTTGGACAGGGTTGCAATGGTTTCGATAGAGTTGATATACCTTTGTACAGAGTCAGAATGTTATGTACAGGGTTGGAATTCTTTCTACAGAGTTGGAATTCTTTCTACAGATTTGGAATACCTTTGTACAGAGTCAGAATTTTATCTACAGGGTTGGAATGCTTACTACATGGTTGGAATGCTTTCTACATGGTTGGAATGCTTTCGACAGAGTTGGAATACCTTTGTACAGAGTTGGAATGCTTTCTACAGGGTTGGAATACTTTCTACAGGGTTGGAATACTTTCTACAGGGTTGGAATGCTTTCTGGTGAGTTGGAATGATTTCGACAGGGTTTGAATGCTTTCGACAGAGTTGGAATACCTTTGTACAGAGTTGGAATGCTTTCTACAGGGTTGGAAAACCTTTGTACATAGTTGGAATGCTTTCTACAGGGTTGGAATGCTTTCTACAGAGTTGGAATGCTTTCTACAGAGTTGGAATTCTTCCTACAGGGTTGGAATGCTTTCTACAGAGTTGGAATGCTTTCTACAGGGTTGGAATGCTTTGGACAGGGTTGCAATGGTTTCGATAGAGTTGATATACCTTTGTACAGAGTCAGAATGTTATGTACAGGGTTGGAATTCTTTCTACAGAGTTGGAATTCTTTCTACAGAGTGGGAATTCTTTCTACAGAGTTGGAATACCTTTGTACAGAGTTGGTATGCTTTCTACAGGGTTGGAATACCTTTGTACAGAGTTGGAATGCTTTATACAGGGTTGGAATGCTTTCTACAGGGTTGGAATGCATTCTACAGGGTTGGAATGCTTCCGACAGAGTTGGAATACGTTTGTACAGGGCTGGAATGCGTTCTACATGGTTGGAATGCTTTCTAGAGGATTGGAATGCTTTGGACAGCGTTGGAATGGTTTCTACAGGGTTGGAATACCTTTGTACATAGTTGGAATGCTTTGTACCGGGTTGGAATTCTTTCTACAGAGTTGGAATTCTTTCTACAGAGTTGGAATACCTTTGTACAGAGTTGGAATGCTTTCGACAGGGTTGGAATACCTTTGTACAGAGTTGGAATGCTTTCTACAGGGTTGGAATGCTTTCGACAGAGTTGGAATACCATTGTACAGAGTTGGAATGCTTTCTACAGGGTTGGAATGCTTTCGACAGTGTTGGAATGCTTTCGACAGTGTTGGAATACCTTTGTACATAGTTGGAATGCTTTGTATAGGGTTGGAATGCTTTCTACAGAGTTGGATTGCTTTCTACAGGGTTGGAATGCTTTCGACAGAGTTGGAATACCTTTGTACAGAGTTGGAATGCTTTCTACAGGGCTGGAATACCTTTGTACATAGTTGGAATGCTTTCGACAGAGTTGGAATACCTTTGTACAGAGTTGGAATGCTTTCTACAGGGTTGGAATGCTTTCGACAGAGTTGGAATACCTTTGTACAGAGTTGGAATGCTTTCGACAGGGTTGGAATACCTTTGTACAGAGTTGGAATGCTTTCTACAGGGTTGGAATGCTTTCGACAGAGTTGGAATACCATTGTACAGAGTTGGAATACCTTTGTACAGAGTTGGAATGCTTTCGACAGGGTTGGAATACCTTTGTACAGAGTTGGAATGCTTTCTACAGGGTTGGAATGCTTTCGACAGAGTTGGAATACCATTGTACAGAGTTGGAATGCTTTCTACAGGGTTGGAATGCTTTCGACAGTGTTGGAATGCTTTCGACAGTGTTGGAATGCTTTCGACAGTGTTGGAATGCTTTCGACAGTGTTGGAATGCTTTCGACAGTGTTGGAATACCTTTGTACATAGTTGGAATGCTTTGTACAGGGTTGGAATGCTTTCTACAGAGTTGGAATGCTTTCTACAGGGTTGGAATGCTTTCGACAGAGTTGGAATACCTTTGTACAGAGTTGGAATGCTTTCTACAGGGCTGGAATACCTTTGTACATAGTTGGAATGCTTTCGACAGAGTTGGAATACCTTTGTACAGAGTTGGAATGCTTTCTACAGAGTTGGAAAACCTATGTACATAGTTGGAAGGCTTTCTACAGGGTTGGAATGCTTTGGACAGGGTTGCAATGGTTTCGATAGAGTTGATATACCTTTGTACAGAGTCAGAATGTTATGTACAGGGTTGGAATTCTTTCTACAGAGTTGGAATTCTTTCTACAGAGTTGGAATTCTTTCTACAGAGTGGGAATTCTTTCTACAGAGTTGGAATACCTTTGTACAGAGTTGGTATGCTTTCTACAGGGTTGGAATACCTTTGTACAGAGTTGGAATGCTTTATACAGGGTTGGAATGCTTTCTACAGGGTTGGAATGCATTCTACAGGGTTGGAATGCTTCCGACAGAGTTGGAATACGTTTGTACAGGGCTGGAATGCGTTCTACATGGTTGGAATGCTTTCTAGAGGATTGGAATGCTTTGGACAGCGTTGGAATGGTTTCTACAGGGTTGGAATACCTTTGTACATAGTTGGAATGCTTTGTACCGGGTTGGAATTCTTTCTACAGAGTTGGAATTCTTTCTACAGAGTTGGAATACCTTTGTACAGAGTTGGAATGCTTTCTACAGGGTTGGAATACCTTTGTACAGAGTTGGAATGCTTTCTACAGGGTTGGAATGCTTTCGACAGAGTTGGAATACCATTGTACAGAGTTGGAATGCTTTCTACAGGGTTGGAATACCTTTGTACATAGTTGGAATGCTTTGTACAGGGTTGGAATGCTTTCTACAGAGTTGGAATGCTTTCTACAGGGTTGGAATGCTTTCGACAGAGTTGGAATACCTTTGTACAGAGTTGGAATGCTTTCTACAGGGCTGGAATACCTTTGTACATAGTTGGAATGCTTTCGACAGAGTTGGAATACCTTTGTACAGAGTTGGAATGCTTTCTACAGGGTTGGAATGCTTTCGACAGAGTTGGAATACCTTTGTACAGAGTTGGAATGCTTTCTACAGAGTTGGAAAACCTATGTACATAGTTGGAAGGCTTTCTACAGGGTTGGAATGCTTTCGACAGTGTTGGAATGCTTTCGACAGTGTTGGAATACCTTTGTACAGAGTTGGAATGCTTTCTACAGGGTTGGAAAACCTTTGTACATAGTTGGAATGCTTTCTACAGGGTTGGAATGCTTTCTGCAGAGTTGGAATGCTTGCTACAGAGTTGGAATGCTTTCTAGCGGGTTGGAATGCTTTGGACAGGGTTGGAATGATTTCGACAGAGTTGGAATACCTTTGTACAGAGTCAGAGTGTTATGTACAGGGTTGGAATTCTTTCTACAGAGTTGGAATTCTTTCTACAGAGTTGGAATACCTTTGTACAGAGTTGGAATGCTTTCTACAGGGTTGGAATACCTTTGTACAGAGTTGGAATGCTTTCTACAGGGTTGGAATGCTTTCGACAGAGTTGGAATACCTTTGTACAGAGTTGGAATGCTTTCTACAGAGTTGGAAAACCTATGTACATAGTTGGAAGGCTTTCTACAGGGTTGGAATGCTTTCGACAGTGTTGGAATGCTTTCGACAGTGTTGGAATACCTTTGTACAGAGTTGGAATGCTTTCTACAGGGTTGGAAAACCTTTGTACATAGTTGGAATGCTTTCTACAGGGTTGGAATGCTTTCTGCAGAGTTGGAATGCTTGCTACAGAGTTGGAATGCTTTCTAGAGGGTTGGAATGCTTTGGACAGGGTTGGAATGATTTCGACAGAGTTGGAATACCTTTGTACAGAGTCAGAGTGTTATGTACAGGGTTGGAGTTCTTTCTACAGAGTTGGAATTCTTTCTACAGAGTTGGAATACCTTTGTACATAGTTGGAATGCTTTCTACAGGGTTGGAATGCTTTCTACAGAGTTGGAATGCTTTCTACAGAGTTGGAATTCTTTCTACAGGGTTGGAATGCTTTCTACAGAGTTGGAATGCTTTCTACTGGGTTGGAATGCTTTCTGGTGGGTTGGAATGATTTCGACAGGGTTTGAATGCTTTCGACAGAGTTGGAATACCTTTGTACAGAGTTGGAACGCTTTCTACAGGGTTGGAAAACCTTTGTACATAGTTGGAATGCTTTCTACAGGGTTGGAATGCTTTCTACAGAGTTGGAATGCTTTCTACAGAGTTGGAATTCTTTCTACAGGGTTGGAATGCTTTCTACAGAGTTTGAATGCTTTCTACAGGGTTGGAATGCTTTGGACAGGGTTGCAATGGTTTCGATAGAGTTGATATACCTTTGTACAGAGTCAGAATGTTATGTACAGGGTTGGAATTCTTTCGACAGAGTTGGAATACCTTTGTACAGAGTCAGAATTTTATGTACAGGGTTGGAATGCTTTCTACATGGTTGGAATGCTTTCGACAGAGTTGGAATACCTTTGTACAGAGTTGGAATTCTTTGTACAGGTTTGGAATGCTTTCTACAGAGTTGGAATGCTTTCTACAGGGATGGAATGCTTTCGACAGAGTTGGAATACCTTGGTATAGAGTTGGAATGCTTTCTACAGGGTTGGAATACCTTTGTACATAGTTGGAATGCTTTCGACAGAGTTGGAATACCTTTGTACAGAGTTGGAATACCTTTGTACAGAGTTGGAATGCTTTCTACAGGGTTGGAATGCTTTCGACAGAGTTGGAATGCTCTCTACAGGGTTGGAATGCTTTCGACAGAGTTGGAATACCTTTGTACAGAGTTGGAATGCTTTCTACAGAGTTGGAAAACATTTGTACATAGTTGGAAGGCTTTCTACAGGGTTGGAATGCTTTCGACAGTGTTGGAATACCTTTGTACAGAGTTGGAATGCTTTCTACAGGGTTGGAAAACCTTTGTACATAGTTGGAATGCTTTCTACAGGGTTGGAATGCTTTCTACAGAGTTGGAATGCTTTCTACAGAGTTGGAATGCTTTCTACAGAGTTGGAATGCTTTCTAGAGGGTTGGAATGCTTTCTAGAGGGTTGGAATGCTTTCTAGAGGGTTGGAATGCTTTGGACAGGGTTGGAATGATTTCGACAGAGTTGGCATACCTTTGTACAGAGTCAGAGTGTTATGTACAGGGTTGGAATTCTTTCTACAGAGTTGGAATTCTTTCTACAGAGTTGGAATACCTTTGTACAGAGTTGGAATGCTTTCTACAGGGTTGGAATACCTTTGTACAGGGTTGGAATGCTTTCTACAGGGTTGGAATGCTTTCTACAGGGTTGGAATGCTTTCTACAGAGTTGGAATGCTTTCTACAGAGTTGGCATTCTTTCTACAGTGTTGGAATGCTTTCTACAGAGTTGGAATGCTTTCTACAGGGTGGGAATGCTTTGGACAGGGTTGCAATGGTTTCGATAGAGTTGATATACCTTTGTACAGAGTCAGAATGTTATGTACAGGGTTGGAATTCTTTCTACAGAGTTGGAGTACCTTTGTACAGAGTTGGAATACCTTTGTACAGAGTCAGAATTTTATGTACAGGGTTGGAATGCTTTCGACAGAGTTGGAATACCTTTGTACAGAGTTGGAATGCTTTCTTCAGGGTTGGAATGCTTTCTTCAGGGTTGGAATACTTTCTACAGTGTTGGAATTCTTTCTACAGAGTTGGAATACCTTTGTACAGAGTTGGAATGCTTTCTGCAGGGTTGGAATACCTTTGTACAGAGTTGGAATGCTTTGTACAGGGTTGGAATGCTTTCTGGTGGGTTGGAATGATTTCGACAGTGTTTGAATGCTTTCGATAGAGTTGGAATGCCTTGGTACAGAGTTGGAATGATTTCTACAGGGTTGGAAAACCTTTCTACAGAGTTGGAATACCTTTGTACAGAGTTGGTATGCTTTCTACAGGGTTGGAATACCTTTGTACAGAGTTGGAATGCTTTGTACCGGGTTGGAATTCTTTCTACAGAGTTGGAATTCTTTCTACAGAGTTGGAATACCTTTGTACAGAGTTGGAATGCTTTCTACAGGGTTGGAATACCTTTGTACAGAGTTGGAATGCTTTCTACAGGGTTGGAATGCTTTCGACAGAGTTGGAATGCTTTCGACAGAGTTGGAATACCATTGTACAGAGTTGGAATGCTTTCTACAGGGTTGGAATACATTTGTACATAGTTGGAATTCTTTCTACAGGGTTGGAATGCTTTCTACAGGGTTGGAATGCTTTCGACAGAGTTGGAATGCTTTCGACAGAGTTGGAATACCTTTGTACAGAGTTGGAATTCTTTGTACAGGTTTGGAATGCTTTCTACAGAGTTGGAATGCTTTCTACAGGGATGGAATGCTTTCGACAGAGTTGGAATACCTTGGTATAGAGTTGGAATGCTTTCTACAGGGTTGGAATACCTTTGTACATAGTTGGAATGCTTTCGACAGAGTTGGAATACCTTTGTACAGAGTTGGAATACCTTTGTACAGAGTTGGAATGCTTTCTACAGAGTTGGAATGCTTTCGACAGAGTTGGAATGCTCTCTACAGGGTTGGAATGCTTTCGACAGAGTTGGAATACCTTTGTACAGAGTTGGAATGCTTTCTACAGAGTTGGAAAACATTTGTACATAGTTGGAAGGCTTTCTACAGGGTTGGAATGCTTTCGACAGTGTTGGAATACCTTTGTACAGAGTTGGAATGCTTTCT
Source organism: Bombus fervidus (assembly GCF_041682495.2). Classification (NCBI taxonomy): domain Eukaryota; kingdom Metazoa; phylum Arthropoda; class Insecta; order Hymenoptera; family Apidae; genus Bombus; species Bombus fervidus. The sequence continues at coordinate 14,359,000 of NC_091526.1, forward strand.
ACAGGGTTGGAAAACCTTTGTACATAGTTGGAATGCTTTCTACAGGGTTGGAATGCTTTCTACAGAGTTGGAATGCTTTCTACAGAGTTGGAATGCTTTCTACAGAGTTGGAATGCTTTCTAGAGGGTTGGAATGCTTTCTAGAGGGTTGGAATGCTTTCTAGAGGGTTGGAATGCTTTGGACAGGGTTGGAATGATTTCGACAGAGTTGGCATACCTTTGTACAGAGTCAGAGTGTTATGTACAGGGTTGGAATTCTTTCTACAGAGTTGGCATTCTTTCTACAGTGTTGGAATGCTTTCTACAGAGTTGGAATGCTTTCTACAGGGTGGGAATGCTTTGGACAGGGTTGCAATGGTTTCGATAGAGTTGATATACCTTTGTACAGAGTCAGAATGTTATGTACAGGGTTGGAATTCTTTCTACAGAGTTGGAGTACCTTTGTACAGAGTTGGAATACCTTTGTACAGAGTCAGAATTTTATGTACAGGGTTGGAATGCTTTCGACAGAGTTGGAATACCTTTGTACAGAGTTGGAATGCTTTCTTCAGGGTTGGAATACTTTCTACAGGGTTGGAATTCTTTCTACAGAGTTGGAATACCTTTGTACAGAGTTGGTATGCTTTCTACAGGGTTGGAATACCTTTGTACAGAGTTGGAATGCTTTGTACCGGGTTGGAATTCTTTCTACAGAGTTGGAATTCTTTCTACAGAGTTGGAATACCTTTGTACAGAGTTGGAATGCTTTCTACAGGGTTGGAATACCTTTGTACAGAGTTGGAATGCTTTCTACAGGGTTGGAATGCTTTCGACAGAGTTGGAATGCTTTCAACAGGGTTGGAATGCTTTGGACAGAGTTGGAATGCTTTCTACAGGGTTGGAATGCTTTCGACAGAGTTGGAATGCTTTCTACAGGGTTGGAATGCTTCCGACAGAGTTGGAATGCTTTCGACAGAGTTGGAATACCATTGTACAGAGTTGGAATGCTTTCTACAGGGTTGGAATACCTTTGTACATAGTTGGAATTCTTTCTACAGGGTTGGAATGCTTTCTACAGAGTTGGAATGCTTTCTACAGAGTTGGATTTCTTCCTACAGGGTTCGAATGCTTTCTACAGAGTTGGAATGCTTTCAACAGGGTTGGAATGCTTTGGACAGAGTTGGAATGCTTTCTACAGGGTTGGAATGCTTTCGACAGAGTTGGAATGCTTTCGACAGAGATGGAATACCATTGTACAGAGTTGGAATGCTTTCTACAGGGTTGGAAAACCTTTGTACATAGTTGGAATGCTTTCTACAGGGTTGGAATGCTTTCTACAGGGTTGGAATGCTTTCTACAGGGTTGGAATGCTGTCTACAGGGTTGGAATGCTTTCTACAGGGTTGGAATGCTTTCTACAGGGTTGGAATGCTTTCTACAGAGTTGGAATGCTTTCTACAGAGTTGGAATGCTTTCTAGAGGGTTGGAATGCTTTGAACAGGGTTGGAATGCTTTGAACACTGTTGGAATGGTTTCGACAGAGTTGGAATACCTTTGTACAGAGTCAGAATGTTATGTACAGGGTTGGAATTCTTTCTACAGATTTGGAATTCTTTCTACAGAGTTGGAATACCTTTGTACAGAGTTGGAATGCTTTCTACAGGGTTGGAATGCTTTCTACAGGGTTGGAATGCTTTCTACAGATTTGGAATTCTTTCTACAGAGTTGGAATACCTTTGTACAGAGTTGGAATGCTTTCTACAGGGTTGGAATACCTTTGTACATAGTTGGAATGCTTTCTACAGAGTTGGAATTCTTTCTACAGAGTTGGAATTCTTTCTACAGAGTTGGAATTCCTTCTACAGAGTTGGAATACCTTTGTACAGAGTCAGAATTTTATGTACAGGGTTGGAATGCTTTCTACATGGTTGGAATGCTTTCGACAGAGTTGGAATACCTTTGTACAGAGTTGGAATGCTTTCTACAGGGTTGGAATACTTTCTACAGGTTTGGAATGCTTTCTGGTGGGTTGGAATGATTTCGACAGGGTTTGAATGCTTTCGACAGAGTTGGAATACCTTTGTACAGAGTTGGAATGCTTTCTACAGTGTTGGAATACCTTTGTACAGAGTTGGAATACCTTTTTACAGAGTTGGAATGCTTTCTACGGGGTTGGAATACCTTTGTACAGAGTTGGAATGCTTTCTACAGAGTTGGAAGTCTTTCTACAGAGTTGGAAGTCTTTCTACAGAGTTGGAATACCGTTGTACAGAGTTGGAATGCTTTCTACAGGGTTGGAAAACCTTTGTACATAGTTGGAATGCTTTCTACAGGGTTGGAATGCTTTCTACAGAGTTGGAATGCTTTCTACAGAGTTGGAATTCTTTCTACAGGGTTGGAATGCTTTCTACAGAGTTGGAATGATTTCTACAGGGTTGGAATGCTTTGGACAGGGTTGCAATGGTTTCGATAGAGTTGATATACCTTTGTACAGAGTCAGAATGTTATGTACAGGGTTGGAATTCTTTCTACAGAGTTGGAATTCTTTCTAAAGAGTGGGAATTCTTTCTACAGAGTTGGAATACCTTTGTACAGAGTTGGTATGCTTTCTACAGGGTTGGAATACCTTTGTACAGAGTTGGAATGCTTTATACAGGGTTGGAATGCTTTCTACAGGGTTGGAATGCATTCTACAGGGTTGGAATGCTTTCGACAGAGTTGGAATACGTTTGTACAGGGCTGGAATGCGTTCTACATGGTTGGAATGCTTTCTAGAGGATTGGAATGCTTTGGACAGCGTTGGAATGGTTTCTACAGGGTTGGAAAACCTTTGTACATAGTTGGAATGCTTTCTACAGGGTTGGAATGCTTTCTACAGGGTTGGAATGCTTTCTACAGGGTTGGAATGCTTTCTACAGGGTTGGAATGCTTTCTACAGGGTTGGAATGCTTTCTACAGAGTTGGAATGCTTTCTAGAGGGTTGGAATGCTTTGAACACTGTTGGAATGGTTTCGACAGAGTTGGAATACCTTTGTACAGAGTCAGAATGTTATGTACAGGGTTGGAATTCTTTCTACAGATTTGGAATTCTTTCTACAGAGTTGGAATACCTTTGTACAGAGTTCGAATGCTTTCTACAGGGTTGGAATGCTTTCTACAGGGTTGGAATGCTTTCTACAGGGTTGGAATGCTTTCTACAGGGTTGGAATGCTTTCTACAGGGTTGGAATGCTTTCTACAGGGTTGGAATGCTTTCTACAGATTTGGAATGCTTTCTTCAGGGTTGGAATACTTTCTACAGTGTTGGAATTCTTTCTACAGAGTTGGAATACCTTTGTACAGAGTTGGAATGCTTTCTGCAGGGTTGGAATACCTTTGTACAGAGTTGGAATGCTTTGTACAGGGTTGGAATGCTTTCTGGTGGGTTGGAATGATTTCGACAGTGTTTGAATGCTTTCGATAGAGTTGGAATGCCTTGGTACAGAGTTGGAATGATTTCTACAGGGTTGGAAAACCTTTCTACAGAGTTGGAATACCTTTGTACAGAGTTGGTATGCTTTCTACAGGGTTGGAATACCTTTGTACAGAGTTGGAATGCTTTGTACCGGGTTGGAATTCTTTCTACAGAGTTGGAATTCTTTCTACAGAGTTGGAATACCTTTGTACAGAGTTGGAATGCTTTCTACAGGGTTGGAATACCTTTGTACAGAGTTGGAATGCTTTCTACAGGGTTGGAATGCTTTCGACAGAGTTGGAATGCTTTCGACAGAGTTGGAATACCATTGTACAGAGTTGGAATGCTTTCTACAGGGTTGGAATACATTTGTACATAGTTGGAATTCTTTCTACAGGGTTGGAATGCTTTCTACAGGGTTGGAATGCTTTCGACAGAGTTGGAATACCTTTGTACAGAGTTGGAATTCTTTGTACAGGTTTGGAATGCTTTCTACAGAGTTGGAATGCTTTCTACAGAGTTGGAATGCTTTCTACAGGGATGGAATGCTTTCGACAGAGTTGGAATACCTTGGTATAGAGTTGGAATGCTTTCTACAGGGTTGGAATACCTTTGTACATAGTTGGAATGCTTTCGACAGAGTTGGAATACCTTTGTACAGAGTTGGAATACCTTTGTACAGAGTTGGAATGCTTTCTACAGGGTTGGAATGCTTTCGACAGAGTTGGAATGCTCTCTACAGGGTTGGAATGCTTTCGACAGAGTTGGAATACCTTTGTACAGAGTTGGAATGCTTTCTACAGAGTTGGAAAACATTTGTACATAGTTGGAAGGCTTTCTACAGGGTTGGAATGCTTTCGACAGTGTTGGAATACCTTTGTACAGAGTTGGAATGCTTTCTACAGGGTTGGAAAACCTTTGTACATAGTTGGAATGCTTTCTACAGGGTTGGAATGCTTTCTACAGAGTTGGAATGCTTTCTACAGAGTTGGAATGCTTTCTACAGAGTTGGAATGCTTTCTAGAGGGTTGGAATGCTTTCTAGAGGGTTGGAATGCTTTCTAGAGGGTTGGAATGCTTTCTAGAGGGTTGGAATGCTTTGGACAGGGTTGGAATGATTTCGACAGAGTTGGCATACCTTTGTACAGAGTCAGAGTGTTATGTACAGGGTTGGAATTCTTTCTACAGAGTTGGAATTCTTTCTACAGAGTTGGAATACCTTTGTACAGAGTTGGAATGCTTTCTACAGGGTTGGAATACCTTTGTACAGGGTTGGAATGCTTTCTACAGGGTTGGAATGCTTTCTACAGGGTTGGAATGCTTTCTACAGAGTTGGAATGCTTTCTACAGAGTTGGCATTCTTTCTACAGTGTTGGAATGCTTTCTACAGAGTTGGAATGCTTTCTACAGAGTTGGCATTCTTTCTACAGTGTTGGAATGCTTTCTACAGAGTTGGAATGCTTTCTACAGGGTGGGAATGCTTTGGACAGGGTTGCAATGGTTTCGATAGAGTTGATATACCTTTGTACAGAGTCAGAATGTTATGTACAGGGTTGGAATTCTTTCTACAGAGTTGGAGTACCTTTGTACAGAGTTGGAATACCTTTGTACAGAGTCAGAATTTTATGTACAGGGTTGGAATGCTTTCGACAGAGTTGGAATACCTTTGTACAGAGTTGGAATGCTTTCTTCAGGGTTGGAATACTTTCTACAGGGTTGGAATTCTTTCTACAGAGTTGGAATACCTTTGTACAGAGTTGGTATGCTTTCTACAGGGTTGGAATACCTTTGTACAGAGTTGGAATGCTTTGTACCGGGTTGGAATTCTTTCTACAGAGTTGGAATTCTTTCTACAGAGTTGGAATACCTTTGTACAGAGTTGGAATGCTTTCTACAGGGTTGGAATACCTTTGTACAGAGTTGGAATGCTTTCTACAGGGTTGGAATGCTTTCGACAGAGTTGGAATGCTTTCAACAGGGTTGGAATGCTTTGGACAGAGTTGGAATGCTTTCTACAGGGTTGGAATGCTTTCGACAGAGTTGGAATGCTTTCTACAGTGTTGGAATGCTTCCGACAGAGTTGGAATGCTTTCGACAGAGTTGGAATACCATTGTACAGAGTTGGAATGCTTTCTACAGGGTTGGAATACCTTTGTACATAGTTGGAATTCTTTCTACAGGGTTGGAATGCTTTCTACAGAGTTGGAATGCTTTCTACAGAGTTGGATTTCTTCCTACAGGGTTCGAATGCTTTCTACAGAGTTGGAATGCTTTCAACAGGGTTGGAATGCTTTGGACAGAGTTGGAATGCTTTCTACAGGGTTGGAATGCTTTCGACAGAGTTGGAATGCTTTCGACAGAGATGGAATACCATTGTACAGAGTTGGAATGCTTTCTACAGGGTTGGAAAACCTTTGTACATAGTTGGAATGCTTTCTACAGGGTTGGAATGCTTTCTACAGGGTTGGAATGCTTTCTACAGGGTTGGAATGCTGTCTACAGGGTTGGAATGCTTTCTACAGGGTTGGAATGCTTTCTACAGGGTTGGAATGCTTTCTACAGGGTTGGAATGCTTTCTACAGAGTTGGAATGCTTTCTACAGAGTTGGAATGCTTTCTAGAGGGTTGGAATGCTTTGAACAGGGTTGGAATGCTTTGAACACTGTTGGAATGGTTTCGACAGAGTTGGAATACCTTTGTACAGAGTCAGAATGTTATGTACAGGGTTGGAATTCTTTCTACAGATTTGGAATTCTTTCTACAGAGTTGGAATACCTTTGTACAGAGTTGGAATGCTTTCTACAGGGTTGGAATGCTTTCTACAGGGTTGGAATGCTTTCTACAGATTTGGAATTCTTTCTACAGAGTTGGAATACCTTTGTACAGAGTTGGAATGCTTTCTACAGGGTTGGAATACCTTTGTACATAGTTGGAATGCTTTCTACAGAGTTGGAATTCTTTCTACAGAGTTGGAATTCTTTCTACAGAGTTGGAATTCCTTCTACAGAGTTGGAATACCTTTGTACAGAGTCAGAATTTTATGTACAGGGTTGGAATGCTTTCTACATGGTTGGAATGCTTTCGACAGAGTTGGAATACCTTTGTACAGAGTTGGAATGCTTTCTACAGGGTTGGAATACTTTCTACAGGTTTGGAATGCTTTCTGGTGGGTTGGAATGATTTCGACAGGGTTTGAATGCTTTCGACAGAGTTGGAATACCTTTGTACAGAGTTGGAATGCTTTCTACAGTGTTGGAATACCTTTGTACAGAGTTGGAATACCTTTTTACAGAGTTGGAATGCTTTCTACGGGGTTGGAATACCTTTGTACAGAGTTGGAATGCTTTCTACAGAGTTGGAAGTCTTTCTACAGAGTTGGAAGTCTTTCTACAGAGTTGGAATACCGTTGTACAGAGTTGGAATGCTTTCTACAGGGTTGGAAAACCTTTGTACATAGTTGGAATGCTTTCTACAGGGTTGGAATGCTTTCTACAGAGTTGGAATGCTTTCTACAGAGTTGGAATTCTTTCTACAGGGTTGGAATGCTTTCTACAGAGTTGGAATGATTTCTACAGGGTTGGAATGCTTTGGACAGGGTTGCAATGGTTTCGATAGAGTTGATATACCTTTGTACAGAGTCAGAATGTTATGTACAGGGTTGGAATTCTTTCTACAGAGTTGGAATTCTTTCTAAAGAGTGGGAATTCTTTCTACAGAGTTGGAATACCTTTGTACAGAGTTGGTATGCTTTCTACAGGGTTGGAATACCTTTGTACAGAGTTGGAATGCTTTATACAGGGTTGGAATGCTTTCTACAGGGTTGGAATGCATTCTACAGGGTTGGAATGCTTTCGACAGAGTTGGAATACGTTTGTACAGGGCTGGAATGCGTTCTACATGGTTGGAATGCTTTCTAGAGGATTGGAATGCTTTGGACAGCGTTGGAATGGTTTCTACAGGGTTGGAAAACCTTTGTACATAGTTGGAATGCTTTCTACAGGGTTGGAATGCTTTCTACAGGGTTGGAATGCTTTCTACAGGGTTGGAATGCTTTCTACAGGGTTGGAATGCTTTCTACAGAGTTGGAATGCTTTCTAGAGGGTTGGAATGCTTTGAACACTGTTGGAATGGTTTCGACAGAGTTGGAATACCTTTGTACAGAGTCAGAATGTTATGTACAGGGTTGGAATTCTTTCTACAGATTTGGAATTCTTTCTACAGAGTTGGAATACCTTTGTACAGAGTTCGAATGCTTTCTACAGGGTTGGAATGCTTTCTACAGGGTTGGAATGCTTTCTACAGGGTTGGAATGCTTTCTACAGGGTTGGAATGCTTTCTACAGGGTTGGAATGCTTTCTACAGGGTTGGAATGCTTTCTACAGGGTTGGAATGCTTTCTACAGATTTGGAATGCTTTCTACAGATTTGGAATTCTTTCTACAGCGTTGGAATACCTTTGTACAGAGTTGGAATGCTTTCTACAGGGTTGGAATACCTTTGTACATAGTTGGAATGCTTTCTACATAGTTGGAATTCTTTCTACAGAGTTGGAATTCTTTCTACAGAGTTGGAATTCTTTCTACAGAGTTGGAATACCTTTGTACAGAGTCAGAATTTTATGTACAGGGTTGGAATGCTTTCTACATGGTTGGAATGCTTTCGACAGAGTTGGAATACCTTTGTACAGAGTTGGAATGCTTTCTACAGTCTTGGAATACCTTTGTACAGAATTGGAATGCTTTCTACGGGGTTGGAATACCTTTGTACAGAGTTGGAATGCTTTCTACAGAGTTGGAAGTCTTTCTACAGAGTTGGAATACCGTTGTATAGAGTTGGAATGCTTTCTACAGGATTGGAATACTTTTGTACAGAGTTGGAATGCTTTCTACAGGGTTGGAATGCTTTCTACAGGGTTGGAATGGTTTCGACAGAGTTGGAATACCTTTGTACATAGTTGGAATGCTTCCTACAGAGTTGGAATACCTTTGTACAGAGTCAGAATGTTATGTACAGGGTTGGAATTCTTTCTACAGATTTGGAATTCTTTCTACAGAGTTGGAATTCCTTTGTACAGAGTTGGAATGCTTTCTACAGTGTTGGAAAACCTTTGTACATAGTTGGAATGCTTTCTACAGTGTTGGAAAACCTTTGTACATAGTTGGAATGCTTTCTACAGGGTTGGAATGCTTTCTACAGGGTTGGAATGCTTTCTACAGGGTTGGAATGCTTTCTACAGTGTTGGAATGCTTTCTACAGGGTTGGAATGCTTTCTACAGAGTTGGAATGCTTTCTACAGAGTTGGAATGCTTTCTAGAGGGTTGGAATGCTTTGAACAGGGTTGGAATGCTTTGAACACTGTTGGAATGGTTTCGACAGAGTTGGAATACCTTTGTACAGAGTCAGAATGTTATGTACAGGGTTGGAATTCTTTCTACAGATTTGGAATTCTTTCTACAGAGTTGGAATACCTTTGTACAGAGTTGGAATGCTTTCTACAGGGTTGGAATGCTTTCTACAGGGTTGGAATGCTTTCTACAGATTTGGAATTCTTTCTACAGAGTTGGAATACCTTTGTACAGAGTTGGAATGCTTTCTACAGGGTTGGAATACCTTTGTACATAGTTGGAATGCTTTCTACAGAGTTGGAATTCTTTCTACAGAGTTGGAATTCTTTCTACAGAGTTGGAATTCTTTCTACAGAGTTGGAATTCTTTCTACAGAGTTGGAATACCTTTGTACAGAGTCAGAATTTTATGTACAGGGTTGGAATGCTTTCTACATGGTTGGAATGCTTTCGACAGAGTTGGAATACCTTTGTACAGAGTTGGAATGCTTTCTACAGGGTTGGAGTGCTTTCTACAGGGTTGGAATACTTTCTACAGGGTTGGAATGCTTTCTGGTGGGTTGGAATGATTTCGACAGGGTTTGAATGCTTTCGACAGAGTTGGAATACCTTTGTACAGAGTTGGAATGCTTTCTACAGTGTTGGAATACCTTTGTACAGAGTTGGAATACCTTTGTACAGAGTTGGAATGCTTTCTACGGGGTTGGAATACCTTTGTACAGAGTTGGAATGCTTTCTACAGAGTTGGAAGTCTTTCTACAGAGTTGGAAGTCTTTCTACAGAGTTGGAATACCGTTGTACATAGTTGGAATGCTTTCTACAGGGTTGGAAAACCTTTGTACATAGTTGGAATGCTTTCTACAGAGTTGGAATGCTTTCTACAGAGTTGGAATGCTTTCTACAGAGTTGGAATTCTTTCTACAGGGTTGGAATGCTTTCTACAGAGTTGGAATGATTTCTACAGGGTTGGAATGCTTTGGACAGGGTTGCAATGGTTTCGATAGAGTTGATATACCTTTGTACAGAGTCAGAATGTTATGTACAGGGTTGGAATTCTTTCTACAGAGTTGGAATTCTTTCTAAAGAGTGGGAATTCTTTCTACAGAGTTGGAATACCTTTGTACAGAGTTGGTATGCTTTCTACAGGGTTGGAATACCTTTGTACAGAGTTGGAATGCTTTCTACAGGGTTGGAATGCTTTCTACAGGGTTGGAATGCTTTCTACAGGGTTGGAATGCATTCTACAGGGTTGGAATGCTTTCGACAGAGTTGGAATACGTTTGTACAGGGCTGGAATGCGTTCTACATGGTTGGAATGCTTTCTAGAGGATTGGAATGCTTTGGACAGCGTTGGAATGGTTTCTACAGGGTTGGAAAACCTTTGTACATAGTTGGAATGCTTTCTACAGGGTTGGAATGCTTTCTACAGGGTTGGAATGCTTTCTACAGGGTTGGAATGCTTTCTACAGGGTTGGAATGCTTTCTACAGGGTTGGAATGCTTTCTACAGGGTTGGAATGCTTTCTACAGGGTTGGAATGCTTTCGAGAGGGTTGGAATGCTTTGAACACTGTTGGAATGGTTTCGACAGAGTTGGAATACCTTTGTACAGAGTCAGAATGTTATGTACAGGGTTGGAATTCTTTCTACAGATTTGGAATTCTTTCTACAGAGTTGGAATACCTTTGTTCAGAGTTGGAATGCTTTCTACAGGGTTGGAATGCTTTCTACAGGGTTGGAATGCTTTCTACAGGGTTGGAATGCTTTCTACAGGGTTGGAATGCTTTCTACAGGGTTGGAATGCTTTCTACAGGGTTGGAATGCTTTCTACAGGGTTGGAATGCTTTCTACAGGGTTGGAATGCTTTCTACAGATTTGGGATTCTTTCTACAGAGTTGGAATACCTTTGTACAGAGTTGGAATGCTTGCTACAGGGTTGGAATACCTTTGTACATAGTTGGAATGCTTTCTACAGAGTTGGAATTCTTTCTACAGAGTTGGAATTCTTTCTACAGAGTTGGAATACCTTTGTACAGAGTCAGAATTTTATGTACAGGGTTGGAATGCTTTCTACATGGTTGGAATGCTTACTACATGGTTGGAATGCTTTCGACAGAGTTGGAATACCTTTGTACAGAGTTGGAATTCTTTCTACAGTCTTGGAATACCTTTGTACAGAATTGGAATGCTTTCTACGGGGTTGGAATACCTTTGTACAGAGTTGGAATGCTTTCTACAGAGTTGGAAGTCTTTCTACAGAGTTGGAATACCGTTGTATAGAGTTGGAATGCTTTCTACAGGATTGGAATACTTTTGTACAGAGTTGGAATGCTTTCTACAGGGTTGGAATGCTTTCTACAGGGTTGGAATGGTTTCGACAGAGTTGGAATACCTTTGTACATAGTTGGAATGCTTCCTACAGAGTTGGAATACCTTTGTACAGAGTCAGAATGTTATGTACAGGGTTGGAATTCTTTCTACAGATTTGGAATTCTTTCTACAGAGTTGGAATTCCTTTGTACAGAGTTGGAATGCTTTCTACAGTGTTGGAAAACCTTTGTACATAGTTGGAATGCTTTCTACAGTGTTGGAAAACCTTTGTACATAGTTGGAATGCTTTCTACAGGGTTGGAATGCTTTCGACAGAGTTGGAATACCATTGTACAGAGTTGGAATGCTTTCTACAGGGTTGGAATTCTTTCTACAGAGTTGGAATACCTTTGAGCAGAGTTGGAATACCTTTGAACAGAGTTGGAATACCTTTGAACAGAGTTGGAATGCTTTCTACAGGGTTGGAATACCTTTGTACAGAGTTGGAATGCTTTCTACAGAGTTGGAATGCTTTCTAGAGGGTTGGAATGCTTTGAACAGGGTTGGAATGCTTTGAACAGGGTTGGAATGGTTTCGACAGAGTTGGAATACCTTTGTACAGAGTCAGAATGTTATGTACAGGGTTGGAATTCTTTCTACAGATTTGGAATTCTTTCGACAGTGTTGGAATACCTTGGTACAGAGTTGGAATGCTTTCTACAGGGTTGGAATACCTTTGTACATAGTTGGAATGCTTTCGACAGAGTTGGAATGCTTTCGACAGAGTTGGAATAACTTTGTACAGAGTTGGAATGCTTTCTACAGGGTTGGAATGCTTTCTACAGTGTTGGAATACCTTTGTACAGAGTTGGAATGCTTTCTACGGGGTTGGAATACCTTTGTACAGAGTTGGAATGCTTTCTACAGAGTTGGAATGCTTTCTACAGGGTTGGAATACCCTTGTACATAGTTGGAATGCTTTCGACAGAGTTGGAATACCTTTGTACAGAGTTGGAATGCTTTCTACGGGGTTGGAATACCTTTGTACAGAGTTGGAATGCTTTCTACAGAGTTGGAATGCTTTCTACAGAGTTGGAAGTCTTTCTACAGAGTTGGAATACCGTTGTACAGAGTTGGAATGCTTTCTACAGGATTGGAATACTTTTGTACAGAGTTGGAATGCTTTCTACAGGGTTGGAATGCTTTCTACAGGGTTGGAATGGTTTCGACAGAGTTGGAATACCTTTGTACATAGTTGGAATACCTTTGTACATAGTTGGAATGTTTCCTACAGAGTTGGAATACCTTTGTACAGAGTCAGAATGTTATGTACAGGGCTGGAATACCTTTGTACAGAGTCAGAATGTTATGTACAGGGCTGGAATACCTTTGTACATAGTTGGAATGCTTTCGACAGAGTTGGAATGCTTTCTATTGGGTTGGAATGCTTTCTATTGGGTTGGAATGCTTTCGACAGAGTTGGAATACCTTTGTACAGAGTTGGAATGCTTTCTACAGGGTTGGAATTCTTTCTACAGAGTTGGAATTCTTTCTACAGAGTTGGAATACCTTTGTACAGAGTTGGAATGCTTTCTACAGGGTTGGAATACCTTTGTACAGAGTTGGAATGCTTTCTACAGGGTTGGAATGCTTTCGACAGAGTTGCAATGCTTTCTAGAGGGTTGGAATGCTTTGAACAGGGTTGGAATGCTTTGAACAGGGTTGGAATGCTTTGAACAGGGTTGGAATGGTTTCGACAGAGTTGGAATACCTTTGTACATAGTTGGAATTCTTTCTACAGGGTTGGAATGCATTCTATAGGGTTGGAATGCTTTCGACAGAGTTGGAATACCTTTGTACAGAGTCAGAATGTTATGTACAGGGTTGGAATGCTTTCTACAGAGTTGGAAAACCTTTGTACAGGGTTGGAACAGCTTTGTACAGGGTTGGAATACTTTCTAGAGGGTTGGAATCCTTTCTAGAGGGTTGGAATCCTTTCTAGAGGGTTGGAATCCTTTCGACAAGGTTGGAATGCTTTCCACAGGGTTGGAATGCTTTCTACAGGGTTGGAATACCTTTGTACATAGTTGGAATGCTTTCTACAGGGTTGGAATGCTTTCTACAGGGTTGGAATGCTTTCTACAGGGTTGGAATGCATTCTACAGGGTTGGAATGCATTCTACAGGGTTCGAATGCTTTCGACAGAGCTGGAGTACCTTTGTACAGAGTCAGAATATTATGTACAGGGTTGGAATTCTTTCTACAGAGTTGGAATACCTTTGTACATAGTTGGAATGCTTTCTACAGGGTTGGAATACCTTTGTACATAGTTGGAATGCTTTCTACAGGGTTGGAATACCTTTGTACATAGTTGGAATGCTTTCTACAGGGTTGGAATGCTTTCTACAGGGTTGGAATGCTTTCTACAGGGTTGGAATGCATTCTACAGGGTTCGAATGCTTTCGACAGAGCTGGAGTACCTTTGTACAGAGTCAGAATATTATGTACAGGGTTGGAATTCTTTCTACAGAGTTGGAATACCTTTGTACATAGTTGGAATGCTTTCTACAGGGTTGGAATACCTTTGTACATAGTTGGAATGCTTTCTACAGGGTTGCAATGCTTTCTACAGAGTTGGAAGTCTTTCTACAGAGTTGGAATACCGTTGTATAGAGTTGGAATGCTTTCTACAGGATTGGAATACTTTTGTACAGAGTTGGAATGCTTTCTACAGGGTTGGAATGCTTTCTATAGGGTTGGAATGCTTTCTATAGGGTTGGAATGCTTTCGACAGAGTTGGAATACCTTTGTACAGAGTCAGAATGTTATGTACAGGGTTGGAATTCGTTCTACAGAGTTGGAATGCTCTCTACAGGGTTGGAATACTTTGGTACAGAGTTGGAATGCTTTCTACAGGGTTGGAATACCTTTGTACATAGTTGGAATGCTTTCGACAGAGTTGGAATAACTTTGTACAGAGTTGGAATGCTTTCTACAGGGTTGGAATACCTTTGTACATAGTTGGAATGCTCTCGACAGAGTTGGAATACCTTTGTACAGAGTTTTAATGCTTTGTACAGGGTTGGAATGCTTTCTAGAGGGTTGGAATGCTTTGGACAGGGTTGGGATGGTTTCGACAGAGTTGGAATACCTTTGTACAGAGTCAGAATGTTATGTACAGGGCTGGAATACCTTTGGACATAGTTGGAATGCTTTCGACAGAGTTGGAATGCTTTCTATTGGGTTGGAATGCTTTCGACAGAGTTGGAATGCTTTCTATTGGGTTGGAATGCTTTCGACAGAGTTGGAATACCTTTGTACAGAGTTGGAATGCTTTCTACAGGGTTGGAATTCTTTCTACAGAGTTGGAATTCTTTCTACAGAGTTGGAATACCTTTGTACAGAGTTGGAATGCTTTCTACAGGGTTGGAATACCTTTGTACAGAGTTGGAATGCTTTCTACAGGGTTGGAATTCTTTCTACAGAGTTGGAATTCTTTCTACAGAGTTGGAATTCTTTCTACAGAGTTGGAATACCTTTGTACATAGTTGGAATGCTTTCGACAGAGTTGGAATACGTTTGTACAGGGCTGGAATGCGTTCTACATGGTTGGAATGCTTTCTAGAGGGTTGGAATGCTTTGAACAGGGTTGGAATGCTTTGAACAGGGTTGGAATGCTTTGAACAGGGTTGGAATGGTTTCGACAGAGTTGGAATACCTTTGTACATAGTTGGAATTCTTTCTACAGGGTTGGAATGCATTCTATAGGGTTGGAATGCTTTCGACAGAGTTGGAATACCTTTGTACAGAGTCAGAATTTTATGTACAGGGTTGGAATGCTTTCTACATGGTTGGAATGCTTTCGACAGAGTTGGAATACCTTTGTACAGAGTTGGAATGCTTTCTACAGGGTTGGAGTGCTTTCTACAGGGTTGGAATACTTTCTACAGGGTTGGAATGCTTTCTGGTGGGTTGGAATGATTTCGACAGGGTTTGAATGCTTTCGACAGAGTTGGAATACCTTTGTACAGAGTTGGAATGCTTGCTACAGTGTTGGAATACCTTTGTACAGAGTTGGAATACCTTTGTACAGAGTTGGAATGCTTTCTACGGGGTTGGAATACCTTTGTACAGAGTTGGAATGCTTTCTACAGAGTTGGAAGTCTTTCTACAGAGTTGGAAGTCTTTCTACAGAGTTGGAATACCGTTGTACATAGTTGGAATGCTTTCTACAGGGTTGGAAAACCTTTGTACATAGTTGGAATGCTTTCTACAGAGTTGGAATGCTTTCTACAGAGTTGGAATGCTTTCTACAGAGTTGGAATTCTTTCTACAGGGTTGGAATGCTTTCTACAGAGTTGGAATGATTTCTACAGGGTTGGAATGCTTTGGACAGGGTTGCAATGGTTTCGATAGAGTTGATATACCTTTGTACAGAGTCAGAATGTTATGTACAGGGTTGGAATTCTTTCTACAGAGTTGGAATTCTTTCTAAAGAGTGGGAATTCTTTCTACAGAGTTGGAATACCTTTGTACAGAGTTGGTATGCTTTCTACAGGGTTGGAATACCTTTGTACAGAGTTGGAATGCTTTCTACAGGGTTGGAATGCTTTCTACAGGGTTGGAATGCTTTCTACAGGGTTGGAATGCATTCTACAGGGTTGGAATGCTTTCGACAGAGTTGGAATACGTTTGTACAGGGCTGGAATGCGTTCTACATGGTTGGAATGCTTTCTAGAGGATTGGAATGCTTTGGACAGCGTTGGAATGGTTTCTACAGGGTTGGAAAACCTTTGTACATAGTTGGAATGCTTTCTACAGGGTTGGAATGCTTTCTACAGGGTTGGAATGCTTTCTACAGGGTTGGAATGCTTTCTACAGGGTTGGAATGCTTTCTACAGGGTTGGAATGCTTTCGAGAGGGTTGGAATGCTTTGAACACTGTTGGAATGGTTTCGACAGAGTTGGAATACCTTTGTACAGAGTCAGAATGTTATGTACAGGGTTGGAATTCTTTCTACAGATTTGGAATTCTTTCTACAGAGTTGGAATACCTTTGTTCAGAGTTGGAATGCTTTCTACAGGGTTGGAATGCTTTCTACAGGGTTGGAATGCTTTCTACAGGGTTGGAATGCTTTCTACAGGGTTGGAATGCTTTCTACAGGGTTGGAATGCTTTCTACAGGGTTGGAATGCTTTCTACAGGGTTGGAATGCTTTCTACAGGGTTGGAATGCTTTCTACAGATTTGGGATTCTTTCTACAGAGTTGGAATACCTTTGTACAGAGTTGGAATGCTTGCTACAGGGTTGGAATACCTTTGTACATAGTTGGAATGCTTTCTACAGAGTTGGAATTCTTTCTACAGAGTTGGAATTCTTTCTACAGAGTTGGAATACCTTTGTACAGAGTCAGAATTTTATGTACAGGGTTGGAATGCTTTCTACATGGTTGGAATGCTTACTACATGGTTGGAATGCTTTCGACAGAGTTGGAATACCTTTGTACAGAGTTGGAATTCTTTCTACAGTCTTGGAATACCTTTGTACAGAATTGGAATGCTTTCTACGGGGTTGGAATACCTTTGTACAGAGTTGGAATGCTTTCTACAGAGTTGGAAGTCTTTCTACAGAGTTGGAATACCGTTGTATAGAGTTGGAATGCTTTCTACAGGATTGGAATACTTTTGTACAGAGTTGGAATGCTTTCTACAGGGTTGGAATGCTTTCTACAGGGTTGGAATGGTTTCGACAGAGTTGGAATACCTTTGTACATAGTTGGAATGCTTCCTACAGAGTTGGAATACCTTTGTACAGAGTCAGAATGTTATGTACAGGGTTGGAATTCTTTCTACAGATTTGGAATTCTTTCTACAGAGTTGGAATTCCTTTGTACAGAGTTGGAATGCTTTCTACAGTGTTGGAAAACCTTTGTACATAGTTGGAATGCTTTCTACAGTGTTGGAAAACCTTTGTACATAGTTGGAATGCTTTCTACAGTGTTGGAAAACCTTTGTACATAGTTGGAATGCTTTCTACAGGGTTGGAATGCTTTCGACAGAGTTGGAATACCATTGTACAGAGTTGGAATGCTTTCTACAGGGTTGGAATTCTTTCTACAGAGTTGGAATACCTTTGAGCAGAGTTGGAATACCTTTGAACAGAGTTGGAATACCTTTGAACAGAGTTGGAATGCTTTCTACAGGGTTGGAATACCTTTGTACAGAGTTGGAATGCTTTCTACAGAGTTGGAATGCTTTCTAGAGGGTTGGAATGCTTTGAACAGGGTTGGAATGCTTTGAACAGGGTTGGAATGGTTTCGACAGAGTTGGAATACCTTTGTACAGTGTCAGAATGTTATGTACAGGGTTGGAATTCTTTCTACAGATTTGGAATTCTTTCGACAGTGTTGGAATACCTTGGTACAGAGTTGGAATGCTTTCTACAGGGTTGGAATACCTTTGTACATAGTTGGAATGCTTTCGACAGAGTTGGAATGCTTTCGACAGAGTTGGAATAACTTTGTACAGAGTTGGAATGCTTTCTACAGGGTTGGAATGCTTTCTACAGTGTTGGAATACCTTTGTACAGAGTTGGAATGCTTTCTACGGGGTTGGAATACCTTTGTACAGAGTTGGAATGCTTTCTACAGAGTTGGAATGCTTTCTACAGGGTTGGAATACCCTTGTACATAGTTGGAATGCTTTCGACAGAGTTGGAATACCTTTGTACAGAGTTGGAATGCTTTCTACGGGGTTGGAATACCTTTGTACAGAGTTGGAATGCTTTCTACAGAGTTGGAATGCTTTCTACAGAGTTGGAAGTCTTTCTACAGAGTTGGAATACCGTTGTACAGAGTTGGAATGCTTTCTACAGGATTGGAATACTTTTGTACAGAGTTGGAATGCTTTCTACAGGGTTGGAATGCTTTCTACAGGGTTGGAATGGTTTCGACAGAGTTGGAATACCTTTGTACATAGTTGGAATACCTTTGTACATAGTTGGAATGTTTCCTACAGAGTTGGAATACCTTTGTACAGAGTCAGAATGTTATGTACAGGGCTGGAATACCTTTGTACAGAGTCAGAATGTTATGTACAGGGCTGGAATACCTTTGTACATAGTTGGAATGCTTTCGACAGAGTTGGAATGCTTTCTATTGGGTTGGAATGCTTTCTATTGGGTTGGAATGCTTTCGACAGAGTTGGAATACCTTTGTACAGAGTTGGAATGCTTTCTACAGGGTTGGAATTCTTTCTACAGAGTTGGAATTCTTTCTACAGAGTTGGAATACCTTTGTACAGAGTTGGAATGCTTTCTACAGGGTTGGAATACCTTTGTACAGAGTTGGAATGCTTTCTACAGGGTTGGAATGCTTTCTACAGAGTTGCAATGCTTTCTAGAGGGTTGGAATGCTTTGAACAGGGTTGGAATGCTTTGAACAGGGTTGGAATGCTTTGAACAGGGTTGGAATGGTTTCGACAGAGTTGGAATACCTTTGTACATAGTTGGAATTCTTTCTACAGGGTTGGAATGCATTCTATAGGGTTGGAATGCTTTCGACAGAGTTGGAATACCTTTGTACAGAGTCAGAATGTTATGTACAGGGTTGGAATGCTTTCTACAGAGTTGGAAAACCTTTGTACAGGGTTGGAACAGCTTTGTACAGGGTTGGAATACTTTCTAGAGGGTTGGAATCCTTTCTAGAGGGTTGGAATCCTTTCTAGAGGGTTGGAATCCTTTCGACAAGGTTGGAATGCTTTCCACAGGGTTGGAATGCTTTCTACAGGGTTGGAATACCTTTGTACATAGTTGGAATGCTTTCTACAGGGTTGGAATGCTTTCTACAGGGTTGGAATGCTTTCTACAGGGTTGGAATGCATTCTACAGGGTTCGAATGCTTTCGACAGAGCTGGAGTACCTTTGTACAGAGTCAGAATATTATGTACAGGGTTGGAATTCTTTCTACAGAGTTGGAATACCTTTGTACATAGTTGGAATGCTTTCTACAGGGTTGGAATACCTTTGTACATAGTTGGAATGCTTTCTACAGGGTTGGAATACCTTTGTACATAGTTGGAATGCTTTCTACAGGGTTGGAATGCTTTCTACAGGGTTGGAATGCTTTCTACAGGGTTGGAATGCATTCTACAGGGTTCGAATGCTTTCGACAGAGCTGGAGTACCTTTGTACAGAGTCAGAATATTATGTACAGGGTTGGAATTCTTTCTACAGAGTTGGAATACCTTTGTACATAGTTGGAATGCTTTCTACAGGGTTGGAATACCTTTGCACATAGTTGGAATGCTTTCTACAGGGTTGCAATGCTTTCTACAGAGTTGGAAGTCTTTCTACAGAGTTGGAATACCGTTGTATAGAGTTGGAATGCTTTCTACAGGATTGGAATACTTTTGTACAGAGTTGGAATGCTTTCTACAGGGTTGGAATGCTTTCTATAGGGTTGGAATGCTTTCTATAGGGTTGGAATGCTTTCGACAGAGTTGGAATACCTTTGTACAGAGTCAGAATGTTATGTACAGGGTTGGAATTCGTTCTACAGAGTTGGAATGCTCTCTACAGGGTTGGAATACTTTGGTACAGAGTTGGAATGCTTTCTACAGGGTTGGAATACCTTTGTACATAGTTGGAATGCTTTCGACAGAGTTGGAATAACTTTGTACAGAGTTGGAATGCTTTCTACAGGGTTGGAATACCTTTGTACATAGTTGGAATGCTCTCGACAGAGTTGGAATACCTTTGTACAGAGTTTTAATGCTTTGTACAGGGTTGGAATGCTTTCTAGAGGGTTGGAATGCTTTGGACAGGGTTGGGATGGTTTCGACAGAGTTGGAATACCTTTGTACAGAGTCAGAATGTTATGTACAGGGCTGGAATACCTTTGGACATAGTTGGAATGCTTTCGACAGAGTTGGAATGCTTTCGACAGAGTTGGAATGCTTTCTATTGGGTTGGAATGCTTTCGACAGAGTTGGAATGCTTTCTATTGGGTTGGAATGCTTTCGACAGAGTTGGAATACCTTTGTACAGAGTTGGAATGCTTTCTACAGGGTTGGAATTCTTTCTACAGAGTTGGAATTCTTTCTACAGAGTTGGAATACCTTTGTACAGAGTTGGAATGCTTTCTACAGGGTTGGAATACCTTTGTACAGAGTTGGAATGCTTTCTACAGGGTTGGAATTCTTTCTACAGAGTTGGAATTCTTTCTACAGAGTTGGAATTCTTTCTACAGAGTTGGAATACCTTTGTACATAGTTGGAATGCTTTCGACAGTGTTGGAATACGTTTGTACAGGGCTGGAATGCGTTCTACATGGTTGGAATGCTTTCTAGAGGATTGGAATGCTTTGGACAGCGTTGGAATGGTTTCTACAGGGTTGGAATACCTTTGTACATAGTTGGAATGCTTTGTACCGGGTTGGAATTCTTTCTACAGAGTTGGAATTCTTTCTACAGAGTTGGAATACCTTTGTACAGAGTTGGAATGCTTTCTACAGGGTTGGAATGCTTTCTACAGGGTTTTAATGCTTCCTACAGGGTTGGAATACCTTTATGCAGAGTTAGAATGTTATGTACAGGGTTGGAATTCTTTCGACAGAGTTGGAATACCTTTGTACAGTGTTGGAATGCTTTCTACAGGGTTGGAATGCTTTCTACAGGGTTGGAATTCTTTCGACAGAGTTGGAATGCTTGCTACAGGGTTGGTATAACTTTGTACAGGGTTGGAATGCTTTCTAGAGGGTTGGAATAACTTTGTACAGAGTTAGAATGTTATGTACAGGGTTGGAATTCTTTCTACAGAGTTGGAATACCTTTGTACAGAGTTGGAATGCTTTCTACAGGGTTGGAATAACTTTGTACATGGTTGGAATGCTTTCTAGGGGGTTGGAATGCTTTCTAGATGGTTGGAATGCTTTCTACAGAGTTGGAATGCTTTCGACAGAGTTGGAATACCTGTATACAGAGTTAGAATGTTATGTACAGGGTTGGAATTCTTTCTACAGAGTTGGAATGCCTTTGTACAGAGTGGGAATGCATTCTACAGGGTTGGAATACCTTTGTACCGAGTTGGAATGCTTTCTACAGGGTTGGAATGCTTTCTACAGGCTTGGAATGCTTTCTACAGGGTTGGAATGCTTTCCACAGGGTTGGAATGCTTTCTACAGGGTTGGAATGCTTTCTACAGGGTTGGAATGCTTTCTACAGGGTTGGAATGCTTTCTACAGGGTTGGAATTCTTTCGACAGAGTTGGAATACCTTTGTACAGAGTTGGAATGCCTTCTACAGGGTTGGAATGCATCCGACAGAGTTGTAATGGTTCCGACAGGGTTGGAATGCTTTCTACAGGGTTGGAATGCTTTCTACAGGGTTGGAATGCTTTCTACAGGGTTGGAATGCTTTCTACAGGGTTGGAATACCTTTGTACAGAGTTGGAAGGCTTTCTACAGGGTTGGAAGGCTTTCGACAGAGTTGGAATGCTTCCGACAGAGTTGGAATGGTTTCGACAGAGTTGGAATACCATTGTACAGGGTTGGAATGCTTTCTACAGGATTGGAATGCTTTCTAGAGGGTTGGAATGCTTTCGACAGAGTTGGAATGCTTTCGACAGGGTTGGAATGCTTTCGACAGAGTTGGAATGGTTTCGACAGAGTTGGAATACCATTGTACAGGGTTGGAATGCTTTCTACAGGATTGGAATGCTTTCTAGAGGGTTGGAATGCTTTCGACAGGGTTGGAATGCTTTCTAGAGGGTTGGAATGCTTTCTAGAGGGTTGGAATGCTTTCTAGAGGGTTGGAATGCTTTCTAGAGGGTTGGAACAGCTTTGTACAGGGTTGGAATACTTTCTACAGGGTTGGAATGCTTTCTAAAGGGTTCGAATGCTTTCGTCAGGGTTGGAATGCTTTCGACTGAGTTGGAATACATTTATACAGAGTTAGAAGGTTATGTACAGGGTTGTAATTCTTTCTACAGAGTTGGAATACCTTTGTACAGAGTTGGAATGCTTTCTACAGGGTTGGAATACCTTTGTACAGAGTTGGAATGCTTTCTACAGGGTTGGAATACCTTTGTACAGAGTTAGAATGTTATGTACAGGGTTGTAATTCTTTCTACAGAGTTGGAATACCTTTTTACAGAGTCGGAATGCTTTCTACAGGGTTGGAATACCTTTGTACAGAGTTGGAATACCTTTGTACAGAGTCAGAATGTTATGTACAGGGTTGGTATGCTTTCTACAGGGTTCGAATGCTTGCCAGAGGGTTGGAAGGCTTTCGACTGGGTTGGAATACCTTTGTACAGAGTTGGAATGCTTTCTAGAGGGTTGGAATGCTTTCTAGATGGTTGGGACAGCTTTGTACAGGGTTGGAATACTTTCTACAGGGTTGGAATGCTTTCTAAAGGGTTCGAATGCTTTCGTCAGGGTTGGAATGCTTTCGACAGAGTTGGAATACATTTATACAGAGTTAGAATGTTATGTACAGGGTTGTAATTCTTTCTACAGAGTTGGAATACCTTTGTACAGAGTTGGAATGCTTTCTACAGGGTTGGAATACCTTTGTACAGAGTTGGAATGCTTTCTACAGGGTTGGAATACTTTTGTACAGAGTTGGAATGCTTTCTACAGGGTAGGAATGCTTTCTACAGGCTTGGAATGCTTTCTACAGGGTTGGAATGCTTTCTACAGGGTTGGAATTCCTTTGTACAGAGTTGGAATGCTTTCTACAGGGTTGGAATAACTTTGTACAGGGTTGGAATGCTTTCTAGGGGGTTGGAATGCTTTCTAGATGGTTGGAATGCTTTCTAGATGGTTGGAATGCTTTCGACAGAGTTGGAATGCTTTCGACAAAGTTGGAATACCTGTATACAGAGTTAGAATGTTATGTACAGGGTTGGCATTCTTTCTACAGAGTTGGAATACCTTTGTACAGAGTTGGAATGCTTTCTACAGGGTTCGAATAACTTTGTACAGGGTTGGAATGCTTTCTAGGGGGTTGGAATGCTTTCTAGATGGTTGGAATGCTTTCGACAGAGTTGGAATGCTTTCGACAAAGTTGGAATACCTGTATACAGAGTTAGAATGTTATGTACAGGGTTGGCATTCTTTCTACAGAGTTGGAATACCTTTGTACAGAGTCGGAATGCTTTCTACAGGGTTGGAATACCTTTGTACAGAGTTCTAATGCTTTCTACAGGGCTGGAATGCTTTCGACAGAGTTGGAATACCTTTATACAGAGTTAGAATGTTATGTACAGGGTTGGAATTCTTTCTACAGAGTTGGAATACCTTTGTACAGAGTTGGAATGCTTTCTACAGGGTTGGAATACCTTTATACAGAGTTAGAATGTTATGTACAGGGTTGTAATTCTTTCTACAGAGTTGGAATACCTTTTTACAGAGTCGGAATGCTTTCTACAGGGTTGGAATACCTTTGTACAGAGTTGGAATGCTTTCTACAGGGCTGGAATGCTTTCTACAGGGCTGGAATGCTTTCGACAGAGTTGGAATACCATTATACAGAGTTAGAATATTATGTACAGGGTTGGAATTCTTTCTACAGAGTTGGAATACCTTTGTACAGAGTTGGAATGCTTCCTACAGGGTTGGAATACCTTTGTACAGAGTTGGAATGCTTTCTAGAGGGTTGGAATGCTTTCTAGAGGGTTGGAATGCTTTCGACAGAGTTGGAATACCTTTATACAGAGTTAGAATGTTATGTACAGGGTTGGAATTCTTTCTACAGAGTTGGAATACCTTTGTACAGAGTTGGAATGCTTTCTACAGGGTTGGAATGCTTTCTAGAGGGTTGGAATGCTTTCTACAGGGTTGGAATGCTTTCCACAGGGTTGGAATGCTATCCACAGGGTTGGGGTTAGGTTGGGGTTAGGTTGGGGTTAGGTTGGGGTTAGGTTGGGGTTAGGTTGGGGTTAGGTTGGGGTTAGGTTGGGGTTAGGTTGGGGTTAGGTTGGGGTTAGGTTGGGGTTAGGTTGGGGTTAGGTTAGGTTGGGGTTAGGTTGGGGTTAGGTTGGGGTTAGGTTGGGGTTAGGTTGGGGTTAGGTTGGGGTTAGGTTGGGGTTAGGTTGGGGTTAGGTTGGGGTTAGGTTGGGGTTAGGTTGGGGTTAGGTTGGGGTTAGGTTGGGGTTAGGTTGGGGTTAGGTTGGGGTTAGGTTGGGGTTAGGTTGGGGTTAGGTTGGGGTTAGGTTGGGGTTAGGTTGGGGTTAGGTTGGGGTTAGGTTGGGGTTAGGTTGGGGTTAGGTTGGGGTTAGGTTGGGGTTAGGTTGGGGTTAGGTTGGGGTTAGGTTGGGGTTAGGTTGGGGTTAGGTTGGGGTTAGGTTGGGGTTAGGTTGGGGTTAGGTTGGGGTTAGGTTGGGGTTAGGTTGGGGTTAGGTTGGGGTTAGGTTGGGGTTAGGTTGGGGTTAGGTTGGGGTTAGGTTGGGGTTAGGTTGGGGTTAGGTTGGGGTTAGGTTGGGGTTAGGTTGGGGTTAGGTTGGGGTTAGGTTGGGGTTAGGTTGGGGTTAGGTTGGGGTTAGGTTGGGGTTAGGTTGGGGTTAGGTTGGGGTTAGGTTGGGGTTAGGTTGGGGTTAGGTTGGGGTTAGGTTGGGGTTAGGTTGGGGTTAGGTTGGGGTTAGGTTGGGGTTAGGTTGGGGTTAGGTTGGGGTTAGGTTGGGGTTAGGTTGGGGTTAGGTTGGGGTTAGGTTGGGGTTAGGTTGGGGTTAGGTTGGGGTTAGGTTGGGGTTAGGTTGGGGTTAGGTTGGGGTTAGGTTGGGGTTAGGTTGGGGTTAGGTTGGGGTTAGGTTGGGGTTAGGTTGGGGTTAGGTTAGGTTGGGGTTAGGTTGGGGTTAGGTTGGGGTTAGGTTGGGGTTAGGTTGGGGTTAGGTTGGGGTTAGGTTGGGGTTAGGTTGGGGTTAGGTTGGGGTTAGGTTGGGGTTAGGTTGGGGTTAGGTTGGGGTTAGGTTGGGGTTAGGTTGGGGTTAGGTTGGGGTTAGGTTGGGGTTAGGTTGGGGTTAGGTTGGGGTTAGGTTGGGGTTAGGTTGGGGTTAGGTTGGGGTTAGGTTGGGGTTAGGTTGGGGTTAGGTTGGGGTTAGGTTGGGGTTAGGTTGGGGTTAGGTTGGGGTTAGGTTGGGGTTAGGTTGGGGTTAGGTTGGGGTTAGGTTGGGGTTAGGTTGGGGTTAGGTTGGGGTTAGGTTGGGGTTAGGTTGGGGTTAGGTTGGGGTTAGGTTGGGGTTAGGTTGGGGTTAGGTTGGGGTTAGGTTGGGGTTAGGTTGGGGTTAGGTTGGGGTTAGGTTGGGGTTAGGTTGGGGTTAGGTTGGGGTTAGGTTGGGGTTAGGTTGGGGTTAGGTTGGGGTTAGGTTGGGGTTAGGTTGGGGTTAGGTTGGGGTTAGGTTGGGGTTAGGTTGGGGTTAGGTTGGGGTTAGGTTGGGGTTAGGTTGGGGTTAGGTTGGGGTTAGGTTGGGGTTAGGTTGGGGTTAGGTTGGGGTTAGGTTGGGGTTAGGTTGGGGTTAGGTTGGGGTTAGGTTGGGGTTAGGTTGGGGTTAGGTTGGGGTTAGGTTGGGGTTAGGTTGGGGTTAGGTTGGGGTTAGGTTGGGGTTAGGTTGGGGTTAGGTTGGGGTTAGGTTGGGGTTAGGTTGGGGTTAGGTTGGGGTTAGGTTGGGGTTAGGTTGGGGTTAGGTTGGGGTTAGGTTGGGGTTAGGTTGGGGTTAGGTTGGGGTTAGGTTGGGGTTAGGTTGGGGTTAGGTTGGGGTTAGGTTGGGGTTAGGTTGGGGTTAGGTTGGGGTTAGGTTGGGGTTAGGTTGGGGTTAGGTTGGGGTTAGGTTGGGGTTAGGTTGGGGTTAGGTTGGGGTTAGGTTGGGGTTAGGTTGGGGTTAGGTTGGGGTTAGGTTGGGGTTAGGTTGGGGTTAGGTTGGGGTTAGGTTGGGGTTAGGTTGGGGTTAGGTTGGGGTTAGGTTGGGGTTAGGTTGGGGTTAGGTTGGGGTTAGGTTGGGGTTAGGTTGGGGTTAGGTTGGGGTTAGGTTGGGGTTAGGTTGGGGTTAGGTTGGGGTTAGGTTGGGGTTAGGTTGGGGTTAGGTTGGGGTTAGGTTGGGGTTAGGTTGGGGTTAGGTTGGGGTTAGGTTGGGGTTAGGTTGGGGTTAGGTTGGGGTTAGGTTGGGGTTAGGTTGGGGTTAGGTTGGGGTTAGGTTGGGGTTAGGTTGGGGTTAGGTTGGGGTTAGGTTGGGGTTAGGTTGGGGTTAGGTTGGGGTTAGGTTGGGGTTAGGTTGGGGTTAGGTTGGGGTTAGGTTGGGGTTAGGTTGGGGTTAGGTTGGGGTTAGGTTGGGGTTAGGTTGGGGTTAGGTTGGGGTTAGGTTGGGGTTAGGTTGGGGTTAGGTTGGGGTTAGGTTGGGGTTAGGTTGGGGTTAGGTTGGGGTTAGGTTGGGGTTAGGTTGGGGTTAGGTTGGGGTTAGGTTGGGGTTAGGTTGGGGTTAGGTTGGGGTTAGGTTGGGGTTAGGTTGGGGTTAGGTTGGGGTTAGGTTGGGGTTAGGTTGGGGTTAGGTTGGGGTTAGGTTGGGGTTAGGTTGGGGTTAGGTTGGGGTTAGGTTGGGGTTAGGTTGGGGTTAGGTTGGGGTTAGGTTGGGGTTAGGTTGGGGTTAGGTTGGGGTTAGGTTGGGGTTAGGTTGGGGTTAGGTTGGGGTTAGGTTGGGGTTAGGTTGGGGTTAGGTTGGGGTTAGGTTGGGGTTAGGTTGGGGTTAGGTTGGGGTTAGGTTGGGGTTAGGTTGGGGTTAGGTTGGGGTTAGGTTGGGGTTAGGTTGGGGTTAGGTTGGGGTTAGGTTGGGGTTAGGTTGGGGTTAGGTTGGGGTTAGGTTGGGGTTAGGTTGGGGTTAGGTTGGGGTTAGGTTGGGGTTAGGTTGGGGTTAGGTTGGGGTTAGGTTGGGGTTAGGTTGGGGTTAGGTTGGGGTTAGGTTGGGGTTAGGTTGGGGTTAGGTTGGGGTTAGGTTGGGGTTAGGTTGGGGTTAGGTTGGGGTTAGGTTGGGGTTAGGTTGGGGTTAGGTTGGGGTTAGGTTGGGGTTAGGTTGGGGTTAGGTTGGGGTTAGGTTGGGGTTAGGTTGGGGTTAGGTTGGGGTTAGGTTGGGGTTAGGTTGGGGTTAGGTTGGGGTTAGGTTGGGGTTAGGTTGGGGTTAGGTTGGGGTTAGGTTGGGGTTAGGTTGGGGTTAGGTTGGGGTTAGGTTGGGGTTAGGTTGGGGTTAGGTTGGGGTTAGGTTGGGGTTAGGTTGGGGTTAGGTTGGGGTTAGGTTGGGGTTAGGTTGGGGTTAGGTTGGGGTTAGGTTGGGGTTAGGTTGGGGTTAGGTTGGGGTTAGGTTGGGGTTAGGTTGGGGTTAGGTTGGGGTTAGGTTGGGGTTAGGTTGGGGTTAGGTTGGGGTTAGGTTGGGGTTAGGTTGGGGTTAGGTTGGGGTTAGGTTGGGGTTAGGTTGGGGTTAGGTTGGGGTTAGGTTGGGGTTAGGTTGGGGTTAGGTTGGGGTTAGGTTGGGGTTAGGTTGGGGTTAGGTTGGGGTTAGGTTGGGGTTAGGTTGGGGTTAGGTTGGGGTTAGGTTGGGGTTAGGTTGGGGTTAGGTTGGGGTTAGGTTGGGGTTAGGTTGGGGTTAGGTTGGGGTTAGGTTGGGGTTAGGTTGGGGTTAGGTTGGGGTTAGGTTGGGGTTAGGTTGGGGTTAGGTTGGGGTTAGGTTGGGGTTAGGTTGGGGTTAGGTTGGGGTTAGGTTGGGGTTAGGTTGGGGTTAGGTTGGGGTTAGGTTGGGGTTAGGTTGGGGTTAGGTTGGGGTTAGGTTGGGGTTAGGTTGGGGTTAGGTTGGGGTTAGGTTGGGGTTAGGTTGGGGTTAGGTTGGGGTTAGGTTGGGGTTAGGTTGGGGTTAGGTTGGGGTTAGGTTGGGGTTAGGTTGGGGTTAGGTTGGGGTTAGGTTGGGGTTAGGTTGGGGTTAGGTTGGGGTTAGGTTGGGGTTAGGTTGGGGTTAGGTTGGGGTTAGGTTGGGGTTAGGTTGGGGTTAGGTTGGGGTTAGGTTGGGGTTAGGTTGGGGTTAGGTTGGGGTTAGGTTGGGGTTAGGTTGGGGTTAGGTTGGGGTTAGGTTGGGGTTAGGTTGGGGTTAGGTTGGGGTTAGGTTGGGGTTAGGTTGGGGTTAGGTTGGGGTTAGGTTGGGGTTAGGTTGGGGTTAGGTTGGGGTTAGGTTGGGGTTAGGTTGGGGTTAGGTTGGGGTTAGGTTGGGGTTAGGTTGGGGTTAGGTTGGGGTTAGGTTGGGGTTAGGTTGGGGTTAGGTTGGGGTTAGGTTGGGGTTAGGTTGGGGTTAGGTTGGGGTTAGGTTGGGGTTAGGTTGGGGTTAGGTTGGGGTTAGGTTGGGGTTAGGTTGGGGTTAGGTTGGGGTTAGGTTGGGGTTAGGTTGGGGTTAGGTTGGGGTTAGGTTGGGGTTAGGTTGGGGTTAGGTTGGGGTTAGGTTGGGGTTAGGTTGGGGTTAGGTTGGGGTTAGGTTGGGGTTAGGTTGGGGTTAGGTTGGGGTTAGGTTGGGGTTAGGTTGGGGTTAGGTTGGGGTTAGGTTGGGGTTAGGTTGGGGTTAGGTTGGGGTTAGGTTGGGGTTAGGTTGGGGTTAGGTTGGGGTTAGGTTGGGGTTAGGTTGGGGTTAGGTTGGGGTTAGGTTGGGGTTAGGTTGGGGTTAGGTTGGGGTTAGGTTGGGGTTAGGTTGGGGTTAGGTTGGGGTTAGGTTGGGGTTAGGTTGGGGTTAGGTTGGGGTTAGGTTGGGGTTAGGTTGGGGTTAGGTTGGGGTTAGGTTGGGGTTAGGTTGGGGTTAGGTTGGGGTTAGGTTGGGGTTAGGTTGGGGTTAGGTTGGGGTTAGGTTGGGGTTAGGTTGGGGTTAGGTTGGGGTTAGGTTGGGGTTAGGTTGGGGTTAGGTTGGGGTTAGGTTGGGGTTAGGTTGGGGTTAGGTTGGGGTTAGGTTG
This sequence comes from Bombus fervidus, assembly GCF_041682495.2. Taxonomy (NCBI): domain Eukaryota; kingdom Metazoa; phylum Arthropoda; class Insecta; order Hymenoptera; family Apidae; genus Bombus; species Bombus fervidus. The sequence continues at coordinate 14,388,040 of NC_091526.1, forward strand.
GGGTTAGGTTGGGGTTAGGTTGGGGTTAGGTTGGGGTTAGGTTGGGGTTAGGTTGGGGTTAGGTTGGGGTTAGGTTGGGGTTAGGTTGGGGTTAGGTTGGGGTTAGGTTGGGGTTAGGTTGGGGTTAGGTTGGGGTTAGGTTGGGGTTAGGTTGGGGTTAGGTTGGGGTTAGGTTGGGGTTAGGTTGGGGTTAGGTTGGGGTTAGGTTGGGGTTAGGTTGGGGTTAGGTTGGGGTTAGGTTGGGGTTAGGTTGGGGTTAGGTTGGGGTTAGGTTGGGGTTAGGTTGGGGTTAGGTTGGGGTTAGGTTGGGGTTAGGTTGGGGTTAGGTTGGGGTTAGGTTGGGGTTAGGTTGGGGTTAGGTTGGGGTTAGGTTGGGGTTAGGTTGGGGTTAGGTTGGGGTTAGGTTGGGGTTAGGTTGGGGTTAGGTTGGGGTTAGGTTGGGGTTAGGTTGGGGTTAGGTTGGGGTTAGGTTGGGGTTAGGTTGGGGTTAGGTTGGGGTTAGGTTGGGGTTAGGTTGGGGTTAGGTTGGGGTTAGGTTGGGGTTAGGTTGGGGTTAGGTTGGGGTTAGGTTGGGGTTAGGTTGGGGTTAGGTTGGGGTTAGGTTGGGGTTAGGTTGGGGTTAGGTTGGGGTTAGGTTGGGGTTAGGTTGGGGTTAGGTTGGGGTTAGGTTGGGGTTAGGTTGGGGTTAGGTTGGGGTTAGGTTGGGGTTAGGTTGGGGTTAGGTTGGGGTTAGGTTGGGGTTAGGTTGGGGTTAGGTTGGGGTTAGGTTGGGGTTAGGTTGGGGTTAGGTTGGGGTTAGGTTGGGGTTAGGTTGGGGTTAGGTTGGGGTTAGGTTGGGGTTAGGTTGGGGTTAGGTTGGGGTTAGGTTGGGGTTAGGTTGGGGTTAGGTTGGGGTTAGGTTGGGGTTAGGTTGGGGTTAGGTTGGGGTTAGGTTGGGGTTAGGTTGGGGTTAGGTTGGGGTTAGGTTGGGGTTAGGTTGGGGTTAGGTTGGGGTTAGGTTGGGGTTAGGTTGGGGTTAGGTTGGGGTTAGGTTGGGGTTAGGTTGGGGTTAGGTTGGGGTTAGGTTGGGGTTAGGTTGGGGTTAGGTTGGGGTTAGGTTGGGGTTAGGTTGGGGTTAGGTTGGGGTTAGGTTGGGGTTAGGTTGGGGTTAGGTTGGGGTTAGGTTGGGGTTAGGTTGGGGTTCGGTTGGGGTTAGGTTGGGGTTAGGTTGGGGTTAGGTTGGGGTTAGGTTGGGGTTAGGTTGGGGTTAGGTTGGGGTTAGGTTGGGGTTAGGTTGGGGTTAGGTTGGGGTTAGGTTGGGGTTAGGTTGGGGTTAGGTTGGGGTTAGGTTGGGGTTAGGTTGGGGTTAGGTTGGGGTT